>NC_060141.1:539688058-540011122 GCF_021461385.2 Schistocerca piceifrons
GGGTTCATACAAACAACTGCCACACTACAGATAGTATGAAGGCTTTCACGACCGGATGACATATCTTCTGGTAAACCTTCCGGGATGTAAGGTCGTGGTCCATGAAACTCTTCAGCTCCTAACGTTTCGTCCAGAGCTGCGCTGGACATCTTCAGAGGGGTGTTTCTCCTCCGGTGAGTCTTGCCGACTGCAAGTCGGCAAGTCGGCAAGACTCACCGGAGGAGAAACACCCCTCTGAAGATGTCCAGCGCAGCTCTGGACGAAACGTTAGGAGCTGAAGAGTTTCATGGACCACGACCTTACATCCCGGAAGGTTTACCAGAAGATACACTACAGATAGCCAGAACCGGAAGAAAGTGCTGCTACACGACTAGCTCTACACATGTGAATGATCCTGCTCTCAGCTGCTCAAACGAACGTGAATATATACAGCCAATGTGGTTGCAAATATCATGCGATTCGTTTTCAGCCAATCACACGAAAAGAGATAGGGGTAAAAGGGATGGCCATATTTTCTAAGGCAACGTCTCGAGCTGACATCTTTCGGCAACACCAAGCAACAGTGCAGCATTCAAGAGCCGATATAGCAGTTACTTACTTATAGTTAGTCAACAAAACAGCTATAAGAGTCCATGTTTCGTGAGTATTTGTGAAGAGTGTACTCCATACCCAGGAACGTTCATGGTAACGTGTTCTTTATATAAGGCAACTTCGGGTAACTCTACGCCGGTATGGACATCAGTTTAGGAAAGATCAGATTGTTATTCACATCGTTACAGTGTATGTAAATGTAGGCGTGAGGAGAGCCGTTGCCTGCAAATTTGGAACACAATTATATTTGTTATAAGTTCAACTTACAACGAACAACAGATAAATTTCTTGTGTGTTCACAAACCGTGATACTCATTCTATCGAATATCAGTATCACTGTTTGAGTGTACAAACCATGAAATTGATGTTATTGGATATCAGTGTCGCTGTTTCAGAGGCTATTATTTTTTTCCTCTAGGGCAACCAGAACCTTTCGAGAGGGACTTGAGATGCATCAGTTTTTGTCATTATCAGGTGAAGATCAGTGTAGTGGGAGCAACAGGCGACATATGCTGCTCACACATTGTAAAAATAAAGGCAGCACCCGTATTGACGGCTACGACAAGTGTGGCCAAACAGGGCTGCAACAGGCAACTAAAACTAATGACGGTTACTTACTGTCTTCGTTTACTACTGGAACGAACATTCTGAGAAAGGATTCTTCTTAAGGGGGAGCCGTAACTGTGTTAGTTCATTTTGTAAAACGAAGAAATAGCACAACAGTTGCTTAATCCTAAATCTTCTACTGTATACAAGACTTTTGTATACACGACGAGTTTTGGAACACTGAAAAACAGTGAAAAATAAAGTGACTTAATCAGGTCATACTCACCCCAGTGTACTCACGGAAGCAAAGGTTCCGTATTGTAAAAGTAATAAATTTATATCCCTTTCACCCTTTTGACACGGGACTTTTGGTTCTGGCACTGTTCCTTAATATCCCACAAAAACTTCTTCAACTTCATCGCAGAGCTGTAATGGCGTTATTTGGTTCAGTCGAAGCTGTTAAACGACCTTTTTTTTGGTTTAATCATCAATGAATTCTGAACCGTAACAGGACCAGGAAATCCGAGCACTATCATCTCTTGACGGGTTGTTTTGGCGCTATACATGGGGAAGCTCCTGAAGTAGGGGAAGGATGCATCTCACCAGACAATGATAGCTCGAGTACAACCTTAATATCGCCATTGTACATGTACTAGTGGAGTCAACGAACAGCACAACAGGCGCTTTGAGAAAGTTGTACTGAGCTAGTAACTGTAAGGTTTTAGACCATGAGGCCTGACCCCTTCTCAAAGATTTTAATGGCACAGATTTTTTCTGTTCCTTTTAGAGCACATTCTTCAGAGTGTGTAGTGAATAGAACGGTGTCACCCAAAGTAACGGCGGTTTCCTTAAATAATTTGATCGACAGAAGTGAAAACACAACCTAGTCAGTCGAGTACGAGACTTAAGCTTATGCCAGGAAGCAGAGAGGCATTTCTTCAACGTTGGGAACCACCTTGAAGACTTCTGTCTTCTGACTGAACGTATCTACTTCAGACTTAGTGCCAGGGTTTACTCATGAGAGCTGATTTGAGGGCTGTTGCTTGGACTTAGGTAATAAACTTTGTATGAGGTGTCGCCAGCAACAATCCGGCCCCTCTCAGTCAACACAATCCAGCCGCTAACCGATTAATATGGGAAGGTACTGTTTGTGTATGTACTGTGGTAGAAGATCGAGAAGAGCGGATACAGACACATATAGCGAGAGGTCTAGAACAACAATCGTCGTAGCTAAGGAAATACGGATTCGACAAGTCCTTGGTAGGTTTCCGGAGCCTCGAGGCACCAGATGTCTACGAACACGTCACGCAATTCTTGTAATTTACGGGCCGGTGGTTCGTGAGTGCGGAACTGGCACCCTATAGTGATCCAGATGTATTGCGTTGGGTTGAAATCAAGAAAATCTGGTGTCCAAGATACCAGCGTGAATTCTCTGCCATTCTCCTCAAACCCCTGTAGCACGATTCTGGCCTTATCATACGGACAGGTAATCTGCTGCAAGATGCCATCGCCGCCAAAGAACAACATCATGCATCAAGTGAAGTAGATGATTCGCAGTAATGTTCACGTAGTCCATAGTTGTCATGGGACCTTGTTGTTGTTGTGGTCTTCAGTCCTGAGACTGGTTTGATGCAGCTCTCCATGCTACTCTATCCTGTGCAAGCTTCTTCATCTCCCAGTACCTACTGCAGCCTACATCCTTCTGAATCTGCTTAGTGTATTCATCTCTTGGTCTCCCTCTTCGATTTTTACCCTCCACGCTGCCCTCCAGTACTAAACTGGTGATCCCTTGATGTCTCAGAACATGTCCTACCAACCGATCCCTTCTACTAGTCAAGTTGTGCCACAAGCTCCTCTTCCCCCCAATTCTATTCAATACCTCCTCATTAGTTATGTGATCTACCCATCTAATCTTCAGCATTCTTCTGTAGCACCACATTTCGAAAGCTTCTATTCTCTTCTTGTCTAAACAATTTATCGTCCACGTTTCACTTCCATACGTGGCTACACTCCATACAAATACTTTCAGAAACGACTTTCTGACGCTTAAATCTATACTCGATGTTAACAAATTTTTCTTCTTCAGAACCGCTTTCCTTGCCATTGCCAGTCTACATTTTATATCCTCTCTACTTCGACCATCATCAATTATTTTACTCCCCAAATAGCAAACTTCCTTTACTACTTTAAGTGTCTCATTTCCTAATCTAATTCCCTCAGCATCACCCGACTTAATTAGACTACATTCCATTATCCTCGTTTTGCTTTTGTTGATGTTCATCTTATATCCTCCTTTCAAGACACTGTCTATTCCATTCAACTGCTCTTCCAAATCCTTTGCTGTCTCTGACAGACATGAAACCTTAGGTTACTATTAATTACATCGGACCCGAGGTGAATTTCCACCACCGTACAATATTGCTCCCACCGACATGTGTCCGTGGTGCGGTGCGTGTTTCGACTGACCATGTGCATGGATGAGGGCCTAATCGGGCATGACAATCGACTTGATGTAACAAGGAATGTGATTCATCCCAACAGCAGGCAGTCCAGTCTCGATGACTGTTTGCTCAGAAACATTGGTGCTTGAATCAGCGTTGTACTCTGCCGTCAGATCTGTCACAGATCGCTGACCTCCAAATTTTGTGATGAGGCATGGACGTCCAACGCTTGCCACCTACTCGTGGTTTCACCATCCTTTAAACACTTCCTACTGATCTTCACAACAGTAAAACCCTAACAGCCGCCAGGCTACTTGAGATTCTGTACGAGATGCTCGTTCCCATGCGCCGAGCCATGATCATGTGCCCTTTGTCAAATTTACTTACGTCACTGCGTTTCCCCATTTGCGTCCAGTGTCGTCTGTGTACCACTTATATCCTTTTCTTACTGCGTCAGGTGTCCGCAACACCATCTGGTGGCATCAGAAACTCCAAACATATCTAATTTAATTATTGAGATTTACCAGTATATAGTTTGTGTGTCCTATGTTTGCCTAAATAATCAAGGAATTGAACACTAAGCAGCTAGCTCTCTGTTCAGGAGTCTGGAAATTCATTGGTCTCTCAATATGAATTTTATTTCTTTTTGTTGTTAACAATATGAGTTTATTCCTAAGACAACGTTTTTCACTAAATACTAGGCAGAAATCTAGTTTATATTGGAATGACACTTCTTTGACCATTTAGCAGCATCCATGTTTAGTGAGATAACATAAAAATTAAAAAAATCGTAACAGTAATCGTTTACTTTCAAGTATAAAATCAAGAATTTTCTCGTGGTTCATTCCTTCTATTTCGACGGGGAATTCCTAGGAGAAATTTATGCAAGTTTCTTTGTAATACTTCTGATTATGTTAATGCATACTAAGTTGCTTGTCGTGTGTATAGGATTCATGTAAATTTATTTTTTATTATTAATTTTTCTGATGTAATTTCGTATACTGATTCGTTCCACAACCGTGGAGATTAGGTCCTCAGTTTGGTTCTACTAACTAGAAATATAAAATAACGGAAATATAAAATAATGGAACATTACGTTAGTTCTATACTGTTGAGCTCATGAGAGTAACCTCTGTGGAACGGAAGGAAGTCAAGGATACACTTTCGATTTCAGTGCAATATAATGAGTACAAATGACGAATTATTGAATTATTGAATAGAATGTGTAGTATAAACTACATTCTTAGTTTTTCAATCGCCTTTGACAATGGTTACTCCAAAAAGATCAAAATTTCTTCTTCTGATAATGAATTTAGAAGTAAATTTACATATATCAGAAAAATAACATAAGACCCATCGGTGTGCTGAAAATTATGAGTGACAGTTGCCATCTGATTGACATGGGGCTCATGCACTCTTCTTTCCTTCATACAGATAAGACAAACACTACGAACCTACTGACTTCACTGTTCTATATTGTTCTAACTTTTGCTCGAGGACAACATGGTCACAACATGAACAGTGTTAGAGAAGTCACAAAATATTCCTAATGGTAAAATTTCTCAATTTATTTAATCTAGCGTATCAGTATTTTCAGTAGACGGCCCACTTGAAAACCTATACTGTTTGCTACTGAGAATGTTTGTAAACCAGTAATTCATTATCGAACAGTGTGGAAAATATATGGCAGTAATGAGTTAATAATTGTGTGTTGTAGTTTTTATTTCGTTTTCTGTGACGCAATTCGTTATTAGAGTAAATTAGTGTATTATAGAGTTCACCTGAGGAATAATATAAGTGTAGACCAGATGTGGCTTAAATTCAGGGAAATAGTATCGGCAGCAGTTGAAAGATTTATACTAAATAAATTAACAAACGACGGAGCTGATCCTCCTTGGTACACAAAACGGGTTAGAACACTATTGCAGAAATAACGAAACAAAAATGCCAAATTTAAACAGACGAAAAATCCCCAAGATTGGCGATCTTTTACAGAAGCTCGACTTTTAGCGCAGACTTCAATGCGAGATGATTATAACAGTTTCCACAATGAAACTTTGTCTGGAAACCTGGCAGAAAATCCAAAGAGATTCTGATGGTATGTGAAGTGTGTTAGCGGCAAGAAACAATCAGTGCCTTCTCTGCGCGATAGCAATGGAGATACTATCGAAGACAGTGCTGCCAAAGCAGAGTTGCTAAACACAGCCTACCGAAATGCCTCCACAACAGAAGACGAAGTAAATATTCCAGAATTCGAATCGAGAACAGCTGCCAACATGAGTAACTTAGAAGTAAATATCCTCGGAGTAGTGAAGCAACTTAAATCACTTAATAACAGCAAGTCTTCTGCTCCAGACATTAAACCAATTAGGTTCCTTTCGGAGTATGCTGATGCATTAGCTCCCTACTTAACAATCATATACAACCGTTCGCTCGACGAAAGATCCATACCCAAAGACTGGAAAGTTGCATAGGTCACACCAATATTCAAGAAATGTAGTAAGAGTAATCCTCTAAATTACAGGCCCACATCGTTAACGTCGATATGCAGCAGGATTTTGGAACATATATTGAGTTCGAACATTATGAATTACCTCGAAGAAAACGGTCTATTGACACACAGTCAACATGGGTTTAGAAAACATCGTTCTTGTGAAACACAACTAGCTCTTTCTTCACATGAAGTGTCGAGTGCTATTGACTAGGGATTTCAGATCGATTCCATATTTCTGGATTTCCGGAAGGCTTTTGACACTGTACCACACAAGCGGCTCGTAGTGAAATTGCGTGCTTATGGAATATCGTCTCAGTTATGTGACTGGATTTGTGATTTCCTGTCAGAGAGATCACAGTTCGTAGTAACTGACGGAAAGTCATCGAGTACAGCAGAAGTGATTTCTGGCATTCCCCAAGGTAGTGTTACAGGCCTTTTGCTTTTCCTTATCTATATAAACGGTTTTGGAGACAATCTGAGCAGCCATCTTCGGTTGTTTGCAGGTGACGCTGTCGTTTATCGACTAATAAAGTCATCAGAAGATCAAAACAAAGTGCAAAACGATTTAGAAGAAATATCGGAATGGTGCGAAAAGTGGCAGTTGACCCTAAATACCAAAAAGTGTGAGGTCATCCACATGAGTGCTAAAAGCAACTCGTTAAACTTCAGTTACACGGTAAATCAGTCTAACCTAAAAGCAGTATATTCAACTAAATACCTAGGTAATACAATTACGAACAACTTAAATTGGAAAGAATACGTGGAATATGTTGTGGGGAAGGCTAACCAAAGACTGCGTTTTATTGGCAGGACACTTAGAAAATGTAACAGACCTACTAAGGAGACTGCCTACACTACGCTTGTCCGTCCTCTTTTAGAATACTGCTGCGTGGTGTGAGATCCTTAGCAGTTAGGATTGACGGAGTACATCGAAAAAGTTCAAAGAAAGGCAGCACATTTTGTATTATCGCGAAATATGGGAGAGAGTGTCCTCCGAATGCGAAAATATTTTGTTGACACCGACGTACATAGGGAGGAACGATCACCACGATAAAATAAGGGAAATCAGAGCTCGTACGGAAATATATAGCTGTTCATTCTTTCCGCGCGTATTACGAGATTGGAATAATAGAGAATTGTGAAGGTGGTTCGATAAACCCTCTCCCAAGCACTTAAATGTGATTTGCAGAGTATTCATGTAGATGTAGATGTAGATGTAGATGTATTTCATTATTTTACTTATGATTTCGTCATTAACCATTGAATGTTAATTTTTAAGAGCGTTGACGATGCTGTAAACCATTTCGAAACTGTAGGATGTAGCTGAATTATGTCAAACTTATTTTGAATCTCTTTTCTTAGAAAATATTGGTTTTCTGTCAATGAAGTGTTCACATCTAAATAATACGCAACTAACAGAACCCTGATTGCTTATAAAATCGAAAATTATTATTTTTATACTTGCAATAGAGCTGGTAGGTGAAAAATATACCGATAAAACTTGTTTCTACGATTTATGCAAATTAATTTTAGAAATAATATGTAATTAGAAATTATGAAAGCAACCGGAATAAAATTAGGTAACGATGGTTATCTAAAGCTCGTAAAGAATCAAAAAATCAGTTGTAAGACTACGGATATTACAAGGAATGTTAAGAAAGGTAGCAAAATATTTTTGTTTACCAAGAATGACAAGATACAAATTGCAGAATATCTGTGTTGTTAACGACAAATATTTAATGCTGAGGACGAAGGTATGGGGCACAAATAGTGAAAAAAATCAAAAGCCTCGTTCAGTGTGCCTTAGACAAGTATGCTCCAAGCAAGGCCTTAAGTGAAGTGACAGACGCCCTGTTGTTTAATATCAGCGTTTTAAAGATGCTACATAAACAGAGGATGGTTCATCACAGTTTAAAGAGAAGTCAATAGCAGCAGACAAACAAAACCTGAAAGAAACGAAAATGAGCGTAAGGAGACTAATGAGAGATGCGTTCAGTGACTTTGAAAGTATAATTTCGTCAATTGATCTGACTAAAAACCATAAGAGGTTTTACGGCATTGCAGTGCCTGTGTCTTTCTGACTACCATGCAAAGTTCCTTTGGACATGCATACTTGGCTTCAGACACCAAAGACAAGTATCCTCATTCGTAATAAAGTTCAACCAAACACCGGTCATAGTTCCACAGACCCTGAAAATGGCGCAGTAGATTTATTTCCCTCGTTGTTGATTATAGCGAAATGTGAACTGTATTCGCCCTCTCCGTGTCGAGTTCTTTCTGAAGCGATATGCCGAAACCTGTGTGCCAACAGCAGATAAACATCTACGCAACTGGCGACATTCCAGAAGTTTACGCAAGGCAATCTTCGCTGCTGTCCTGTCTGGCCTTGTTCCTTTCTCTAACGCCAGGCAGGTGTTTTCCACACCCATTCTAGACATAGGTTATAACGAGGAAACAGAATAATCAATCCGTCAACTGAGTGAAACGAGGCATTCGATTAATATTAGGAATACTAATGGTTTGGATAAAACGTTTTTCTTAATGAATGTGAAGTTTATGCATTGACTGCAGCTTACTGCGTGCTGACTGATGCAACGGGAAGTGCGATGTGTGGACACTGGAGGGGCAGATAAAATTAAGAGAGGGAGACCAAAGCTTTAATACAGTAAACAAGTTCAAATAGATCTAGGTCGCAGTACTTATGCAGAGATGAAATACGCGCAAAATACGAATATACTAGCATGGAGAGCTGCATCGAAGAAGAGTCCGGGACTGAAGTTCTGAAGTCCACAACTACAGTCATTAAAATCTAACCGATCTGTACACTCTCATATTATATCTTTGCATTTAATAAAACGTTTGTCTAACTCGTAAATTTAAAGGTGTCTGACTCGATATTTGAATGGGACTGGACGCTGTACTCTGGCCGGGTTCAGCAAATGAATAAATAAAAGAATCGAAATAAATGCGAATCGAATTTCGAATATCACAAAATGACATTCGCCTTGTCTTGTTTTAGAGTAATATATCGACGTAGGTAGGCGTTTGGAGGTGAAAGAAACTACTTACTACTTGCAAGAATAAAGACCAGTTTCAATGATTCTCGGTTATAAATAGGAAACATTTGGAAAAAAATCCCATGAATATTACGGAATAACTTGTAGTATTCATTTCCATCCCAACATTATGTACACTCATATGAAAAGCTCAATGTGTCTTTTCACGTAAGACCGTTAAGACATACGAAATGAAGAACACTTCTCCATAGGAATATATCCGTGACGCAGAATGAGTGCATACTCTCATTCGTACAGATCCAATGTAAAAACAGCTGAATTCCCAAAATAATAGTATTGATATTTCAGGCATATACACATTCTTACACAAATACAACAGCAGCAGTAAATTTATGAAGTCTGGCTATGACCCACCACAGAGATATTATCTGCCCCCATGAACGATGGACCTTGCCGGTGGTGGGAGGCTTGCGTGCCTGAGCGATACAGATAACCGTACCGTAGGTGCAACCACAACGGAGGGGTATCTGTTGAGAGGCCAGACAAACGTGTGGTTCCTGAAGAGGGGCAGCAGCCTTTTCAGTAGTTGCAGGGGCAACAGTCTGGATGATTGACTGATCTGGCCTTGTAACACTAACCAAAACGGCCTTGCTGTGCTGGTACTGCGAACGGCTGAAAGCAAGGGGAAACTACAGCCGTAATTTTTCCCGAGGGTATGCGTCTTTACTGTACGGTTAAATGATGGTGGCGTCCTCTTGGGTAAAATATTCCGGAGGTAAAATAGTCCCCCATTCGGATGTCCGGGCGGGGACTACTCAAGTGGACGTCGTTATCAGGAGAAAGAAAACTGGCGTTCTACGGATCGGAGTGCGGAATGTCAGATCCCGTAATCGGGCAGGTAGGTTAGAAAATTTAAAAAGGGAAATGGATAGTTTAAAGTTAGATATAGTGGGAATTAGTGAAATTTGGAGGCAGGAGGAACAAGACCTTTGGTCAGGTGAATACAGGGTTATAAATACAAAATCAAATAAGGGTAATGCAGGAGTAGGTTTAATAATGAATAAAAAATAGGAGGAAGAGTAAGCTACTACAAACAGCATAGTGAACGGATTATTGTGGCCAAGATAGACACGACGCCCACGCCTACTACAGTAGTACAAGTTTATATGCCAACTAGTTCAGCAGATGATGAAGAAATTGAAGAAATGTATGATGAGATAAAAGAAATTATTCAGATAGTGAAGGGAGACAAAAATGTAATAGTCATGGGTGACTGAAATTCGATAGTAGGAAAAGGGAGAGAAGGAAAGGTAGTAGGTGAATATAGATTGGGTGTGAGAAATGAAAGAGTGAGCTGCCTGGTAGGATTTTGCACAGAGACTAACTTAATCATAGCTAACACATGGTTCAAGAATTATGAAAGAAAGTTGTATACATGGAAAAAGCCTGGAGATACTAGAAGGTATCAGATAGATTATATAAAGGCAAGACAGAGATTTAGGAACCAGGTTTTAACTTGTAAGACATTTCCAGTTGCAGATGTGCTCTGACCACAATCTATTGATTATGAACCGTAGATTAAAACTGAAGAAACTGCAAAAAGGTGGGAATTTAAGGAGATGGGACCTGGATAAACTGACTAAACCAGAGGTTGTACAGAGTTTCAGGGAGGGCGTAAGGGAACAATTGACAGGATGAGAGAAAGTATTACGGCAGAAGAAGAATGGGTAGATTTGAGGAATGAAGTAGTGAAGGCAGCAGAGGATCAAGTAGGTAAAAAGACGAGGGCTAGTAGAAATCCTTGAGTAAAAGACGAAATATTGAATTTAATTGATGAAAGAAAGAAATACAAGAATGAAGTAAATGAAGCAGGCAAAAAGGAATACAAACGTCTCAAAAATGAGAATGACAGGAAGTGCAAAATGGCTAAGCAGTGATGGCTAGAGGACGAATGTAAGGATGTAGAGGCTTCTCTCACTAGGAGTAAGATAGATACTGCCTACAGGAAAATTAAAGAGACCTTTGGAGAAAAGAGAACCACTTGTATGAATATCAAGAGCTCAGATGGAAACCCAGTTCTAAGCAAAGAAGGGAAAGCAGAAAGGTGGAAGGAGTATAGAGAGGGTCTATACAAGGGCGATGCACTTGAGGACAGTATTATGGAAATGGAAGAGGATGTAGATGAAGATGATATGATACTGCGTGAAGAGTTTGACAGAGCACTGAAAGATCTGAGTCGAAACAAGGTCCCAGGAGTAGTCAACATTCCATTAGAACTTCTGACAGCCTTGGGAGAGCCAGTCCTGTCAAAACTCTACCATCTGGTGAGCAAGATGTATGAGACAGGCGAAATACCCTCAGACTTCAAGAAGAATATAACAATTCCAATCCCAAAGAAAGCAGGTGTTGACAGATGTGAAAATTACCGAACTGTCAGTTTAGTAAGTCACAGCTGCAAAATACCAACACGAATTCTTTACAGACGAATGGAAAAACTGGTAGAAGCCGACCTCGGGGAAGATCACTTTGGATTCCGTAGAAATACTGGAACGTGTGGGGCAATACTGACCCTACGACTTACCTTAGAAGCTATATTAAGAAAAAGCAAACCTACGTTTCTAGCATTTGTAGACTTAGAGAAAGCTTTTGACAATGTTGACTGGAATACTCTCTTTCATATTCTGAAGGTGGCAGGGGTAAAATACAGGGAGGGAAAGGCTATTTACAATTTGTACAGAAACCAGATGGCGATTATAAGAGTCCAGGGACATGAGAGAGAAGCAGTGGTTGGGAAGGGAGTGAGCCTCTCCCCGATGTTATTCAATCTGTATATTGAGCAAGCAGTAAAGGAAACAAAAGAAAAATTCGGAGTACGTATTAAAATCCATTGAGAAGAAATAAAAACTTTAAGGTTCGCCGATAACATTGTAATTCTGTCAGAGACAGCAAAGGACTTGCAAGAGCAGTTGAACGGGATGGACAGTGTCTTGAAAGGAGAATATAAGATGAACATCAACAAAAGCAAAACGAGGATGATGGAACGTAGTCGAATTAAGTCGAGTGATTCTGAGGGAATTAGATTAGGAAATGAGACACTTAAAGCTGTAAAGGAGTTTTGCTATTTGGGGAGCAAAATAACTGATGATGGTCGAAGTAGAGTGGATATAAAATGTAGACTGGCAATGGCAAGGAAAGGGTTTCTGAAGAGGAGAAATTTGTTAACATCGAGTATAGATTTAAGCGTCAGGAAGTCGTTTCTGAAAGTATTTGTATGGAGTAGCCATGTATGGAAGTGAAACATGGACGATAAATAGTTTGGACAAGAAGAGAATAGAAGCTTTCGATGTGTGGTGCTACAGAAGAATTCTGGAGATTAGAGGGGTAGATCACATATCTAATGAGGAGGTACTGAATAGAATTGGAGAGTAGAGGAGTTTGTTGCACAATTTGACTAGAAGGGATCACTAATTTAGTATTCTAGGGCAGCGTGGAGGGTAAAAATCGTTGAGGGAGACTAAGAGATGAATACACTAAGCAAATTCAGTAGGATGTAGGTTGCAGTAGGTACTGGGAGATGAAGAAGCTTGCACAGGATGGAGTAGCATGGAGAGCTGCATCAAACCAGTCTCTGTACTGAAGACCACAACAACAACAACATCATTACAGAGGATACACCACAAAAGCCAATGACCTCAACTGCACACTTCATATTATGATTTGCTACTGAGATCATGCTGTATGAAAAGAATACGTTCTTACATAATACAAAAGCATGTCAACTCCCTCTTGACTGTCTGAAGTTCAGCGCCTAATCTCGTAAATAATGAGGAAGGAGAAGGGGAAAAATAGCACCTCGTAAGTAAACCAGAGTCCATCTCGCTCCGGATGGCACCCGGTTAGGACCCCTGCCTGGGATTGCTAGGTGAAACTTGGTCAACGGTCTCACAGGCGATAGAGGAAACTCAGATTCCCAATGGTGAAGAGAGCAGAAGTACTATCTCCAGGACTCACAGTCTTGGTTGTATTTTCTTATGGCCCTCTGGTTACTCCCGAAACAACTTTCATCAATCATGAAAGTGCGTGATGTAAACTATTTTACCGCAGGCTGACAACCCACCGTACGGCAGTACCTGAGCAGATATTCGGATTCTGGGGATTCTGCAACATTGCTCGAAAACAAGTTGGAATGTTTTGGAATCTCATCCAAATTTCAACATAAACAACCAACTTATTTAGCAACTTCCAAAATAAACTCGTTGTTGAAGATTGGAAAACTAAAACATGTTCCACATACACTGAAGTACCACAGCACACTCATAGAAGTCATTCAAGGAACGCTATAGTGGATGCAGACACCTTCGACTCCGAAGGTTTTAGGATATACGAAGGGAAAATGGGACCGAGAGTGATGAAAAATATACTGCATCTTGGAGCAGCCTCTATAATCGAAAAAAACCTCAATAGACCCACAAATCTTATATTCACAAACAAAATCGACATAGTTATCAATGCCTATGCGCCTGTAAATGAAGGTAACAAGAAAAACAAAGAAAAAGTGGAAGCCTTTTGGAGTCAAATAGATCACATTATTCAGAAAATTCCAGATAAAAACATCATCACCCTTCTTGGAACTTTAATGCACAGACTGACAAAGGAAAAAATAGATAAGAAAATTGTCGGAGACTATCCTGCCGTCTAAAGAACAAACAGAAGTGGCACCAGGCTAACAGAACTTTGCCAAGTACTCCACCTACTTCAACAGCCTACAGTTTTCACAAAACTACCACGAAAACAAGAGACATGGACATCTCCAAATCACAACCTAGGGGAATTTCAACTTGATCATGTGGCAATCAAGAAAATCAGCGTAAATAAATCTTGAATGGGGATACTCAGAGGAGCAAACTTGGATTAGGGCCACTACCTCTCTAAAATTAAGCTCAAACTCATTCCAAACAGGGAACGCAACCTGAAACAAATCAAGGGTCGAAAATATAGCACCGAAAAGATATTAAACTCAGATGAATTTACAAAAGCAACAGAAACGATTCAGACCCAAAGTTGGGAGGATATCAAGGAAAACCCCATTACTACGGCTGAACGGATAGCACCTAACGTAAAAAGCAAAAAACACCCCTAGTGGTCACTAGAACGTGTCGCTCTCATTGAAACAAGAAAATAGGCAAGGATAAAGTGGCAGTCACAGAAAACAGAAGAAAGCGGATTAAATTTCATTGGAGTTAGAAAACTGCTTCATAAAAGTACAAAAAGGATTAAGAAGACTCACGAAAACAAAACTGTTCTCCAAATTGATAAAGAAATTACTAAAAACAACGCAAGAAGCTTTTACAGAACGTTCAGACAAAGAGTATGAAGATATAAAGCTCCCACCCTCCAATTTCGGGATTTAAATGGGATCATCGCTCACAATACCACGGAAAATTGCAATATGCTTGTAGGCTACTTTGAGAAGCTCCTTAGCCGTGAACTCATCCTTGAAAATTTTTAATTCATCCCAAATAACAGAGAGAAGCGGCCTTCAGAATCATCGGCGACTGAAGAACTACAAAAGGTAGTTTCAGAACTGAAAAACAACAACGCGTCCGCTGAAAACCAAATAGTGGCCGAATTGTGGAAGAAAGCTGACAAAATGCAGTTACATCCCTTCCATGTGTGCTCGATAAAATGTAGAAAGAAGAAGAGATCCACGCAGAACGAAGAAAGGCTCTCATCCAGCTTATCCGCGAGAAAGGTTTAGAGAGAGATGCCAACAATTATAGGGGAATATCGCTCTCTAAAGCCCTTTTGAATAGGGCAGAACCGCAATTGGACCAGCAAATCTGGGAATTACAAGGAGCTTTTAAAAGGGCAGTTTGCGCTAGGATCAAATACTAAAGGTCAAAAGCATTATGGCAAACCAAAAATCAAGGGCAAAAACATATGCCATCTCCTCGCTGATTTAAAAAAAAAAAAGTATGATTCGATTGACAGAGAATCTCTAATAGCAGTCCTCGAAGAAATGGGTTTGGATAAGAAAACAACTAATATCATAAAAGTGACAGTTACAAATACGTTTTCGAAACTTAAATTCATGGCTTAACTAGCTGAACCCTTATAAATAAAAACGGTCAGACGGGGGATGGGCTCTCACCGTTGCTGTTCAGTTGTGCACCTGAGAAAATAGCCAGAAATGGAACACAAATATAAAGAGTGGTATGAGACTGGGTTGCAAAAAGAGGAACCTTACAGTAAATTGTATTGTCTCTGCAAAGGATATGGCCCTGTTTGGCGAAAAAATGTAAGAGGCACAGGAGATAATCCTTGAACTAAAGAAACAAGCAGCTAAACTAGGTCTTCACATCTCCTTTGAAAAAACTAAGATCATGAGAAACAGCACGAACTCACATAAACGCCTCAAAGTCCAGAAGAAGAGGTTGAAATAATAAAAGAATTTAAATATCTTGGAGAATCAATTGATTGGAATGGCGGGGATAGCAAAGAAATGGAATCCAGAGAAAATAAACTTGAACTAGCCTTCCAACTAACAAAAAATACATAGAACAATAATTCCTTTCATGGGGGTACACAATTAACCATTACAAGACATCTATTAAGCCAGAAGCACTGTACTCAGCAGAAGCACTAAACATGAACTTCAAAGCCTAAATGGAGATACTTGAGCTTATGGAAACAAAAATTTTAAGAAAATCGTGGAACCAAAATTAAAAGATAGTAAGATACTACAGGTCAAAAATGAAACTCTCTATAAGAAAATCGAAAAACTTTCAGATGCAATGCGAAAAAGGAGGATAGATTTTTATGGTCATCTTATTTATTTATTTATCTACACGTAAAGTTCCATAGGGCCAAATTGAGGAGCATATCTTCAATTTCATGGAACGTGTCAGTGAATGAAATTACAACATAAAAGTAATAAGAGATAAAAATAAAATGTTTATGAACCCAAAAAGCAATAAGTTTAAGTAAACGCAATCAACAATATATCATAAGAATCAGCTTAATTTTTCAAAGAACTCGTCAACAGAATAGAAGGAGCGACCCATGAGGAAACTCTTCAGTTTCGATTTGAAAGCCCGTGGATTACTGCTAAGATTTTTGAACTCTTGTGGTAGCTTATTGAAAACGGATGCAGCAGTATATGCACACCTTTCTGCACAAGAGTTGAGGAAGTCCGATACAAATGCATGTTGGATTTCTGCCGAGTATTAACTGAGTGAAAGCTGCTTATTCTTGGGAATTAACAATAAACGACAGTAAAGAATGTATATATTGAGAGGCCAGTGTCAGAATACCCCGACTAGTGAACAGGGGTAGACAATAGGTTCGCCAATCGCCAATCTCCAAGACTGCGATCTTTTACAGAACCTCAAAATTTAGTGCAGACTTCAGTGCGAGATGCTTATAACAGTTTCCACAACGGAAGTAAGTCTCGAAACTTGGCCGAAAATCCAATGATATTCTGGTCGTAGGTGAAGTATGCTAGCGGCAAGACACAATCAAAGCCTTGTCTGCGCTATAGCAATGGAAATACTGTCGATGACAGTGCTGCTAAAGCAGAGTTACTAAACACAGCGTTGCGAAATTCCTTCACTAATTAAAGCGAATCAAATATTCCAGAATTCGAATCAAGAACAGCTGCCAACATGAGTCTCGTAGTAGTAGTAGAAATATCGTAGTAGTGAAGCAACTTTAATCACTTAACCAAAACTAGTCTTCCGGTCCAGGCTGTATACCTGTTAGGTTCCTTTCAGAGTATGCTGATGCAATATCTCTGTACTTAACAATCATATACAACCTTTCGCTCGACGGAAGATCCCTACCCAAAGACTGGAAAGTTGCACAGGTCAACCGGCCGTGGTGGCCGAGTGGTTCTAGGAGCTACAGTCTGGAACCGCGCGACCGCTACGGTTGCAGGTTCGAATCCTGCCTCGGGAATGGATGTGTGTGAGGTCCTTACGTTAGTTAGGTTTAAGTAGTTCTAAGTTCTAGGGGACTGATGACCTTAGAAGTTAAGTCCCGTAGTGCTCAGACCCAATTGAACCATTTTTTGCACAGGTCACGCCAACATTCAAGAAAGGTACTGGGAGTAATCCACTAAATTACAGGCACATATCATTAACGTCTGTATGCAGTAGGAATTTGGAACATATGGTCTACTGTGTTGAAACATTATGAATTACCTCGAAGAGAGCGGTCTATCCACACAGTCAACACGGATTTAGAAAACATCGTTCTTGTAAAATACAACTAGCTCTTTTCAGAGAAGGGATTTCAGATTGAATGCGTGCTCTAGATTTCCAACAGGCTTTTGGCACTGTACGACACATGCGGCTTGTTGTGAAATTGCGAGCGTACGGAATATCGTCTCAGTTATGTGAGTGGATTCGCGATTTCCTATCAGAGAGGTAACAGTTCGTAGATATAATTTAGAATTGAACTCTAATTTAGCGGGTAGCCTACAATTCTCAAGATTCGTTTTTAGGCACATTGGTCGACATATGCAATTTAATTGCCACCACTGCTAAATGTAGTTCATTTTCTAAAGCAGCAAAGTTGCATTCGAAATACAGTTACGAAAATCAACTGCTATCGCCGTTGAACATAGTAGTCTATTTTCCACAGCAAAACTTCATGATACAGTGTCTCTCGAAATACCGGCTAAAACTGCCCGGTAAATTGCTCTTGTGTGGTGGGGTCGAAGCGAGCGACAGACTGCGGTTAATACCGCTACCAAGATTGCCAGCGATTTATAGCTCGTGCGTGCAACCTTTAATAGAAACTAGAGACCATTGACGATGCAACACAGAAACAGAAATGGCGTTACCTCTAACTTTTGCAAACATAAGCAGTATATTAGAATACTTGGAGGGTTTATGAATGCACTGTTCTTTCAAGATGGCCACCGAGTGAGATCACAGGTATTTTCTTCGCCCGCTAAAAGAACTTATTTAAGAGGAAATAGTGTCAAATTTAAATTTTCTTTGTTTCGTATACTTGCTGTAGTGTCCGTTTTTGTCGCACAACTAAGTATTGGCGTCCCAGTAGAGCTTATTCTTGAAAAAAAAAATTCTGTTATCTGAAGTCCCGATGATCTCGACATATCCCGAAATTTTGCGTGACATAAACAAAAAAAAAATTCTATTCAAGTTTTCTTGACAGTGCAAAATTCGTCCAAAAAGACAGCTACTAGTTTCATCAGCGTTTATTGTTGCAATAAAAGTGTAATTAAACGTTTCCAAATCGTATTTAACTAACATATTTCGTATTGTTTACTAGTTAGATAGATGCGATCAAGGCCTAAATCTTTCAAGTTATAAACATTTAAAACCAGACCAAACACGATTGATACGTAAATTCTCTAAAAGCTAAGTAATTTCTAATTGATTCTTCTGTTATTGTATCTCTGATCAGTACAAAAACAACAACAACCGCACATAAGACCTTTGTGTCTCTTTTGATTTACATACAGCCAATCTCCGCACATAAGACCTTTGTGTCTCTTTTGATTACATACAGCCAATCTCTCGTCCTTGACAGATTTAAAACATTCTTGAAACTTAATTATTCTTTCGAAACTGACCATGAGTGAGAAATGTGGGCGCTATTATAGGGTTGTGAGTAGAGCGATTTGTTGCCAATCTTGTAGGAAATATTTTCACTGGGGGGGGGGGGGGGGGGATGCAGTGGGGAGAATGTTGGGAGGACAGAAGAGGCTTTCTCCTGGAACTGCAGAGGGTGTAGTAGGAACATTTTGATTTTGGGGGTCTTCAGGCACAGTTGGATGAAGCAAGGAAGGAGGTGATAAGGATCAAGGGAGATAGAGGGGAGGAGGGTGGTTGGGAACTGGCAGCTTGTAGGAGGATAGGAAGAAAGAGAACACGATCTGACAGTTTTATCATCAGCACCAAAAACAGCTATCTGCCACTGCCAGAGTTAAATGGAGAAGAGCCTCAGGTAGAATGAGGAACAGAAAATGTGCATCACACTGCAACTGAGGCCAAGAAGCCTACGAGTGTACAAAGTGTTAGGAAGAAGAAAGTGCTGCTGCTAGGTAATAGCTATGGGCGAGGTGTAGACCCTCAGTTACAGGAAAGTTTAGGGGCAGCGTACCAGGCCACGAGTACCTTCAAGCCAAATGCAGGACTTAGGGTCTCTATGTAAGGTCTTTACGAAAGAGGATCATGTAGTGATAGTGGGTGGGGCAGGGAACAGTTCGGACAGGGATGGGGTATATGACATAGGTGGTGACCTAGACAAGATAGCTTCCCTGACTCATGGAACCAACGTACAATTTCTTGAGCTGTTCCGGCGTCATGATTGGCCACACCTTGATGGAGCTATGAGGCGAATCAATGTGGGATTAGGGATGTCTCTGAAGGCAGCCAACTTTGCACATGTTTCTCTGGTGCCCGTCGGGACTATCAACAGATGGGGTTTCACTAGGCGTGGCCTACACCTAAACAGGACTGGGAAGGGAAGATTGGTACAGTTGATTCATGGAAGTATAGGCGGTGGATCTAGGGCCACACATGGTCAAGGGTAGGAAAAGTAAGTCTTAATTAGGATAAATCCAGACAACAGGTTCCACTACCTAAAGATTATCTCCAGCACTTTAAAAAACACTGAAACAATCACTCACAAGACAGATTTTAACACTCAAAATATCAAGCTTACCAGGTGTAACAAATAAAAACAAACAATTGGAAAGAGTAACATGGGACATTTCACAGACTTAACAATCCTCCATCAAAACATGCAATCAATAAAACATAAAATACAACTATTACAAGTTGAGCTCCAGTCTTTGAACTGCATAGTAGTTTGTGTTACTGAGCACTGCTGTAGAGAGACAGAAATCCAACATATAGTCTTATCATCGTGTGGAAGGGAAAACTGTTACTGCAGAATTCCTTCACATCAGAGACATTTCCAGAGCAGTTAAAACATTGCCATTCTTTAAGAACGGTAATGATGAAGACATAGAAAATTACTGGCCAATTTCCCTTCTGTCATTATTCTCAAAAATAGTAGAAGCAATTATGAAAGGCAGATTAATGAATTACTTGAATATATACTATATTTAAAGCGAATCACGGTTTACGTTTGTTTGTGTGGCCATCTTCGCAGCAGCTGTTAAAATCTGTTATTATAGGTTATCTGTCTTGAGCTGACTGCAACGTAATTAAAAGGAATTACACCAGATGCGTTTCGCTTTTATTTACAAAGCATCTTCTGTGGCATTCTGTAAATTGGATACTCACGTTTGTACAAGTGTGAAAGAAACAGAAAGTAAAAGATGGTACGCAATGACATACAACCACAAATACACACACAGAACATCCAATATTTTCAAAAAACAAGGCGTAAAAATAGCACACCAAACCAACAACTCAATTCAGAAATACTTCCCAAAAACAATAATAAAAAGTGATCTGCATCAGAATATACCAACTGAAATGCAATACATGTGGTGGAAGATACATAGGTCAAACCAGGAGGACATTTGATATCAGATACAAAGAACAGGTAAGAGCGTGGGAGTATAGGACAAATCATTCAACTTTTGCAGAACACCAACATAAAATTACAACAAGACACACAGAAAAGGAAACCATAAAGATAAACAACAACAAAAAACACCTCCTCACCTTATAAGAAAGCTACCACATCCAAAAAACCATTACAGAAAAGAAAGAACTCATAAATGATCAGATCAACTTGGCAAACCACACACTCTTTATGTTGATTGACCACTAAATATAACATTAAATGTACAAATATAAACACAGTCTCCATTTACCACTACCATTTCCTCCCAGATCTGTCTCATAACCACTATCCAGGCCATCCCTGTCGTTCTTAACCGCCCCGCGCCCCGTCCTTGAAAAAAAAAAAAAACCACCACCCCTCTCACGTCTTTATCTACATACAAGACAATTTCGCTAGCTCT
This sequence comes from Schistocerca piceifrons, assembly GCF_021461385.2. Classification (NCBI taxonomy): domain Eukaryota; kingdom Metazoa; phylum Arthropoda; class Insecta; order Orthoptera; family Acrididae; genus Schistocerca; species Schistocerca piceifrons. The sequence goes on from NC_060141.1 coordinate 539,709,119, forward strand.
CTCTCTCTCTCTCTCTCTCTCTCTCTCTCTCTCTCTCTCTCTCAAACACACACACACACACACACACACACACACACAAAATCGTTTCATAGGTTGGCAACACTCACAACCTGTACGAAAACAAACGAATAGGCACAAACACTGTAGGAGCGATGAATGAAAAGCCTGTCGACATCAACCAGTGCCTGCAAGAGGGGAAGGTGGAGACTATGTAAAGGAACACCATAAGTAGCCTACAGACTAACTTCATAGAAAAAACGCTATTTTTAACCTAAAAATAAATGTACAAACGTTTATATCCAATTTACAGAGTGCCACAGAAGATGCCTAGTAAATAAAAGCGAAATGCATCTGGTGTAATTCTTTTTAATTACATTGCAGTCAGCTCAAGACAGATAACCTATAATAACAGAATCACAGTTTTGTTTCCGAAGTGGCAAAAATATGGAGTCAGCAATAGCAGAATTCACAAAGGTTGCACTTGATGCTCTTGACAAAGATGAGTGTGTCACAGGCATATTTTTGGATCTTTCTAAGGCCTTTGATACAGCTGACCACAAGATTCTATTAAATAAATCAGAAGCATTAGGAATAAGAGGGGTAGCTATTGACTGGTTTCGATCATACCTAGCAGATAGGGTACAAAGAGCAGAGGTAACACATACTTCAAATAGATCTAAAAATTTAGTAAAACACTTATCACAACCAAAATACATTAATATAGCAGTTCTGTAAGGTAACATATTAGGACCAATACTGTTCCTGATAAACATCAATGTGGTGAAAAAATTCTCTTCGCTGATGACAGCAAAATTTATAGTCCATGAGCAAAACAAGAGAACTTCTTGCAGAGAAAGCAAATGAAACTCTCAAGGAAGTTTATGATAGGTCCATAAGCAATGAAGTGACATTGAACATAAAGAAAACTAAAGACATGAATTTCAGTTTGAAGGGGAAAAACGACAATGTTAAATTAAATGTAGATGGCACCTCTATAGACTGTGTAACAAATGCAAAATTTCTGGGAATGAATATTGATTCTCAGTTGAAGTGGTGTGAACACACAAAGGTACTTGCAAACAGAATGTCATCAGCATGTTATGCCCTTAGAATCCTATCATCAGTGTGTAACATGCAGTGTCTTTTAGTTACATACTCTTCATATGTATACTCAGTTCTCTACTATGGCATTCTTTTTGGGGGAACAAATGCACAAAATATGAACACAATTTTCAAACTCCAGAAAAGAGCCATAATAATATAACCAAAAATAGAAGTCGAGCTCATTGTAAATATCTGTTCAACACGCTGGGGCTTTAACTGCTCTGTGCGAATACATTTACCAGTCAGTTGTAAACATCAAGAATAACGTTGGTAATTAGTGCACAAACAGTTCTGTCCATGACCATGGAACAAGAGCTAGACTCAACTTACATTTGCCAAGAAAAAATAAACATAAAACTAAAAGCAGCATTTTCTACCAAGGAATAAAACTGTGCAATAAATTACCAAAAGAGATAAAAGAAATTGCAAAAGGACACTTATTTAAAAAGGCAGCTAAAAAGTACCTTTTATGAAATACATTTTATACATTGAAGGATTACTTAGATAAAACAGAGTAGGGGTTTGATCAATAATTATAAAGGAATGCTCACTCACTTTTTCAGAATAGCAAATGGGAAGTTGTGGTACAGTAAATGACCCACAGATCACCAATGTGTATATGTGTTTGTGTGTGTAGTTAGTTTGTTATGAAACAATGTGTGTATAGTGTGCACTGACTGATAGATTTGAGCGAACAGTGTGGCCTTACATTATTTAATAAGTTATTTGTAAAAAAAAGTTTTGTATACCATTAGTAAATCTAATGATTGTCTCTAACTAGAAGTCTGTAAATGTATGTGCATACGAATTATCTTATTTTAAATTGGTCTAAATTTGTAAATACTTTGACATATCCTACATCCTTGCAAAAAGAGATCTACGGATGAATAAAGCTACTTCTACTGCCACTACTACTGATGAATTGCTTCTCGAAAATCGCAACACTAGAACTCTAGACGTGAATGTTTAACTTTCATATGCGAAACACTGGGCAATAAATCGGGATCATTCAGATAAATGCAACGTTCAAAAACATTAATATTTTATAAAAACGTAACATTCATGCAGTGGAGGTTATTGCAATAAGAAATAAAAATACATCCACATGCTATCATAAATGCAAGCTGAATGGCCACGTGCTCGAATTAACATAATTATTACATTGGGCTACTATGCTGTTTTCTGAATGCCAAACTCTTCATTAGAGTTCCAAGTAATATGTTGTACATGTGTGTACAATCACGTCACTTCTCATATAGTTTTCGTAAGTCTTGTTGTCCTATTGTAACAGTTTTTGTTGCTTTCTGTCTCTTATTGTCTTTACAATTTGTGTTACAAAAATGTTTCTATTTTTGCATGTGGTGCTGTTACATCTGCTGTTTGCTAGGGCTATAGACCGCAGTGTGTATCAGCGCCATCTAGGCGCTGTTTTCCCAGTTTCTGTTCACACATGAATGTTGCTCCGTCAGTTACATGTTTTACGCAGGACAAAGCCAGACGGCTGTTTTTACGATTGTCTATTTTAATTAAGACTAAGCCTATTGGCGACACATCATGATCAGCATTTAAAACGTAAGTTGTGACTTACATTAATACTTAATAACTTTTGCCCTTCTTGAAGCGTATCAGTGCCCGTGTTAGGCGCTTTGTCAGTCAGCCATTCTGCCGTGTTCTGTACGTGGCCATTCAGCTTACATTTGTGATAACAAATGGACGTATTTTTATTGCACATTTTAATAATCCCCACCTTATATGTCTTATGTTTTTATGGAATCCTATTTTTTTAACGCTGCATTTGTCTGTGTATATTTATTTCTAGGTAATAGGATGCGTCTCCTAATGGTACGAAATTCGTCGTGACTTTTAATAAAAAGTATTCTACAGCCAATGCGGTTTATTTCTTGCAAAATATAGAAGGAGGCACATTTACGTGGGTTGAAACCTAGGTCAAGTGCTTTTTGACTACTACCTTCCGCAACTGGTGGCCACTTTTACTCCATACATTAGATTTGCATAGTAGCTGCTGCAGCCATGCTTAAGACTCGAAATCATTCAGATAATTACGAACTATGATATCATTCATATCACTTATTTTCTCGGCAACTACGGCATATTACTCAGAATAAAATTCAGTAGTCAGTTGCACGATGTATGACATGATTATATATATAAATGTCATTCGTTTACTGTAAGTTATCCACCTACGTGTAAAATTGTCACATACAGTATTTACATTTTTGGACGTGCCATGGCATTACAGATCTGCGAAGAAGATATTGAGTCTGCTGAACCCATATTAAGCTTCTGAAAACGACAGATCGGCCTAGTGAAACCGGTTAAGTGAAATAAATTTCCTGATTTTGCAACTGACGACTAAATTTTATTTTGAAATAGTTACGACCTTTATTGAATTTTCTCATTCGGAGCGTACTGAAGAGCGATCTGTTTTAATTGTTAAAAACCATTCAAGAGCAAATATCGAACAAAATATTTTTTATTCAAGACAACCGGTTTCAACTGTCTTAGCTGTCATCTTCAGGTCTTAAATATTTTTTGTAGTAAAACATGTTCATTTTGCACTGAACCTCAAGCACGAGATGTCAAGTGTATAAAACTCGGCACATTACAAACGTTTGTCATCGCTAAAATATTTAAAAACACACAGCACCTTGTCCAAAAGGCCATGTCCATATACATATTGTTCAGAGATGCTTGTTACATGATACAAATACGGTACACAATAGCACATCTGTTTACATATGCTGGACGCGCCTTAGGCGCGTTAGCGTAACGTTGTGAATCTAAAGGCTACATTACGGTGGGATATTATGTAGTAAGTATGAAATACACTGCCTGCAAAAAAAGTGCAACACACAGGAGACACGGTCTGATGTCAGTGTAACTTCGTAATGTGCGCATCATCGGCGAGTATGTAAATTAATAGAGTTTCCGTGTTCTGTGATAAGTGAAAACCCACAAGATGTGGTCGGATGCCTATACATACTTGTACACGCCATGCCATTGGCGGGTATGTAAATGATTACAGGTGCACTTCTCTGTGGCAGGTAGAACGGAACGGCCACCAGAATGCAGTTGTGTTATTCGTGTTCAGTGTTGCTACAAGGCCTGCCAGTGTATGTAAGGGGCGAGAATAGTGTCAGATGTTGAGTGATTACTGGGAGGAACACGCAGATATCGCGTTTGATAGGATCGTCACAGTTGGTGTCCATTTGGTAGGCTGACCGAATCGGGAAGAATCCAAATTTGTTAGGTGAATCTGACAGTGGTCCGATGTTGGACTGCACTGACCACCACGGCGGGAGGATCGCCGTGTTGTACACCAAGCACATCGTAGCTCCATCAAATCAGCGTCTGACATCCAAGAACAAGGAATATACTCTCTGCAACATCCTGTGTCACCTGGCTACTAACTTCGGCCGTCCCATGTATAGGCTCCCGTTAACAACGCAAATGACCGCGTTTGGGATGGTGCCCTGATCGGGAAGCATGAACAGCTGACGAACGGCGTTGCCTCGTGTTCAGTGATGAATCGCTGTTCTGCCCTACCCCAGATGACCATCGTCCACGAGTGTCGCGGCGACGTGTTGAGAGGTGCCATTCTTGGAAAGCCACAGCGGTGTTACTACCGGCTTCATGATGTCTGAAGATAACGTGTAGGCCTTCGGTAATTGAGAGAGTTGTGACAGGACAGCGGTACGTCAAGGACATCCTGCGTCCGTGTGTGTTACCTCTCAGGCAACAGGATCGTGTTGCCAATTTCTTAGCAGGCCAATGCTCGTCCACAGTTGGAACGTGTCTTTGTGATCTGTCTGCGTGTTGTTGTTGTTGATTGACGTACTCACGAATACAGCAAGATATCCAGTTCCCTCTCCGATAAAACGTGTTTCATATTAGCTAGTATGTCAAGTACATCCTTGCGTCAGTATCCAGGATATTAAGGACCATTTTCAACAGTTGTTAGATACCTTTATATGGCTGTGTGCGCCGCCATATTGGCGGGTGACCTTGAACGAGTTTCGCTTGGCCGCCGCTAGGCCTCGTCGGATAGCCCTCTACTTTTAACTAAGGGCGATCCGCGCTATTGCTCTACTTCCGGGCCGCCATTGCGGTTTTTTAGCGCTCTACTTCCTGCCGCGCCCAGCTTATCAGTGACGTACACCCGCTATGCAGGCAGCAGCACGCTCATTTCACTTGAGGCAGCTGCACGAAGCACACAGCCATGCCGTACAGGAGGAGGAGATATACAAGAAGATCAAGAATGCCTGTCTACAAGACTGTTGACACTTTCTCTATGACACCTAATAATGTTGCTCAAGAGGAGTTACTGACTGGGCCAATTACTTTTGTTGGAGCTAAGATTAATTTTTCTTGTACAACAACCGAGGTTGTTACGGGTAATAGTTGGCTCACAATTGCTGTTGTGAGAGGTAGTGATAAACCTCTTGAAGGGCTTGAAGCCTATTATGACAGAGATATAGTTGCTTATCGTACCTTCTCTATTGGAGATCTTTGGAGATACAGCGACTTTATAAGGACGTGTCGAACCAAATCGAAACATTCATCCAGGTCAGAGAGAGTAAGCAAGCTCACGCTGCAAAATTCTTTGTTTATTTGAGCATATTATTTTAAATTGCGGGCAACCGCAACCAAACTTCTACACTTTGCAAGAAATAAATCGCACTGGCTGTAGAATACGGGCTTCGTGCCATTAGGATACGCATCCTCAGGTGATGATTCTTTTTAATGGGTCATTACCGAAAGGTGACTGTCTTACAGCTACTCCCCATCATTTCCGGTATGTTATAAGCAAACAGCTCTGTAAAAGCGGTACTCCTTATTCGAAACGAAGTTGGTAGCAGAGCGCCACAAGCAGGAAGGTGGCTGAGCGGCAGCAGGCAAGACAGTACTCACCGCTATGCAATGGAGAAGACGTTTACTCAATTTTTTATGGCAAAGATGTTTACAGGTGGCGTCAGAGGCGATGGGAACAAAACCGACGCTATAGAGGGTGTGAATGGTGGGGGCGGGGGAGGGGGGGGCTGTACATAAGCTAAACTACTTAAAAAAATATGTAAAAATTCTGAGTCTGATTTGTAAAAATATTGACTCGATTTAGAAATCACTGAAGTAAAATCACATTCCCCGCAACCTGAGAAATTTCATTTCGTACCCTCTTGTTGTCCTGCGTGCTTCACTCTTTTGTTATGCGGTATATATCTAGGAACCGTTGGTTTTTTAATTGATACATGGAGTGTGAAAATGTTTTATTCACATATGATATTAAACGCCACTGTTGAAACGGTTTCGTAAAAAAACAATATTTTTGCTATTGTGGGATTCTTTGTCGTAATATTGTCCTGAAATGAAAACTGTACTATCTCATTTATTGTGTTTTGTAGTGTGCTATAGCAAAACCTTCGGGACTCAACCATGAGAGCGACCGAACAATTTCTATACCCCACATTTCTTCTTTTACAGAAAAGAGATATCGTTTACGACATACACCCGTTGATGATGCGCTACATGAAATGGTTTAGCAACTACCTTGATGGTACCTGGACTTAGCTAGCTATGTGAGTATAGTGCGCTTCACGTACGACGCAAATTAATGCCCGCAATTTGAACAGGATGAACACTGACCAGTTGCCTCGGCAACTGCCGCATGGGGGTTCGGCGTGTCTTCCATAAGTTGATCGTAAACTAAGATACAATGCGACCGCATAAAGTTTACCTTCAATTACAGCAGGTGCTCAAAATGAAGTCCGCCGCGCGGAGTGTCCGCGCGGCTAGAGGCGCCATGTCACTAATCGTGCGGCCCCTATCGCCGGGGGTTCTAGTCCTCCCTCGGGCATGGGTGTGACTGTTGTCCTTAGCGTTAGGTTAGTTTAAGTAGTGTGTAAGTCTAGGAACCGATTACCTCAGCAGTTTGGTCCCTTAGGTATTCACACACATTTGAACAAAATGAAGTCCCTCTCTTGCAAGAGCGACCTTATATCTGCTGAACACTGTATCAAACGCTCGAACACATTATCAAGGGCTCATCGAATTTCTTAAAATCACTAGGTGAATACTGTTTTCTAATTCTTCTAATGTGTAGGAATTGTTCGCATGCGCTTTGACTGTAGACCCTATCCCCCTCCTCCCCCTCCCCCCCCCCCCCCGGAAAATAAACATCTCTTTGATTTCCTGGGGGAAGGTGGTAGCTAGTTGATTTATACTGCACTGAAAAACCTCGTAACATTGTCGTAATATTGTGTTCGTGCATAGTGATGTATGAATTAATTCTCCTTTTTTTCTTTTTGTTATCAAAAAGTGGTGGTGGTAGAACTCTATCTAAGTAGGACGGTTACCGTCTCTTTGTCATGCCCTACAACTGCTGCAAGCTACCGCCTGTAGTAAATGGTTTCTTAAATTCGTGTTGTCCACGAAATTACTGGCCCCTGAGAGATATTGCCGGATATTAATAATTTCTAGCGGAAGGTTTTACCCAACCGGTAAAAATTTGAACGGAACGGATAACGCAATATTTTTTGAACCACTACAGAATGCACCTATATAGGGCTTAATAGGCAGTGTACAGCTTTTTATTAGCTCTCATGACCCAGAATTCGACTTAGGTACTGACTTTCACCTATTATTTATGATGGAGAGAGAAAATCATCAGTCGAGGGTAGAGATAATTGATATTTATTCAGTAGCGATGGTATTTCGACAACTAGTCGTGTTTCTCTTGCAATATACATCATCAAAACTGGTCTCTCTTGTTAACATGGTTCAGTTTCGCCACGTAATTATGGAATGAGACAGGGGAGCGCAGACCTGGCTTCAATGTAATTTTATACAAACACACAATTATGCCTAAACCCATGCTTCTTTCAACTGCTATAGGTGACTCAGAACAATTTCAGCAAAGACACTACAAGCAAAACTAGGCAAAACTAGGTCAGGGTGGAAGAGTATGTCGCAAGACTTTATCAAATCAATGGGTATTAAAATCTGATACTTTATCAAGTGGCACGCGTTTAAACCATGCATTTTACTTAACGCACAACATCGCTAACAAATCAAATAGTTATGGGGGAGCACAAAAAACATCAGAAACATCATCACTTCAATGCTATTCAACACACGTGGCCAAGTTTCGGCAGCCAACAGAAATGCAAAAAATACGGACACACGTGATTATTTCTTCCCTATTTTACGCTCGCCCACTATCGTAGTAGTAATCTCGCACCTGATTTCAACGTCTGGACTTCATTACCGAGCAGATTTTAGACGATCTAATACCTTTGTTAACATTACCAAAACGAGAGCTGCGTTTCCATGTCTGTCCAGCGCCGCGACCCAGGAACAAGTCCTGGATCGGACACCTTGCTTAGCCGTTCTTCGTTCAAAAGGTGGTGGAGGGGATGGTTCGCCAACCTAACAGAGCCAATACTGGGGCCTTCGCGATGTCTCTGACCTGACTTGCCCACCATCTTTGCTAAACTTGTTCACGTTTAGGGGGTTGGTACTATCCAACCACAGAACGACTCTACACATGCAATGCTACGACCTCTGACCAGAGTTTTCTGCTACATCACATACTATCTCATTCATACAGTCCAAGTTCGCATACGGGAGAGGATACAAGGGAACGTGGCACACATGAAATAAAATGAATAAATAAATAAATAAACACCACTTGGTCCATTCTCTTCTGTTTGTTATACACGGAATTCACTTCTGTAGAGTCAAAACACTTTGGCTGTAGTTCTCCCGTACCGGAATTTATTGGAAAAAATATGGAACCGGACAACAAGTACCGTTTCGGAGCAACGAGTTTTTCGTGTGTTCAGCGAAGCAAGACCAGATATCGTATCCAGAATGTCGGCTGTCTTACATACGAACAATTACTGGTGAATACATTCGCAGCGATTCGACGATTTCTGCATTAGGAAAGAAATTTCCAGAGAGTAAATCCGAGAGAGACAAAAAGAGTCAACAAAACTAGGTATTTTAACCGAGAATGAACTAGACGAGACCTTGAATGAAGTTCGACCATGTGATTGCATCACTTAGTACTTCAGATTGGTGAGTCAATAGTCAGAGCAGTCTGCACAAACTCAAACTGAGACCTTACAAAGCAACGGTAAGGCACTGACTTTCCAACTCAAATACTGGTGCTCGACGGCAGTACTGTAGCTGGGTCTTCCACTCTACGATTGGTGGAGGAGTTGTTGGTTCTGAAGTGCTCTTATTTTCTGTTCAACCACGTTGAGCTCTCAGAACAATCTACGATGGAGTTCTCAAAATCCTCATCTGTTACATCAAGAACCGCTGCCTGATGAAAAAACAGGAGGGCGGTGTGTAATTAGTGCAACACGAATTATGTGACCAATCTTTTTTGACTAAACCATAGCTTCTACCCTATACACTATTCGGTCAAAACTATCTGGACGCCTGTTAGATATTCGTGTAAGTTGAGTCACCCCTTGGCTTTATGACGGCTTCAGATCTGATGAGGACACTTTCAGTAAAGTGAATGTCTGCGGAGGAATGACAGCTCATTTCTCCTCAAGAGCCAAGACCAGAGAAGACAGAGGTGGGAACTGCTAGGGTCTGGAGGAAAGTCGACGTTCCAACTAATTCCAGAAGTGTTATACAGAGTTGATGCCGGAATTCTGGGCAGGATAGTCCATTCCACGAATGATTTTGTCCACAAACCATTGCCTCACTGACGCTGTTTTATGGCAGGGTGCGTTTTCATGCTGATATGTTCATTGTCTCCGAAGTGTTCCACTACTGTTAAACACCTTCACCGTACTCCACTGTTGGCGCTACAGATGATGGCAGGCTCGTCCTCCAGGCAGTCCCCGAACCCAGACGGTTACATCGAACTGGCTCTGGGTACAGCGTGTAGCGTGAGTCACCACTCCAATCGATCGTTCGCTGTGGCGTCGCTCTCTGCATCGCTTAGTGGTGACTACAGAAATGTGTGGAGCAGTAGCTCGACCATCCTTTTTAATACACTACGCACAGTCATTGTGTCAGCTGTGCTGCTTCTAGATCTTTGCAACCGTCGAGTGATTCCTTCCACTGACTTTATACATCTAATCGTGGCTTCCACATTACTTAGGGATGTACAGGAACTTTTGATCAGAAGATGCACAGGTATATCGTAACGAACCCCAACAAAGGAAAAGTAATGTACAGTATACTCTCGATTATCCGCAGTAATTCGGGAATTGAAAACCGCGTATAGTCGAATTCCACGGATAACCCGCAATTGGAATACAATGTCATAATTAAAGTCAATTATCTAATCTTTATAATAATTTCTACTTTATTCATCGTATTATTTGTGAGAACACAGTGCTTGCAAAGAATAGGGTGCAAGCCAGTTTCACGTTACACTACACAACTGTGAAACAAAATAGTCTTGAATTGATATCTGTCTCACTGAGGCAACTTGTCTTTTACACGCCGCACTACGAATTCTACGCAACACCAACTTGTCAGAAAGGGGAGCATCTTCTTGCTGTTCCAGGTGGCCCAGTAATCTTTCGGCCCTTTGAAGTGCTGATGCATGACTGATTATTGTTTCTGGATTTAGATAAATGTCGTCTTTGTCACTGTCATTCACTTCCTCGGATTTCGCTTGTACTCGATGAACAGTTAGGGTGACCAGATACAATTGTTTAAAAATGAGGACAAACCGCTTCAAAAAGGAGGAAGAAGGAAGAAAAAAGAGGACACATCGAACAGATCAACTGGAGATGAGGATACCACTCGTCAGCTTTGGACAAGTCACGTGACTGCCGGGAATTACCGGTAAAACTAGTAGTTAATTGTTACTGGTGGTCAGGTGGTGATTCCCAGAGCAATATTTTTTATTCTTTATTAAAAACATTGATTGTGGTGACAATGTGCCATCAATTGTTTTTATATTTACGCATAGTTTTAAGATTTAACAAAGACGGCTGCCTAAACGTCACTCCTGATTGGCTACTTTCATGTGACTTGTCCAAAGCTGACGGGTGGTATCCTCATCTGCAGTATTCCCCCTCAAACATACGTTCAATTTTAACAAATGAGTTTATTATTTATAGACATAACGTACATACATTCCTCAACAATTATTGATACATCTACAAATAAACTGAATGACTATGAAACAATGAAATAAAACCATGACAGTTAATCTGTCGAGTTATTTCTTACCTTTATTGGCCACTGAGACGTACGTTCCAGCTCCACATATCTTACATTCCGCTTCAAATTCATTTCTCTCTTTCTTGAAAGCCGGATATTTGCAGGAAAGGACATCAGAAAATGTGCACTTTCGTTTAGGCATAGCCAAATATTTTACGTAACGGTTAAAAATTACACTCACAAATCACACGTGCAGTACAGGAAGCCAAGCCAATACAAAGCGAAGACACGAAACGAAAATTTTAAATAATCGATATTTGCATTCGCTTATAGGTCGATCTACGATAACATCGACGATCCTGGTGCCACCTACTAACACCAACTTCATGCGTGTCTATCACGAAGGCTATGCCAATAGTTAAAGTATTTAAGAAAAGAGCAATAGAACGGGACGAAATGTTAATTTAATTGTATTACGCACAACTTTGCGAAAAATCCGGACACTGTAAAAATCCGCCAGGACCCCGGACAAAGAGTTAAAAAGGAGGACATGTCCGGATTAATCCGGACGTCTGGTCACCCTATGAACAACAGCACTGTCACTTAACATCTCATGGCCTGACTCCGTGCAACCCCCGTCAAGCGGTTCAGAAATGTTTTCTTTGTCAATAGTTTCACACCTTGGAGTACTTTTCAAAACAGCAACTAACTTTGATAATGAGCACTCTTCTTCATCATCAGGGTCTCTGAATTCATCAATTTGAGGATTCATCTTTTTCCACGACTTAGCTGTTGAGGATTGTTTCATTTTACGCTACGCCGTCGACACTACCACAGTCAGCTGTTTCCTAATTGTCTGAAGGATGCTGCCTTCACCAACAAGTTTTTGTAGCAGATTCCTTCTATAAATTTTCCTCATGGCAGCAGTAATCCATTGGCTGCATTAAGGCTGTCACATTAGGGGGTAAATATTCAGTTCATTCGGATACGATGGGAACTGTCCAGTAGCAATACAGCCTTTGCAGGTAGATACTTTAGTGTTAAATGTTCTCGCACCTGTGGCACAAAGCAGTATGGTACGGTGTTTGAAATATTGTACGGTCCAACCAGATTCCCTCTCGGTGAAAATATGGACACGTTAATTGTGCGTTTCCTTTCCTTTGAAGCAGCGCCGTTTTTTAGCTTTACGTATTATACACTGCCAAGCTGAACTTTATGAGATCCCGTACCATTAGCACAACACAACGCAGTTATCCTTTCCTTACTTGATTTATAACTAGACGCACTGCGCTCTGTCTCGAAAGCTAAAGTTTTTGTTGCTAGACACTTACCAAAACAGCCCGGTTTCTCCCGCGTTGCATATTTGCCCCAGCTCTAAATTATCTCGTGCAATTAACTCCTGGCAGTCATTACAAAATGTCCGCAGCTCGTGGTCGTGCGGTAGCGTCCGGGCTTCCCGCGCCCGGGTTCCCGGGTTCGATTCCTGGCGGGGTCAGGGATTTTCTCTGCCTCGTGATGACTGGGTGTTGTGTGATGTCCTTAGGTTAGTTAGGTTTAAGTAGTTCTAAGTTCTAGGGGACTGATGACCATAGATGTTAAGTCCCATAGTGCTCAGAGCCATTTGAACCATTTGAACCATTACAAAATGACGCTGTTTAAATCTTGCTAGCCAGCTGGAAGATGCCTTAAAATCTTCTGTGATCCCCAAAGTTTTGAAGAAAAACTGTGCCAGTTTGGCGCCTATTGGACCAGATACTTGTGTGTCCTCGTCTCTTTTCTGCTGAAACCATTGTAACATGGATTTAAACTGTTCTGCGTATGCAGACATTTTCATAGCCTTCCGCTTTGACAAACCTTAGGACGAGTCAGAGCTGCTAGCAAATTGAATTATTTTGTCTTTGTTTTTCCAAATATCACGGACCGTAGTTTCACTCACATTGTAATTCAGTGCCCGGTTCCGCGTATCAGTACTGCCTTCTTCCAGTTTGTGTATTATGTATTTCCAGTTTCTGCTGTGTCGTAAGTACAACTCATTCTCGCTTTTCAGACATTCTTCAGCACTAACAGAAACCAAATAAATACAGTATACACCGCAACAATGAAATCCAGCACTTGAAGTGTTCGAGCAACACATTGTTTACTACACTCGTGTTGTGACGTGACATTATGGTTCATCGGCGACCACTCCCGGCGGGTGAAAGAAAAATTTGCAGCATCTAAAGGGAAAAACAGGCCGCGAATAATCGAGAGTTTACTGTATAGTCAATCGCTTCGTAAATGATACACAAGCACACCACCAACTGATATGTCACATACCCCACTGTCGGAGCAAACGCCCCGAGTTTCACGTGAAGAGGGAATCTTCCGACTGGTGCATTTGTTCCTGTGCAACGCTTTGTTGTTCAGTTATATCGACGGAAGGGAGCACAGAATATATAAATGACTGGATTTGTACAGGAAAATCCACTTCATAATTATATACCTTAGTTTTGTTTTGGACAGTGGCCGGCCTAACAACCAACTGTCGGCAGAAGTTTTACGCACCACGCGCCCTGCGGTAAAATGCGGTTGTACATAGGGTTACCATATCTGGCTGGGAAATCGTCGGGACACTCTGAGATGACTGTCTAGAAATGAAGGAAAAATTTACTTGGTATAATTACTTTTTATTTAGAACACAATTACATGGAACTAGTATTTGGTACACCACATTTGTCGGAAGATTTCAGCCTTTTCAGAAAGGCTTTTTTCCCAAGAGAAGTACGGTATTTTCTCGACTGATGTCGCTAGATCTAGAAGGTGTTTGCATTGTCGATATAGAATACGCAAAATGAAAATCCATCTGTGAGACGACATTGTCAACATAAAATTGTTGACATAAACAGAACTAACTGAGGCTACGTTTATATGTTGCGCTAACAGATGGCGTTACTTCAGCACTTGAGCCAAGCTTGTAACAGTATTTTGCAAAACCGGGAAAAAATCGAGTCTTGTCTAGATGTTGGGACAAGAAGGTTCACAACGGTGATAGTGCCGATATATCGGGACGGATGGCAAACCGAGGTGTAGGGTAAGTTGCCGAGTGACAAGTTATAGTGGTGATGTTCGCGCTATGGTCTGCACATTTAACAGTATGTGACGTTCGTGACGTAAAAGGTATTTACACCTGGGCTTATGCAAGTTGCCGGACGCTGTTCAGGACATTTTCGAAGACCTTTTAAAGTTATTGTTAACATTAAGCTCTGTGAAAGACTCTGACGGCACTTGCTACTGAAAAAAATGCGGACTGTTTATTCAAAAAATGGTTCAAATGGCTCTAAGCACTGCGGGACTTAACATCTGAGGTCATCAGTCCCCTAGACTTAGAACTACTTAAACCTAACTAACCTAAGGACATCAAACACATCCATGCCCGAGGCAGGATTCGAACCTGCGACCGTAGCAGCAGCGCGGTTCCGGACTGAAGCGCCTAGAACCACTCGGCGACAAGTGGCCGGCTGACTGTTTATTCCATCAAAATCGGATTTTACGTAAGAGTTACAATTCAGTACAAAAACATTAAATAAATATAAGTAGTAGTGCTTTAATTCGGTAGGGGGAGGGATGAGTAGGTGTAAACATTCTAAATAATTGTTGATTAATTAGTGAGTAATTTAATGGATTGGGCTGCAGCAATGAGCCGGCCTCTTTGGCTAAGCGGTTCTAGGCGCTTCAGTCTGGAACCGCGCGACCACTACGGTCGCAGGTTCGAATCCTGCCTCGGGCATGGATGTGTGTGATGTCCTTAGGTTAGTTAGGTTTAAGTAGTTCTAAGTTCTAGGGGACTGATGACCACAGATGTTAAGTCCCATAGTGCTCAGAGCCATTTGAACCATTTTTAAATTGAATGTCCCTGTTTCCGGAAAAAAAGATTTCCAAGAAATTAATTTCTGATTCGAAAATAAAATGGTCACTTGAAGTTAATAATCTCTAAGTTTGCATCCTGTCTTGTTAATGTGTAACTGAGGGTGAATGATAGTACTTATGGCGGCGTAGCTATTTTTTCAGAAGAACAGTAAAATTCTTTTGGCCGACCTTCTGTGTACCGGAGAGTTCGTGAAAGTCTCTCCGATGTAGTTGCCGTCCTCCACGACCCTGAAACCTTAAAAAGTCTTTAGTCTTTTCGCACTAGATTCACCGGACTCTGTCCTTGTACACGACGGTAGCATAACGTGATTGGTAGTCTCATAGATTACATAACTTCAAACAAGAGAGCAAAATTCCTTTTGTTGTACTCGCGCCCACTTGGGGGCTTGTCCAAAAATCAGTTCGCATTAATTCCAGTAGAACTAAGAGAGGCCGTATTGCTGCTCATATGAAATTCAGGGAATGGTTGAAAATGACAAACTAACGTACCTTAATACCCATATAAACTTCCAGTATATTCTCTGAACAACACTTTTCTACTACAAGTTTTTAGAAATAATTATCTGGTCAGTATTCTGAGTTAAACTTCCTCAAATTAAGGTTTTGTCCAATGGTGGCTTTCCATAACGTACTGAAATAAAATACGTAGACTCCTCGTATTCAAATTATGTTACAAGACAATGCTAATTATCCGCATAAGATCAACGTTGCTACACGCAGAGATTGTTTGTGAGCGTCTCAGAGCACTGAAGGGTCCCGCAGTCGAATATCGCTATTTGACGTTCGTCGGAAGTTAACAGTTATTTTCATTCGAAGTCGATACTTTGTCGCACAGCGAAGCAATCGAATCACCTTATACCGCTGTCATTGCTCTTGTGATATATTACAAAGTCTCTGCTTTTAACAACTATGATTATTAAAATATGGAAGTGAGTAATCAATAGTTGTAGGCGACACAGGAAAGTCTGTTTATTTTCTACACTCATGCTCATAAATTAAGGATAATGCTAATACATGGTCAACAACGCTCTGGTGGGCGGTTTGCTGGTTTAAATCACATCGGGGTGTGACCATGCAGTGCACGGTGGCGCTGGCAGCAGTCCGCATACGCAGAGGCGTGATGCTGCACGTTGGAGTACGGTGCAGCGGGTAAGCGTGCAGACGTTTTCAAACGTGCTAATGGTGACGGTGTGTAGAAAATGGCTCAAAGAACACATATTGATGACGTTATGAGGGGTAGAATACTAGGGCGACTGGGGACTGGTCAAACACAGAAGCTGTGCCACAAAGTGTGATGTCAAGAATATGGCAACGATTCCAGCAGACAGAAAAGGTGTCCAGGCGCTACAGTACGGGACGTTCACAGTGTACAACACCACAATAAGACCGATATCTCACCATCAGCGCCCGCAGACGGCCACGGTGTACTGCAGGTAGCCTTGCTCGGGACCTTACCGCAGCCACTGGAACAGCTGTCTCCAGACACACAGTCTACAGACGACTGAACAGACATGGTTTATTCGCCCAGAGACCTGCAAGGTGCATTCCACTGACCCCTGGTCACAGGAGAGCCCGTAAAGCCTGGTGACAAGAACACAGTACATGGTCCCAGGTTATGTTCACGGACGAGTCCAGATGTAGTCTGAACAGTGGTTCTCGCCGGGTTTTCATCTGGCGTGAACCAGGAACCCGATACCAACCCCTTAATGTCCTTGAAAGGGACCTGTATGGAGGTCGTGGTTTGGTGGTGTGGTGTGGGATTATGATTGGTGTACGTACACCCCTGCATGTCTTTGACAGAGGAGCTGTAACAGGTCAGGTGTATCGGGACGTCATTTTGCACCAGTATGTCCGCCTTTTCAGAGGTGCAGTGGGTCCCAACTTCCTCTTGATGGATGATAACGCACGGTCCCACCGAGCTGCCATCGTGGAGGAGTACCTTGAAACAGAAGATATCAGGTGAATAGAGTGGCCTTCCTGTTCTCCAGACCTAAACCCTATCGAGCACATCTGGAATGCTCTCGGTCGACGTACGCTGCACGTCTTCAAACCCCTACGACACTTCAGGAGCTCTGACAGGCACTGATGCAAGAATAAGAGGCTATACCCCAGAAGCTGCTCGGCCACCTGATGCAGAGTATGCCAACCCGTTGTGCAGCCTGTGTACGTGTGCATGGTGATCATATCCCATATTGATGTCGGGGTACATGCTCAGGGAACAGTGGCGTTTTGTAGCACATGTGTTTCGGGACGGTTTTCTCAACTGATCACCAACACCGTGGACTTACAGATCTCTGTCGTGTGTGTTCCCAATGTGCCTATGCTATTAGCGCCAGTTTCGTGTAGTGCCATGTTTGTGGCACCACATTCTGCATTTATCCTTAATTTATGAGCATGAGTATATTTAATTAACAGAATAAGGCAATGATTACGACAATGTGTTGCGTAGAAAGGGCAGATGAGAATGTAGTCCAGGATACGATTGCGCAAGAGTGAGGTTACCTTCCAGAACTAGGCTGTTGCCTCTTGCGAAATTATTCCGCATATTTCAGCACTCTGTAAACTAAGCTGAAAACTATCATCAACTAACCAGTGTAGTTCAGAGTTCCGGCTGTTCGTTCTAAATCGCTAAATTTCGGTGCCCTGCACAAAAATTCTGCTAAGTCCGATACGATATGCCGCTGAATGCTGGTTTTTACTAACAGTAAGTCTGAAACGTTCTGGCAGAACCACAAGCGCCGGAGCGAAGATGCGGAACACAAGAGTAGAGAAGACAGTGAGGAAACATCGGCCAGTGGTGCATGGTATCGGACCGCGAAGCGCCAAGAGCGACACCTAGAAAACGTGGATGTAAACGCCACCCTCTCTAGCCGCGGCCGCTCAGATCGGCCCGAGCCTGCAACGTGATTAATACAACACAGTCAGATTGTCATGATCCTTATCAAGTGTTTCCTTGGACTCTGTGTGCAGCAAGAACTGAACTGTTTCCAAGTCGGCTCTCGGTAGCGACATTTGCTGTAGTCAAGTACTGTCAATTTGCTTTCTAGAAATAAAACTACTAATGTTATTTGTTTGAATTGTTGTATAGCATTCCGAGAACGCAACATCCCCTAGGCACCATATAAGCAACGAGTGGGCGAGACCCCACATGAAACCTGCGCTTTTGCACCGTGTTGTACAAGTTTAAGACCGCGGCATTCCAGCCACCGTAACTTTCACTAAACTTTCCGACGCATTTATTAAAGGGAATCCCACTTGGTAACCCCTGGTTTACACACTGTCCCGTACTCTGCCCGCCCAGTTCCTATATACTCGCGCGCCCACCCTCTGTCTCAATTTGCTTACTGTCCAAATAAACGGAAAAACAAAAATAAAAGCTTAGTCTTATAACAAACGTTAAAACTGTTTGAACCACAGTGTGCCACTTCCAAAGCCGCATCCACCGATACCAAACACGGCGATGTTTGAATTTCTTATTTGACTTTACCAGTCAATTACTAAATTTCTCTTGTCATAAGTTACTAAATTTTCATTACTTTAAAACTTGTTGTTAAAACTGAGATGAACTCACTAATTTTGAAAGGTTTTTTCGTGCGCACTGATGATGACGATTTATCTGTAGCTTTTGTATGTCCATCCTTGTAGAAGACGGTGTTTAGTACGTCAACTGGTGAATTTGAAGAAAACGGCAGTACACCTTCAGCTGTAAATATTGAACTCCTTATTAATCCACCGGTTTCGATGTCAGGGGCCTAATGACGGTGTAGCGTAACATAGAAACAGGTAGCTTAATAAAGAGTTTAAGGTTTACAATTGGAGGTATACTGCTGTTGACTTCTGTTTGCCTGTAACTCCAATAGTTCTTACCCAATATTACATCCAAGAGTTAAAATATACTTAATTCTGTTTAGTCAGTTTTTTGATCGACACACAATGTTTACTTGTTCGCCCCCGGTACCTGAATGATCAGCGTGACGGATTGTCAATCCTCTGGGCCCGGGTTCGATTCCCGGCTGAGTCGCAGATTATCTCCGCTCAGGGACTGGGTGTTGTGTTGTCCTCATCATCTTCCTCATCGACTGCAGGTCGCCGAAGTGGCGTCTAAGTGAAAGACCGGCAGCCGGCGAACGGTCTGCCCGGCGGAGGGCCCTAGCCATACGATTAAATAAAAGTTAAATAAATAAAATTTTTAATTTTACTATTCTTGGCCGTATTCTATAATTTCCTGTTGTGATTTGTTGTCATTACTATAATATTACTTAACTGAAATTATAATAATGTGAAATAAACTCTTGAATTCTGTATGTTCATCAAACTTTTCATATCTTTCGTTGCAGCGTGAAACCCTGATTACCGTATAGACACTTTTCTATGAAAGTTATTAATTTCCAAAGTAAATTTTAAAATGCGCTCTTTCGTTTCGTCCGGACTTGGTCACCCATTATCCTATGAAAATCGCTCCTGTTTTAAACAATTTATACATTTTTTCTGTGTCGGTGTTTTCGACTGTTGACTACCAGGTGTAGTGGTAAAGTTACCGCGATTCTATACTGATGGGGTGTTGACACGGTGGCATTCTCTGGCACTAGCCAGCAGCAGGGACCGCGCACAGTCTGGGACAGCAGAATTCTGAGAGCCCCACCGAACGCTGTAGCGAGCCCAAGGTCCTGGCCAGTGACGTTGACGTCTGACCTCATCCCGCTGGGACAGTCAGCCACGCTCACCTTCCTTCTGACTCCCGTATCGCTACTTTGGGACGCGCACCGTTATGTTATGTCTCAGATTAATATGTGATGAGATTTTTCGTCATTCTGCACTGAAGCGCTAAAGAAACTGGTATAGGCATTCGTATTCAAATACAGAGATGCGTAAACAGACGGATTAAGGCTCTGGGGTCGGCAATGCCTATGTATAAGACAACAAGTGTCTGGCGCAGTTATTAGAACGGTTACTGCTGTTACAATGGCAAGCTATCAAAATTTAAGTGAGTCTGAACGTGGTGCAATAATTGGTGCACGAGCGATGGGACACAGCATCTCCGAGGTAGCGATGGAGTGGTGATTTTCCCGTACGACCATTTCACGTATGTACCTTGAATATCAGCAATCCGGTAAAACATCAAATCTCCGACATCGCTGCGGCCGGAAAAAGATCCTGCAAGAACGGCACGAACGACGACTGAAGAGAATCGTTCAACGTGACAGAAGTGCAACCCTTACTCAAATTGCTGCAGGTTTCAATGCTGGGCCGTCAAAAAGCGTTTGTGCGTGCGAAGCATTTGACGAAACATCATCGATATGGACTTTCGGAGCCGAAGGCCCATTCGTGTACCCTTGATGACTACATGACACAATGCTTTACGCCTCGCCTGGGCCCGTCAACACCGACATTGGGCTGTTGATGGCTGGAAACATGTTGCCTGGTCGGACGAGTCTTGTTTCAAATGGTATCGAGCGGATGGACGTATTATGGGTATGGAGACAACCTCATGAATCCATGGACCCTCTATGTCAGCAGGGTATTTCTCAAGCTGGTGGAGGCTCTGTTATGATGTGGCGTTTCTGCAGTTGGAGTGAATTCGAACATCTGATACGTCTAAATACGACTATGACAGATGACACGTACGTACACATTCTGTCACATCACCTGCATCCATTCACGTCCATTGTGCATTCTGACGGACTTAGGCAATTCCAGCGAGGCAATGCGACTCCCCACATGTTCAGAGTTGCTACAGAGTGACTCCAGGAACACTCGTCTGGATTTAAACACTTCCAATGGCTACCAAACTCCCCAGACATGAACGTTATTGAGCATATCTGGGATGCCTTGCAACGTGCTGTTCAGAAGAGATCTCTACCCCTCGTACTCCTGCGCTTTGTGGACAGCCCTGCAGGATTCATGGTGTCAGTTCCCTCCAGCACTACTTCAGACATTAGTCGAGTCCATGTCACGTCGTGCTGCGGCGCTTCTGGGTGCTCGTGGGGGCCCTACACGATATTAGCCAGGTGTACCATTTTCTTTGGCTCTTCAGTTTATGTTGTTGAGACTGTGCATGTATTACTTATCCTTTTAGAACACGGGCAGGAGGCAATATTCAAGTACGGTAGCGCATTTTAAATGCTTTATTGCGGTGGTGTTAATGGTGGGGGTAGCTACAATTAAAGTGCTGTCAAAACACACAGCTTCCACAAAGCATGTGTGTGGCAGCTGGTCACTGTCAGCCTGAACCTCTCACCCAGGTCTCGTTGATGTCACGCGAATGAGTTCTCATTACAAACGATTTCGCTTTAAAAAGAAACATTCAGAAAAGGACTCAAACGGGGTCAACCGAAAAGCTGAACATGATGTAAAAAGTGTGTCTTTCCCACACACTCACACGTTGCTCCGACAAATCTCGCAGTGAGCGTGTCTTGCGTTCAATGGTCAGTATGTGCTTTCAGTTCTGCCACTCTCATTAATCCATACTTGTTGGTGAAAACGTTCCCGTTTAAACGAGTCCTACAGTAAGTTTCCATTATGCAGTTCGCTTTCCTCCATAGCACCATACTTTGGTAAGGGTGCAGGGTGCAGAATGTGTATTGGTAAACGTTTACAGTCCTGATGGTACCCTCGCTACGTACTAACAATCCCACGGCCAGCTCGGATATTGTCATGCTTTCAGCGTAATCGTTCTTTAATAACCCATCACTCCAATGTCTGTCCCCTTATTCGGTTACCCTAATCACGGTAGGTGTTCAAAATACTGTTTGTTAACAGTGCTCCACATTTTCTACGTGTTCGAACACCGGACAAGTGCGAGAACAGCTCGCGCTGTGAGGGTTCTATATTAACTTAATTATGTATCCACACAGTTCATCTACAGCTTTTGATGAGAGAGTCAAATATATGTCATAAATGGCCGTACCTTTTGATGGGATTCATTTTGAAGCTTAAATTTTTTACACCAGCAAAGGGAACGTATTCCTTGGTGTTTGATGTAATTTCAACTTGATACCTCCAGCCGTTCCTGAGAAAAAGGAATTTTAAGAGATGGACAGGCAGAGGGACGGAGATCTACCGGCAAAAAAGAATATTTTTGAAATCTGGTTTCGCAGGACAGAGCGGAACAGGTTATAGTTGTGGAAAGGGGCCAAAATCAATTACTGTCAGTTGCACAAAACATACAAACTTTATTTTCCTAAAACACTTAATCACACATGTCTTTAAAAGCATTCAAAAACAATACGACTGAAGGCCCGAACACAAGTTATTAAAATTGCTTTAAGGAATGCACACGGCTGAAAGCCTTAGCTACAAAATTTTACATAGAAACTCGGCTGAAGGCCACACAATGGAGACAGAAGAACTAAGGGCTTAAGGCCTGGATAACAAGAATTTCAGATAGAGAAGAAAATTTTAAAAGGCTTTAAACAAGTGACTTTTCAAATTTTAATTTAAGACAGCTGAAGACCATATCTTAAAATATTTCAGGTAAAGTTCGGCTGAAGGGAACACACTGAACATAGAACAACTCAAGGCTTAAGCCCTGGATACCAAGAATTTCAGATAGAGAAAAATATTTTCAAAGTTTTAAACAAGTGCTTTTTCAAATTTTAATTTAAGACGGCTGAAGACCTTATCTTCAAATATTTCACGTGAAGTTCAGCTCAAGGCCACATACTGAACATAGAACAACTTATGGCTTAAGGCTTGGATAATAATAACGATTTCCAATGGACAAAATACCCTTTCTTTTCTTAAAAGAACAGTTTAAGCAAGAATCTTCAAAGTTTTAATTTAAGACGGCTGAAGGCCTTATCTTAACATTAAAACAAGCTAAATTAATAGACGGCTGAAGGCCTCGCACAGTAGTTGAGACTACAAGAAAATCACAATCTAAAACAACAGAACAGTGCTGCTCAGAAGTGCTCCAAGGGTCGGCCTGAGGAGGTAACTAACGAAGGGTTAGGTGAGATAGGCAGCCAAGAAGAAAATTAAGTAATCAGATGGCAACCCGACCCAGGGACGGCTAAAGGACCGACCAACAACCTAATCAATTCCGCTGCGCCGACCAACGGCACGACAACGGTAAATATCAACCGAGGACGAAGATACCAGCAGCACTACGTCTTCAAAATTGGCGTCTAAAAACAGCCAACTCACAATACCCACTCAAAAATATGGACAACTCCAAAGGCTGTCAAACCACACACGGTACGGACAGCATCAACACGGCGAGGAAAAACACACTTCGGAACACTACGCAATGCCCTCGCTGCAGAGATTTCCTCGCTGCACTGTCCCAACCGACCGACTGCCTACTCCTGTACGCAGACAGCATTAACATAACTGCTCAGTCGAAATTACACAAGGTAGACACAGTTCCACGAAAACAGTTCCACAAGAAATCGAACAATCGTAAAAACAATCACTGTGGAACAACCAGGACGAATCATAAGTCGACACACACAGAGAATCCGAAGCGGTCGGCGACCAAATATACGTCGTCCGATGAGACGAGCGACGTAACGTCCAACCAAGGTCTTCCCCACTCAAGTCATGTGTGTCAGCAACAATCGGGCGAGTCTTGACCTCACTGCAGCTCCATCCCAACTCAACTTCATGTCCGTTCGGAAATCGGAGACCTGGCGACCCGGGCACACTGGCTCGGACCGACCCATGCAGAGGTAACACTTGCCCATTGTCCACCCAACATCTCTGCACAAGGAAGGAACCGAACCACGTCCGGCAAGATGACCAACTGACGAGGCCCAGAAATGGTCTTAAGACCAAATACACGTCGCCCGATGAGACGACCGACCGAACGACAAACCAACGGTCGTTGCCGCTCCAGTCTCCTTCCGTCGGACAGAGCATGTATTTCGCAAGAGGTCGGCGCGTAGTAGCTGTCCGGACCCACTGGCGCTGCGTCCCGACTCAACCCCCCGACACACGACGAGCCGGAAATACTAACGGTTGCTTCAAAGATAATACGACAGCGCTCTAATCGATACGCGCTGCTGCTGCCATTCACGGGCAGGCAAGCCAGCAACTCAGTGACGGCAGTAAATCGAATAAGAAACGAGGAGACAGTTCCTTAAAGAGAAGCTGTCAAGCAAGAAACGGCATGAACACGAGCCGCGTACGGCTCAATTTTTTTACGTGATATCATTACAAATTAGCAATTTTCGGAATTTTCCCTTTACGTGTATGGCGAACCCTTATTACTGCCAAATGTCATGATTCTACACTCCTGGAAATTGAAATAAGAACACCGTGAATTCATTGTCCCAGGAAGGGGAAACTTTATTGACACATTCCTGGGGTCAGATACATCACATGATCACACTGACAGAACCACAGGCACATAGACACAGGCAACAGAGCATGCACAATGTCGGCACTAGTACAGTGTATATCCACCTTTCGCAGCAATGCAGGCTGCTATTCTCCCATGGAGACGATCGTAGAGATGCTGGATGTAGTC
The DNA here is from genome assembly GCF_021461385.2 of Schistocerca piceifrons. Taxonomy (NCBI): domain Eukaryota; kingdom Metazoa; phylum Arthropoda; class Insecta; order Orthoptera; family Acrididae; genus Schistocerca; species Schistocerca piceifrons. The sequence goes on from NC_060141.1 coordinate 539,733,753, forward strand.
CTGTGGAACGGCTTGCCATGCCATTTCCACCTGGCGCCTCAGTTGGACCAGCGTTCGTGCTGGACGTGCAGACCGCGTGAGACGACGCTTCATCCAGTCCCAAACATGCTCAATGGGGGGCAGATCCGGAGATCTTGCTGGCCAGGGTAGTTGACTTACACCTTCTAGAGTACGTTGGGTGGCACGGGATACATGCGGACGTGCATTGTCCTGTTGGAACAGCAAGTTCCCTTGCCGGTCTAGGAATGGTAGAACGATGGGTTCGATGACGGTTTGGATGTACCGTGCACTATTCAGTGTCCCCTCGACGATCACCAATGGTGTACGGCCAGTGTAGGAGATCGTTCCCCACACCATGATGCCGGGTGTTGGCCCTGTGTGCCTCGGTCGTATGCAGTCCTGATTGTGGCGCTCACCTGCACGGCGCCAAACACGCATACGACCATCATTGGCACCAAGGCAGAAGCGACTCTCATCGCTGAAGACGACACGTCTCCATTCGTCCCTCCATTCACGCCTGTCGCGACACCACTGGAGGCGGGCTGCACGATGTTGGGGCGTGAGCGAAAGACGGCCTAACGGTGTGCGGGACCGTAGCCCAGCTTCATGGAGACGGTTGCGAATGGTCCTCGCCGATACCCCAGGAGCAACAGTGTCCCTAATTTGCTGGGAAGTGACGGTGCGGTCCCCTACGGCACTGGGTAGGATCCTACGGTCTTGGCGTGCATCCGTGCGTCGCTGCGGTCCGGTCCCAGGTCGACGGGCACGTGCACCTTCCGCCGACCACTGGCGACAACATCGATGTACTGTGGAGACCTCACGCCCCACGTGTTGAGCAATTCGGCGGTACGTCCACCCGGCCTCCCGCATGCCCACTATACGCCCTCGCTCAAAGTCCGTCAACTGCACATACGGTTCACGTCCACGCTGTCGCGGCATGCTACCAGTGTTAAAGACTGCGATGGAGCTCCGTATGCCACGGCAAACTGGCTGACACTGACGGCGGCGGTGCACAAATGCTGCGCAGCTAGCGCCATTCGACGGCCAACACCGCGGTTCCTGGTGTGTCCGCTGTGCCGTGCGTGTGATCATTGCTTGTACAGCCCTCTCGCAGTGTCCGGAGCAAGTATGGTGGGTCTGACACACCGGTGTCAATGTGTTCTTTTTTCCATTTCCAGGAGTGTAGCTCAGTGGAAAGTGCCCTCTAGGTTTTGATGGGTGAGTTTGCGAGCATCAAAACATATGGCATAAATGACAGTATCCTTTCATTGTATTGACTTAGAACCTTCAATTTTTTACATCATCAAGGGTCTGTAGACCCTACCGTGTGACATAAGTTTCCACTGGATAGATCCAACCCTTCCTGAGAAAGAGGAGTCTTAATAGAAGGAGAGACAGACAGACAACAAAGAGAGCTTGTAAGGGTTCCGTTTCCGCCGGTTGAGGTAAGGGACCGTAAAAATGAGATATTAAACTGTAAATTGTTGATAAATTTTGTTTCTGTACAAATAGTTTTGATATACGAAATCATAACCTGGTGGACCAAATGATGATCGCAGTACTGTAAACTATGTGTCAGTAAATAAATGATATCCATATGGTAGCTGTTTAGTGGTTAAGTACATAATTTTTGAATACCCTTATTGCTGTGAGACGATATGCGTCATAACCATAATTTTTAGCCTCCCACAGTGCAGAATCACCACAAAGTGTCTGTTATCGTGACGTTTTATAACAAGTCAGTCGAAATTACCTACAGATATGTTCGTCCGAAAAAATGTAGGATGTTGTTGTGGTCAGCAGGCTTTGACTAGGAGTTACAGAACGTGAGTGAAGGTCATATGGAACGACGTGTATGAACCCACATACAGAGCACATAAGAAAAGGAATTGATGGAACCATTAGGTACAAACATCGTTTATCATTAAGCGTCTACTCTACCGAAAGTAAAAGGAAGGGAGACTAAGGTTTAACGTGTAAGTTTCTCAAAAAGTTTTCTTCTATTGTAAATAACCTGATTTTTACTATACTGGGACAAAGATTAATGAGCACACTGCATGAGTAGTCAATAATATCCTTGCCTCTGCGTTTAGTTTTAACTTTGGTTGACTTGTTAGTCAGTCGATTGTGCAGCGCTGAGACATTCTTGATTGAGGCATAGTAGCGTGCAGTTGAATCTTTCAGAGAATGAGATCTATTATTGTGAATCTTGGAAAAGCTATCCGGAATACTTTTCTCGAGATGAAAATTCATTTAATACTTTCTTGTTATTTACGTTAATAGAGAAGATTTTGGAGGGATTTTAAAGGTATGTTTGTAGTTTCTTTGTACTGAGAGAATTTTGTAATTGTTAGAGTCTTCTTATATTGTGCAATCTTTTTGTCGATAATCAGAGTTTTCTTTCTCAAAAACGATTTTCCTTAAAGTACGACCTGCCTCCATGCAGCTTGTTCCTAACAAAAAGTATTAGAGTACGTTATTTATCTTTCGCTGCTGCACCTGCTGATTTGTATTGGCTTTCGAGAATGATTATGTGCTTCGATACTGAATTTTAGTTATATGGCTTTCGTTGAGCACACAATTAGTCTCCTTCGCCATTTAATCAGATTCATTTTCTTTATTTCATATTTTGATCTTCATGCAGTTTGAAGTTTTATTTCACGACGCTCTTCACATGCGTAGCACAGGGCCAACCAACAGTCAGTTTCGTTCAGCAATGGATTAAGTTATCTAAAGTACATGTTACATGAGGAGAAAGTTTTCGAAATCAATGTATTTAGTTTCCTCTTATACGTACAAAATTTTATAGAAAGCTTACAATGTCCCGTCGACGTCAAGGTCATTACTGACGGAGCAAAGCTCGGGATGATTCAAGGACGGGGAGGAAGTCGGCCGTGCCCTTTCGAGGGAACCCTCTTAGTATTTTTTGGGGTGATTAGGGAAGTTACAGAAAACCTATGTCTGGACGGCCACACGGAGATTTGAGCAGTCGTCCTTCCGAATGCGAGCCCAGTAAGCTAACCACCGAGCCACCTCGCTCGATTTTATGTCAGTGGGAAACACATACGGATATAACATGAATGAAATATCACACGGTGCTCGTGTAATATTCTGCACTCCTATAGGTAAAAGATAACCTTTGTGACTGACGATGGTGTAACACCCAAAAACTGGCTTGTAATGTGTGAAATATTGTACCAGGAAGCAATGGAAGAGTCAGTATAAAAACCACATATATATGAGAAGCGAAATTCTTGACAAAAACTAGGTACCAAAGAGCACTATCAGCTAGGAGGAAGCTGCGTTGTAAAAACACAAACAGCTTCCAAATGTACACCGCAGTGGTGAAATCAAAATGTCCAATAATGATTTCATAGGTTAAGAAAATGAATAAACAAATTCAGAATTTTGATTTATTCGTAGACTTTGTCTGCCAGATCCCTCCAAAGTAACTTAATTATACAGCATGTGAGCCAGGACAGAACGACATCGAATGATTTGACTCATTTATAATCATTCATATTTCGTATTAAAATTCACACCGGGACAAAGCGTGCTTTCTGAGCCTTGACATCAGTCTTGATGATAATGAAGCATCAGTGGATAATTGGATTGACATCCGACACACGTATGGATTGCTATGGGAAATCAGGCTCCTACAGCTCAACAGAAAATGAACAAAAGGTAAAGGTCACTATGGCACCCATGGAAACAACATGAATAGCGATGCGAGCCATTAAATCAGCCGCGCGGCGTGGAACTACAGCAGCCAATAAGATACTGGCTGCCCGGAAGAGCGGTAGTTAGATCGACAGGTGTCAGCTGGTGAAAAGCTGAAAGACCGGTTGCTTGCCTCGACCCTTTCACACAAGTCACGTGGAGAACACGCTGTTTCATGAGCCTTATATCTACTGACGTTCACAGCTGTTCGCAAGATGCGCGTACTTTGTAATTTTTCTCAACTTTTTGTGAAATTAACCAGATCTCTGCTTATCTAAATTCTCAAATCAGTATCCTTCAAATTGGAGTACTGATACGACCATCTAAATATCTTACTGAAGACAGCAAAGACTACAGGGTTGGTTGGTAAGAATACACTGTGGAGACACACAGCCTGAGAGCTCTGGTAGATGCCCCTGGAAGGTGTCTGCTGATTTTTGCAAGAGAAAAAAATCAGCTGATGTGGATTATAAGGTGGGTACTGAACTGATTTGGGAACGATTCTCGAGTAGTTTGAGTCTGACCATTCCTTAAACACATACACTGTCGTGATGGAACAAACCTGAAATGTTTGATTACATTTCCTGCATGCTTTCAGAAACCGTCGGAAGTCATAATCCGGCTCACCAACCTTCTGTTAGAGAATTATTGGCGACTACGATGCAAAATCTGTTTGTATCTAGGAATATGTGTGCCATTCCTTGTCTACACTCATTGCTTTCTTCACTCCAGTTTGTCGTTACTCGGGAAAGGCCCAGACTCGTAACTACCGCATTGTGTCTGCGTCTCCCATTTTAATAGTTACTTGTGTATATAGACAGGCAGGAATTAAGTTTACTCAACAGCTACGATTATGATCCGAAAAACTTTTTTACAACGTAATGCAGTTCACGGCCAGTCCGATACTAAATGTATAGTGTAACAGACTTATTCGTTGGTCTTCCCCAGTGGTTGACCGACTGCACAAGATACTTTTAAGGTAGCAGATATTGCTTAAAACCCAGGTACTCCTCCACTTTCAAGATGCCTGACAATTATGTTTTTCTCGGCTAGTATCAGTTGAAAAAATGTAGAATTTGTTGTAGGACATCGTGAAATATACTCTCTTCAGGCCCGATAGATGGCAGTGCTATACGTAGCTTTTAAAATGGCGTTTGTAACGGAGCGTCCAAGCAGAGAGTTGTCACTGAGTTTCTTTTGGCGAAAAATCAGAGCATCATAGGCTCTTGCAGAATGTCTACGGAGACCTGGCAGCGAACAAAAGCACGGTGAGCCGTTGTGCGAAGAGTCTGTCACCATCGCAACAACGCCGCGCAAGCCTTTCATAACTTGCTCCCCACAGTCCGGATTTCGCGCCTTAACGACTTCCATCTTTTTGGCCCAATGAAGGATGCACTCGGCGGGAATCAGTACGTGGATGATGGGGAGATTATTGATGCAGCAAGACATTGGCTCCGACGTCGATCAGTAGCGCGGTACCACGCGGCCATACAGGCCCTTCCAGTAAGGTTGAGTAAGCCGTCACATTGAACAGAGGTTATCCCGAAAAATAGGGTGTAGCAGCCAAAGGAGAGGGCAGCAATATGGTGTATTCGGATCCTGAATAACACCAACCTGCTTTCAGGAGAAAAGGTGTTGCATTACTCACTGAATGCTCTTCGTAAAATAAATGTCAGCTTATCTTACTTCTCAAATCACTATCTTTCAAGTTGTGTATACTGGTGCTCCTTTGCAAATAGCACTACGAAGCTGGTAAGAACGTACTGTGGAGACACAGTCCCCTAGAACTGAGGACTACTTAAACCTAACTAACCTAAGGACATCACACACACCCATGCCCGAGGCAGGGTTCGAACCTGCGACTGTAGCGGTCGCGCGGTTCCATATAAAATTAATTGTTGGTAAGGCGGGTACCAGGTTGAGATTCATTGGGAGAGTGCTTAGAAAATGTAGTCCATCAACAAAGGAGGTGGCTTACAAAACACTCGTTCGACCTATACTTGAGTATTGCTCATCAGTGTGGGATCCGTACCAGATCGGTCTGACGGAGGAGATAGAGAAGATCCAAAGAAGAGCGGCGCGTTTCGTCACAGGGTTATTTGGTAACCGTGATAGCGTTACGGAGATGTTTAATAAACTCAAGTGGCAGACTCTGCAAGAGAGGCGCTCTGCATCGCGGTGTAGCTTGCTCGCCAGGTTTCGAGAGGGTGCGTTTCTGGATGAGGTATCGAATATATTGCTTCCCCCTACTTATACCTCCCGAGGAGGTCACGAATGTAAAATTAGAGAGATTAGAGCGCGCACGGAGGCTTTCAGACAGTCGTTCTTCCCGCGAACCATACGCGACTGGAACAGGAAAGGGAGGTAATGACAGTGGCACGTAAAGTGCCCTCCGCCACACACCGTTGGGAGGCTTGCGGAGTATCAGTGTAGATGTAGATGTAGATGTAGATCTCAGTGAGAATGCAAACACTACGAAGCTGGTAAGAACGTACTGTGGAGACACAGTCCCCTAGAACTGAGGACTACTTAAACCTAACTAACCTAAGGACATCACACACACCCATGCCCGAGGCAGGGTTCGAACCTGCGACTGTAGCGGTCGCGCGGTTCCAGACTGTAGCGGCTAGAACCGCTCGGCCACCCCGGCCGGCGGTTCGGAAAGATGCCCCTGGAAGGTGTCTGACGATTTTGCAAGAGAAGAAAATAGTCAGATGCGCGTTGTACGATGGATGCCGAACTGATTTGGGAACACTTCAGGACATGGCTTTATTTTGACAATCCTGTAATCTGATACGCTATCGTGAGAGAATAAATCGGAAACCTTTGATTACATTTCCTGTATGTTTTCAGAAACAGTAGAAAAACATAACCCAGCCATCAATTTTCGGATAGATAATTAATGGCAACTATGATGAAAAGTCTGTTTGTATATAGAATAGTGTATGGCATTCCTTGTTACACTCCTTGCCTTCTGCACTCCAGTTGGTCGTTGATCGAGAAAGGCCCAGGCTCACAACTACTGCATCGTGTCTGCGTCTTCTATGTTGGTTGTTACTTCTGTAAATAGACAGAAAATAATTAAATCTATCAAACAGCCACATTTTTGGCCCGAAAAGCTACCGAGTAAAATAATGCAATTGACCGCCGGTCCGATACTGAAAGTTAAGTGTACTGGACTCATAGGTTCTCTCGTAGTAGTTGGCTGACAACTCAACGTACTTTTATGATATCAGATATTGCTTAACGCTCAGGTACTACTGTTGAAAAACTAACCTGCCTGATTAAAAAAATGAAGCACTCAGAAAGAGAGGGGTCATTATGAGTTCACTAATCAGGATGACGTTGCATCTCCGCTAGGCTGTACAAATGCAGTGTTTCGGTTTTGAAGGATGTCATAAAACCCTCCTGAGGCAAGTTGGCACACGCCTTTTGTAACTGGTCTTTGATATTCTGAATACTGACACTGGGACGGTGTTGACCCAGAGCTGGTCCCACACATGTCCTATCGGGGACAGGTATGGGAATAGCTCAACATCACGTTGACTTTCAATAAAAAATTTTCTGGGTTTGTGACCGCATTGTCAATATATAAAACTACCGACGTTTCGGTCCCTGTTGCAATCGACTCTCTTCAGGTAGTTTTTTGTTTACTGCTGAATGAGAAAACGTTGTTTCTTATATACCTGCAAACGTGGCTATTATCTAATTCTGGTAGGCTGTTTAGGATAAAGGGGAAGGATGTTAGAAATCTTTATTAGTGTTTTCATTATTTCGTTATCGGTGTATCTCGATCACGGACCTGATGGTTAGCTGCGGCGTGAAGTCTTTATTCACGAACGTACCAGTACAAGACACCATGAACGTCTTAGAGGAAAGCATGGCACCCGATGTCTGCGATCTAGTGCGCCGCTGTTTGACGACCACCTATTTGAGGTGGAAAGGGGAATTCTATAAATAGACAGGTGGTGTAGCTACAGGCTCCCCCCTCTCGCCTATTGCAGCAGACATCTTCATGGGAGCATTTGAAGAAACAGCGCTCCAGTCCGCACCATTAAGCCCAGAATGACTCTAAGGACTATAGAACTTAATATCTGAGGTCACCAGTCCCTTAGACGTAGTACTACTTAAACCTAACTAACCTAAGGACATCACACATACCCGTGCCCGAGGCAGGATTCGAACCTGCGACCGTAGCAGCAGCGCGGATCCGGACTGAAGTGCCTAGAACCGCTCGGCCACAGAGGCCACGCCCAGAATGTTGGGTCCGATATGCTGATGATATCTTCGTTATCCGGCCACGTGCCAACCTGTACTGGCAGGTACATCATCACCCTACGCAGAAGAAATCCGCCCTGCATACTTTAACCAAGAGAGCTCACAGGATCAGCGATAAGGACATCTAAAGAGTAAACTACAAAACCTGAAGTCCACTTTTAGTGCCAATGGTTATGGAATGAAACTGATAGACAACACTATGGTGACAAAGAGTGAAGGCAATAGAGAAGAGCAAAAGCAAGCACAAAACATCGCCCTGTTACCACACGTTCAAGGTGTCACTGAACGGGCAAAACTCCCCGCCGAATAGGCATCAAGCCGATTTTTCGAAGCAGCAACAGAATAAAAGATGTGCTTCGCACAACGAAAGATGCAGTTGACAAACTACATGCTGTTGGAGTTTATGAAATCAGGTGCCAATGTGGACTAGTATATGTAGGCGAGACGGGACGACCCATTAGTACACGGATCTGCCAACACGAAAGATATATCCGACTAAGACAACAAACCAAGTTAGCAATGGCAGAACACCAGGATGAGTGCGGCAAACAGATTGATTTTGGTGAAGCTCGCGTACTGGCGAAAGAGCCTCTGACTTTCAGGAGGAAGACAAGAGAGCAATAGAAAATAGCCAAGCGACTAATCAACATGGAAAGAGAAGACGGGTACCGACTTCCGACGTCTTGGTTGTCAACAATACCAGCAATACGGGGTGACAACTCACGTGAAGCAACTCACACAGGCGCGTCAGAGACCGCTGCGGCCGCAGGTACATAGAGTACTGGCGCGCCGTGGCCAATGCTAGAAAGCAGGAAAAAACAACACGTCACAGCTGCCCCCTGGTTTTCCATTCGCCGATTTCTACCAGTTGTAATCTCCCCACGGAAAATTACCCTCTACCACGCAATAATTAATAATTATCAATCAAATCATCCACATTTATTCTCTTTTGGAAAGTATCTGATCGGATTTTCTAGTAATATATGCGCCGACAGCTCGTCGACGCCAAGGTATTTTTCTAGTACGTTTATTATTTGGAAGAACAGAGATACATATATGTATTCTCCATGGTTGTTAGGGAGGGATAACTAGGACAGCTTCGGAAGTATCTGTTGGAAGATTGTCGGGTTGCTAAAAGAGACATATTTGCTCTTCTTCTCGCTAAAGCGAGCTATTAACGTTTGTGCCACTAGCGGGTTATTTGAAGAGAGAGAAAAACTGTAAACGCAAATTAAGTAAGACTTGGAATCAACAGAAAACGGAACATGTAATGGAGATGGATTGAATATACAATTTTCCTCAGAAATAAGGTTTGTGACCCTTTTATTCTAGAGTGAATGACGAATGAGTTCTCTGTCTGAATCATTGATGATTGTCTTGGCCCTGTAATTAGTGGAGAAGTTTCAGTTGTGACGAAGAGAGCCTGCAATCACCGAGATTTTATAAAATCGTCCAAAAAGGCTTCGGACACATCTGAAATTCTAAATCTGTCGTAAAATGAACGAATTGTTCAAACGATCGATTTTCCCAACTGAATGCAGCGCTTAACAATAATAATAGATATAAAGATCTTTTACAGCAAGCCAGCCGCTGAATATTAAGACGAAGGGCTCCACCAGAGATTCTATTGGGCTGAGTTCACGTAATGAAATATTATATTTAAAACTGTATATAGATAAAGGACAGAGATAGAGAGAGAGAGAGAGAGAGAGAGAGAGAGAGAGAGCGAATGAAATTAGAGAAAATACGCAGAATCCTCCATTAGTATAATTGTTTGCCTGTCTTATTACGGATCAGCCTAAAGATAAAACAGGAGGCCCTTACTTTACTGTACAGGTTTATGTGTGAGAGACATTACACCAAGTTAGCGGCAAGCTGCATTCACATACTTTCATCATTTACAGTATAATCCATTATAATGGCCAATCCGTGACAGGACACGTTTTTGGACGTTGTTAAAATAATTTTGTTCTCTGTTTCATGTGAACTATGACGAGCCAACTTAACTGACGCTTGGAAAAGAGAAGAAATACTCGCAGTCACATTAAGTGGATCTACAAATAAGAACATAAAACAACATGCTGGGTGCAGAGATAAAGGCCAAATCTATAATTTTATTATTAAAGCTTGCTAGTATAGATGAAGTATACGCTTTTCTGTTTAGTATTATTGGATATTTGAACATTGATTAATTGTGTTCATGCTAGATGTAGTTTGATTGACCTGCCCCAGTTGCATTTGTTTGTATGCGTACAGTAAGAAACTATCCACAGAAGTATTCTTGTGTGAACGGAGTTATATGTAGTGACAGTAGAAGGGAGATATATATATATATACATATATTGACGGTAGAACATTTATATGGTTTTAACTAGGGCAATGTTTAAGATAGGTCAAGCAGAGCAGAGCAGCACGCAACAGCCTTCAGCTGTTAGCACTGATAATAATGATGTAGTAAGAAGTGTTGTAGAACCGATTGCTACAGATACCGCAAGAGAACGCCCTGTAGACACGGCTGGAGATGAAACGGCAAGTACGCAACATGGGTTAGATCCATTGGTCATTATCATGAGACAGATGCAGATGATAACCGAGAGCATGAATAATATGAATACAAAAGTAACCTCAGTTACTGAAGGGCAGGAAAATCTGAAAACCGACATTAACGCGAAATTAGCCTCAGTTACTGAAGGGCAAAATGATTTGAACGCGAAATTAGCCTCAATTACGGAAGGGCAGGAAAATTTGAAAACTGAGATTAAGAAGCAGTTACAAGACAGTTTTTCCGAATTAGAGCAGCGGATAGAGGCGAAGACAAAGGAACTTAAAGATCAGGCCGAAGAGACGGAACGAAAATTAACTGCACAAATAGAATTGGTGAAAGCTCAATGTGAGGAATCTACTCACCGCGTACGTGTAGAAATGAAGGAGTATGTGGTTATTAAGATAGATACCGTACGGGAACAGGTGGAAATGGTTCCGCAATTAGTACAAAAGCAAGACGCCATGTCATGTGCAATTGCGCAACTTCCTGAATTGGCACGTACGCAGACTAACCTAAAGGAAAGTGTTGAACATCTGACAGAGCGTCAAGATGTTATAGACCACCAAATTAATGTATTAACGGGTAAATTATCCGAAATCACATTAGAAAACAAAAGGCTAATGTGTGAAAACGTTGAGCAAAATGTTAAGGCAGCATTCCAGAGTCTATTTGGCAAACAGGAAGAGAACTTGTTTGCGAAAGGACTTGAGGAAGTGCGACAGCAGTTAGGTGCTGATTTCGAGCATTGGAAACAAACGACAGAAGAGTCGATACGTGTTTCACAACAAGGCTCAGAACAAATGAATACAGGCCAGCAGCAGAAGTTGGCAGCGACTATAGAGCCAGTTACTGCACATTCGCACACGATACCGACTTGTGTAAGTAACTCAAACATTAAATTGCCTCGAGCTAGTTGTTCGCGTGAAGTCTTATCTAACGGAGATTACGAAAGCCTTTGCCATGCCGAAGAAAAAATGATAAAGCATCGGCAATTCCAGATTTTCAACACTGACAAAAGGGGGGTCCACCCAATTGTTTTTATTCGAATTTTCAGAGGAGTGCTACCCAGAAATTGTTCGGAGTGGCAGAAGATCAGTTTCGTTACAGGATATATACAAGGTTCGGGGGCGATTTGGGCCTCGGACATGACTTCTGTTTGCTCGACATATGACGATTTTGAGAAGGCGTTTTTAGCAAAGTTCTGGTCAGAAGGGGTACAGGAACGCCTAAGGCAGGAGGTGCTCTACCCAGAGCCTTTCTCCTTTTCAAAAGGAAGCCTTAGGAAGTATTTTGAAAAATATATAAATAGAACTAGATACTGGGACAGACCTATGCCCTTGCCAGACATAATAAACATACTTAAGGCAAGACTACCAATTAGCATCCGGAATCAATTGATTTACGGCAATGATAAAGACTTGGAGTCGTTCCTCACGACGTTAGACCATATAGATATTATTGAAGAGAACAACCAGAAAGCCCGTAATAACAGATTCCAATATAGGGAGATAGAACCTCCGCCAAACGGTAGGCAAGGGAATGGACAGAGATCGTTAAATAGCGAAGAAACCCCTCAAAATCTCAATAGTAATACCGGCAATAGTCTTGCGAGGGTCTATCCAAGGAACAACAGGAATGGGAAAAGATACAATCCCGTGTGGGGGAACGAAAGGAATTTCAGACCTCAAGCCTGGAATAATAACAGTAATAGAAAGTGGAATCAACCGGGGGGAATGAACTCAAATAACCAACATCAGTGGGGACGGACATCTACGAATCAACCGGTAATTACCGAAGTGACGGATGATGTCAACCAGCAGGCAAATCAAAATCCAACAAACTTGTAAGGACCCACTCGTGTCCCGGAGGAGCGGTCAACAATTGGTTGAGGGGCAACAGGATATGTGTACCCATGCTAACGTATAATGATGGACGATTACTGGCAGATGAACTGACCGAGGACTTAGAACCACAGGATGAGGATAAGGAACAGGTGGCAGTAGCCGAAGTGCAAGTCATTTTGGAGACTGTACCTATAGTGGCGGTTTTAGACACAGCTGCAACCACAAATGTTATTTCGGAGGCACTATTCAACAAGATTAGAAATATAAGACGAGTACCAATTTTTCCAGTTCAAAATTGCAGAATAATAGGCGCCGTTGGGGCTAGATCGGCTAATGTAAAAGTGCAGTCACTACTTAGTGTAGAAGTCGGAAATGTAGCAATATTAAGCACATTCCTTGTTGTGAAAAATTTGGTGGTAGATTGCATTATCGGAGTCGACAGCCTACGTCTATACGGATGCAGAATAGATTTTAAAACAGGAAAAATTTGGTTGAATGTTAATAAACAAGAAATTGAGTTGGAGTTGTTGAAAAAAGAAAGCCTTACGAGAAAATATAATTGTGAGATCAGTGTGCAAGTAATCAGGACGGCACAAAATTCTAAACAGCATGTAATTAGTGAGTTCCAAGTCAAAGGAGATTTCGGTCAATTAGTGTACGAGAAGTTAAATGAATCCGACTGCATTACTGAAGATCAGAAGAAGCAGCTAAAAGAATTATTATTAGCGTATAAAAACGTGTTTGATGAAAGGCCAGGAGTTATTAACGGATACATATGCCATCTCTACGTTAAGCCGCACGAAACGTATTGTAGAACTTTCTATCCTGTTCCCTGGAGGTTAAAGGCTCAAGTTCAGAAAGAAATAAATCGCATGTTGAAATGGGGTTTGATCGAACCCTCTACAAGCCCATACTGCTCCCCATTGTTGGTCGTGCCAAAAGCAAATGGGACTGTGAGACTGGTACTCGACGCCAGAGAAATAAATAAAATTATAATTCCAGTGAGAACACATCCGGAAAACATAGACGAACTTATACAACGGTTCCAGGATGTCCAATATTTGACAAGCATTGATTTGCGGAGTTCTTATTGGCAAGTCAAGCTGGATGAGTCATCAAGGAAATATACGGCTTTCATTTATTCCGGAAGAAGTTACCAATTTACTGTAGTTCCTTTCGGACTCAACATTAGTGCTGGAATCTTTATAGCAGCTCTAGATTATGCACTAGGCCCAGAACTAAGAACCAGGATAACAGTGTTTGTTGATGATTTGCTTATTGCATCGAAGACTTGGGAGGAGCATATTACCTTACTGAGCCGGGTGTTGGACGTGTTCAAAACCATGGGAATAACTGCTAACCTACAGAAATCCCATTTTGCAGTAAACAGAATCAAGTTCCTGGGGCATATAATTGACGCAAAGGGAATTTTACCAACCAAGGAGAAGCTAATTGCGATTAGTAAGTTTCCAACACCCAGAAATAGGAGGCAATTAAAAGGTTTTATGGGTCTTGCCTCATTTTTTAGACGATTTATAACAAATCAGGCCATGAATGCAGCAGCTCTAAATAGTTTGCTGAAGAAGGATGTGCCCTGGCTCTGGACATTAGAGTGTCAAGAAGCATTCGAGGAGATAAAGAAGCAATTAGTAAATGCACCGCTTTTGTACCATCCGGACATGCAAGAAGAATTTTACTTGTCAACAGATTCGTCGAATGTGGGTCTTGGAGCGTGCCTTTTCCAAGTACGCAAGATAAATGGACAACTCACCTTCTGTCCTATTGCGTTTGCCAGTCGTGTTTTGTCCAACTGTGAACGAACTTACACAACTACAGAATTAGAGGCTCTTGCGGTCGTCTGGGGTTTTAAAAAATTTCATTATTATCTATATGGGTTAAAGACTATCGTATATTGCGATCATCAACCATTAACGTTTTTACAAACGTGTAAACTGTTACACCCCAGACTGGCTAGATGGACTCTCGCTCTGCAACAATACCAATTTAAGATCGTGCATGTCTCAGGACAGCAAAACATTATTGCTGACGCTCTATCAAGGTCACTGCAGGGTTTGACTAAAGAGATTGAAGTAAATAATAACTCTGAATTCCCTGTATTGCTGCTGCAGGAAAATCCATTTAAGACGTACTACGTCAATTTGTGTGCGCATATGGCACAGTTACAGAAAAGAGATGCTCAATGGGGATGTGTCATTCAAAGGTTACAACACCAACCTTCGGATCAGATGGCAAATTATTACAAACTGGTAAATGGTGTATTATTTTTCCGCTGTGGAAGGCAAAATAAAGTCCGTTGGTGTGTTTGTATACCTGAGGCGCAAATAGAGAAACTCATATGGTTCACCCATTTAACCTGGGGACATTTCGGTGCGACAAAATGTGCAGACAAGATAAGTGGGTACTGTTATTTTCCCAACATAAAGCGCAGAGTGCATGAGGTCTTAAAGAAATGCATAATCTGTCAAAAAACAAAGCCGGATTCAAAATGGAGTGAGCACACATTATGCTCTATATTAGTCCAAGAACCAAAAGAATTAATTTCGTGCGATCTGTGTGGACCGTTACCTACATCAAGAGGTGGTGTTAAATATGTGTTGACATTTCTCGATGTGTGTACGAAATACGTAAAGCTATACCCGATAAAGGCGGCTACAGCCAAAGTAATTGTATTAAGATTGATAAGGGATTATCTTCCACGTGTTGGTACCCCTAAAGCGATCATAACAGACAATGCCAAGATATTCACGGGACTCCGATGGAAACAGACTTTGTCTCAAGTCGGTGTGAAACACATACTAACATCATTTTACCACCCACAAGGCAATTTGGTTGAGAGAATTTTTAGAGAGTTCAATCGATTTATGAGGACGTATTGCCATAATAAGCAGACTGCGTGGGCAAATTATGTGGAAGAGTTTGAGCAGATATACAATAACATGCCCCACTCCTCAACTGGATATACACCTCATGAATTGATATTCGAAGCAAAAGAGGAAAACTTCTGGACTGAACATATGTCCAAAACTCAGGAAACTGAGATGCCTTGGGAAGAAAAAATAAGACAAGCCATCATAAATATGACGAAAAAAGCTGATCAGAGAAAACAACAATTTGACAAATTAATCAAGAGGGTACAGACATACCGGATCGGAGAAAAGGTACTAGTCAAAAGACATACCAAATTATCCTTAATAAGAAAAAAAGTATAAAGAAATGGGAGTTACTATATACTGGCCCATACATTATCCTACAAATTCCGAATCCTGGGGCTTATCTATTAGCATACCCGGGATCGAACAAAATAAAAGGGCTATTTTCCCATAACGACTTGAAAAAATTTGATGAAGATTAGAAGATAGGGAGGAATGGTGTTGCGAGTGACAGAGATGAACGCTCGTAAAAAACATAACAATAAACTGTGTGTGTAGTGTTAGAAGACTTTAAATTGAAATAATTAATCAGAGACAAGGACTATAGAAATAGTGACTAACTATTACTATTGCGTGTTGCAAAGAAGATAGTGGAGATAGGCTTCACCTGTGTTTGGGTGAACATGGAACTTTAGCATTTCTAATGTCATCAAGATTTATAAAGGATCTAACTGACCTTCAAGAACAATGAAATGTTTCCTTTAAATGACGCTGAATAATCAAAAGAGGTTCCGAGTGAAGGTTCATATATAATTTCAAGTGCACGCTTAGATGTGTAAACGTGTGAAGGGATGTGTTGAGGCAGTGAATCATGAGTGACGGTTAACGCCGCAAAGATAATTTCCCGCGCAAAACAGTTGACGTCGGCGCGAGAGTTAGAATCGATATAGACGACACAGATATGCTTTGTAAGAGACTCGCACCAAACGCGAGGGTAAACTGATTCATGTTGAACTTTAAAAAGAAAAGGTGTTATAATTAGAAGTTAAGAGTTTTTAATTTATTATTGAATGTTTAAAGAAAGTAATATTCATAGAATTAGTAGTTATTTAATGGGTCGTGTTCGTTTGGAATTTTTGTTTGAAAAAAAAAAATCCATTTCCATATATGTGCATGTGTGAACGCCGTATGAATCAGAGAGTAAATGAAAGAAGTGAATCCGCATTCCTCAATGCTAATAACTTTTACATTACAACAATCAATTGGAGAAATATGTGTATTTAGGATAAAAAGTTTTTGAGTATAGATAAATTATATGACTTTCAAGGAAATGAGGGATTATGTCTTTGTATAAAATGAACCACACTTTCCATTATTCGATGATTTGAATCCAAAATCTACTGTAAGTTGCATGAATCCTTTAAATTACGAAGAACAAATCACTGACAGAAATGTGTCAGAATTTTCGGACTTATAAGCACAAGTGGGGATGCAAAGTCCGAAAGAGTATTCAAACTAGAATTAATATGAGGATGTTTTGGCAACAGCATTAGTTAATGGTGAAATTCCTTGAAGTACGTCGTAAGAAAAAGGATGCATGAAGCCATAAGGATTTTGCTTTCAAAAAGGAGAATCTTGGACGGTGCAACCTAACCAGTTCTCTTACAGGAAGAGTTTCCCCTTTGGTCATTGCTAATTCTTCCGGAATGAATGTTGCATGTGAAATCGGGTATCCCTGTTCCTTCTACTCTTCCCATTGGTGGCCGCGTAGAAGACCGAGTACAAAGTGGGCCGCGTAGGAGACCGACTACAAAGTGGGCCGCGTAGAAGACCGACTACAAATGTGGACGTCGGGGACATGCAAGACCGGGGGAGTTTTACCACCGCAAGAGATTGTCCTAGGAACAAGATTGTAAAACGAAAACTTACGTTATTTATTGTAAAATGGTTTTTTTTTTGCTAGAGGCACAAATCACTCTTCTCCAAAGCGTTATATAAATCGATCCCTATCTTTCCTTTAGAGATCTATTTCCACAATTATTTTTTTTCCTTCTATAGGCTTTCCCATCTTCTATGTACCGTAAGCTGGGGGTCTAGGCTTAAGAGGTTTTCCAAGGTTTCCCTGCTTAAGAAAGTTCCCGAATGGGTAGACCCTGATAACAGTTTCATGAAAGATCATCTTCCTTGGTTGTGCACAGCAGACATAACACCTTGATGCACGTAAAAGCAATACAGCCGCGGTACCTGTCTCTTCATTTCTTCTGTTTTCAATATTTCTTTTCTTCGTCTGTCTTAAACATAATATTCTTTTCCAGACGGAGGACTGACAATTATCACTTCCGGGTTATCCACACTAATAGATAGCTCGCGAAGTGTGTTCGGCAAATAAAAATTAAGCTCACAAACTTCGCTCGCTGCGAGGGGCATTGTAATCTCCCCACGGAAAATTACCCTCTACCACGCAATAATTAATAATTATCAATCAAATCATCCACATTTATTCTCTTTTGGAAAGTATCTGATCGGATTTTCTAGTAATATATGCGCCGACAGCTCGTCGACGCCAAGGTATTTTTCTAGTACGTTTATTCTTTGGAAGAACAGAGATACATATATGTATTCTCCATGGTTGTTAGGGAAGGATAACTAGGACAGCTTCGGAAGTATCTGTTGGAAGATTGTCGGGTTGCTAAAAGAGACATATTTGCTCTTCTTCTCGCTAAAGCGAGCTATTAACGTTTGTGCCACTAGCGGGTTATTTGAAGAGAGAGAAAAACTGTAAACGCAAATTAAGTAAGACTTGGAATCAACAGAAAACGGAACATGTAATGGAGATGGATTGAATATACAATTTTCCTCAGAAATAAGGTTTGTGACCCTTTTATTCTAGAGTGAATGACGAATGAGTTCTCTGTCTGAATCATTGATGATTGTCTTGGCCCTGTAATTAGTGGGGAAGTTTCAGTTGTGACGAAGAGAGCCTGCAATCACCGAGATTTTATAAAATCGTCCAAAAAGGCTTCGGACACATCTGAAATTCTAAATCTGTCGTAAAATGAACGAATTGTTCAAACGATCGATTTTCCCAACTGAATGCAGCGCTTAACAATAATAATAGATATAAAGATCTTTTACAGCAAGCCAGCCGCTGAATATTAAGACGAAGGGCTCCACCAGAGATTCTATTGGGCTGAGTTCACGTAATGAAATATTATATTTAAAACTGTATATAGATAAAGGACAGAGAGAGAGAGAGAGAGAGAGAGAGAGAGAGCGAATGAAATTAGAGAAAATACGCAGAATCCTCCATTAGTATAATTGTTTGCCTGTCTTATTACGGATCAGCCTAAAGATAAAACAGGAGGCCCTTACTTTACTGTACAGGTTTATGTGTGAGAGACATTACACCAAGTTAGCGGCAAGCTGCATTCACATACTTTCATCATTTACAGTATAATCCATTATAATGGCCAATCCGTGACAGGACACGTTTTTGGACGTTGTTAAAATAATTTTGTTCTCTGTTTCATGTGAACTATGACGAGCCAACTTAACTGACGCTTGGAAAAGAGAAGAAATACTCGCAGTCACATTAAGTGGATCTACAAATAAGAACATAAAACAACATGCTGGGTGCAGAGATAAAGGCCAAATCTATAATTTTATTATTAAAGCTTGCTAGTATAGATGAAGTATACGCTTTTCTGTTTAGTATTATTGGATATTTGAACATTGATTAATTGTGTTCATGCTAGATGTAGTTTGATTGACCTGCCCCAGTTGCATTTGTTTGTATGCGTACAGTAAGAAACTATCCACAGAAGTATTCTTGTGTGAACGGAGTTATATGTAGTGACAGTAGAAGGGAGATATATATATATATACATATATTGACGGTAGAACATTTATATGGTTTTAACTAGGGCAATGTTTAAGATAGGTCAAGCAGAGCAGAGCAGCACGCAACAGCCTTCAGCTGTTAGCACTGATAATAATGATGTAGTAAGAAGTGTTGTAGAACCGATTGCTACAGATACCGCAAGAGAACGCCCTGTAGACACGGCTGGAGATGAAACGGCAAGTACGCAACATGGGTTAGATCCATTGGTCATTATCATGAGACAGATGCAGATGATAACCGAGAGCATGAATAATATGAATACAAAAGTAACCTCAGTTACTGAAGGGCAGGAAAATCTGAAAACCGACATTAACGCGAAATTAGCCTCAGTTACTGAAGGGCAAAATGATTTGAACGCGAAATTAGCCTCAATTACGGAAGGGCAGGAAAATTTGAAAACTGAGATTAAGAAGCAGTTACAAGACAGTTTTTCCGAATTAGAGCAGCGGATAGAGGCGAAGACAAAGGAACTTAAAGATCAGGCCGAAGAGACGGAACGAAAATTAACTGCACAAATAGAATTGGTGAAAGCTCAATGTGAGGAATCTACTCACCGCGTACGTGTAGAAATGAAGGAGTATGTGGTTATTAAGATAGATACCGTACGGGAACAGGTGGAAATGGTTCCGCAATTAGTACAAAAGCAAGACGCCATGTCATGTGCAATTGCGCAACTTCCTGAATTGGCACGTACGCAGACTAACCTAAAGGAAAGTGTTGAACATCTGACAGAGCGTCAAGATGTTATAGACCACCAAATTAATGTATTAACGGGTAAATTATCCGAAATCACATTAGAAAACAAAAGGCTAATGTGTGAAAACGTTGAGCAAAATGTTAAGGCAGCATTCCAGAGTCTATTTGGCAAACAGGAAGAGAACTTGTTTGCGAAAGGACTTGAGGAAGTGCGACAGCAGTTAGGTGCTGATTTCGAGCATTGGAAACAAACGACAGAAGAGTCGATACGTGTTTCACAACAAGGCTCAGAACAAATGAATACAGGCCAGCAGCAGAAGTTGGCAGCGACTATAGAGCCAGTTACTGCACATTCGCACACGATACCGACTTGTGTAAGTAACTCAAACATTAAATTGCCTCGAGCTAGTTGTTCGCGTGAAGTCTTATCTAACGGAGATTACGAAAGCCTTTGCCATGCCGAAGAAAAAATGATAAAGCATCGGCAATTCCAGATTTTCAACACTGACAAAAGGGGGGTCCACCCAATTGTTTTTATTCGAATTTTCAGAGGAGTGCTACCCAGAAATTGTTCGGAGTGGCAGAAGATCAGTTTCGTTACAGGATATATACAAGGTTCGGGGGCGATTTGGGCCTCGGACATGACTTCTGTTTGCTCGACATATGACGATTTTGAGAAGGCGTTTTTAGCAAAGTTCTGGTCAGAAGGGGTACAGGAACGCCTAAGGCAGGAGGTGCTCTACCCAGAGCCTTTCTCCTTTTCAAAAGGAAGCCTTAGGAAGTATTTTGAAAAATATATAAATAAAACTAGATACTGGGACAGACCTATGCCCTTGCCAGACATAATAAACATACTTAAGGCAAGACTACCAATTAGCATCCGGAATCAATTGATTTACGGCAATGATAAAGACTTGGAGTCGTTCCTCACGACGTTAGACCATATAGATATTATTGAAGAGAACAACCAGAAAGCCCGTAATAACAGATTCCAATATAGGGAGATAGAACCTCCGCCAAACGGTAGGCAAGGGAATGGACAGAGATCGTTAAATAGCGAAGAAACCCCTCAAAATCTCAATAGTAATACCGGCAATAGTCTTGCGAGGGTCTATCCAAGGAACAACAGGAATGGGAAAAGATACAATCCCGTGTGGGGGAACGAAAGGAATTTCAGACCTCAAGCCTGGAATAATAACAGTAATAGAAAGTGGAATCAACCGGGGGGAATGAACTCAAATAACCAACATCAGTGGGGACGGACATCTACGAATCAACCGGTAATTACCGAAGTGACGGATGATGTCAACCAGCAGGCAAATCAAAATCCAACAAACTTGTAAGGACCCACTCGTGTCCCGGAGGAGCGGTCAACAATTGGTTGAGGGGCAACAGGATATGTGTACCCATGCTAACGTATAATGATGGACGATTACTGGCAGATGAACTGACCGAGGACTTAGAACCACAGGATGAGGATAAGGAACAGGTGGCAGTAGCCGAAGTGCAAGTCATTTTGGAGACTGTACCTATAGTGGCGGTTTTAGACACAGCTGCAACCACAAATGTTATTTCGGAGGCACTATTCAACAAGATTAGAAATATAAGACGAGTACCAATTTTTCCAGTTCAAAATTGCAGAATAATAGGCGCCGTTGGGGCTAGATCGGCTAATGTAAAAGTGCAGTCACTACTTAGTGTAGAAGTCGGAAATGCAGCAATATTAAGCACATTCCTTGTTGTGAAAAATTTGGTGGTAGATTGCATTATCGGAGTCGACAGCCTACGTCTATACGGATGCAGAATAGATTTTAAAACAGGAAAAATTTGGTTGAATGTTAATAAACAAGAAATTGAGTTGGAGTTGTTGAAAAAAGAAAGCCTTACGAGAAAATATAATTGTGAGATCAGTGTGCAAGTAATCAGGACGGCACAAAATTCTAAACAGCATGTAATTAGTGAGTTCCAAGTCAAAGGAGATTTCGGTCAATTAGTGTACGAGAAGTTAAATGAATCCGACTGCATTACTGAAGATCAGAAGAAGCAGCTAAAAGAATTATTATTAGCGTATAAAAACGTGTTTGATGAAAGGCCAGGAGTTATTAACGGATACATATGCCATCTCTACGTTAAGCCGCACGAAACGTATTGTAGAACTTTCTATCCTGTTCCCTGGAGGTTAAAGGCTCAAGTTCAGAAAGAAATAAATCGCATGTTGAAATGGGGTTTGATCGAACCCTCTACAAGCCCATACTGCTCCCCATTGTTGGTCGTGCCAAAAGCAAATGGGACTGTGAGACTGGTACTCGACGCCAGAGAAATAAATAAAATTATAATTCCAGTGAGAACACATCCGGAAAACATAGACGAACTTATACAACGGTTCCAGGATGTCCAATATTTGACAAGCATTGATTTGCGGAGTTCTTATTGGCAAGTCAAGCTGGATGAGTCATCAAGGAAATATACGGCTTTCATTTATTCCGGAAGAAGTTACCAATTTACTGTAGTTCCTTTCGGACTCAACATTAGTGCTGGAATCTTTATAGCAGCTCTAGATTATGCACTAGGCCCAGAACTAAGAACCAGGATAACAGTGTTTGTTGATGATTTGCTTATTGCATCGAAGACTTGGGAGGAGCATATTACCTTACTGAGCCGGGTGTTGGACGTGTTCAAAACCATGGGAATAACTGCTAACCTACAGAAATCCCATTTTGCAGTAAACAGAATCAAGTTCCTGGGGCATATAATTGACGCAAAGGGAATTTTACCAACCAAGGAGAAGCTAATTGCGATTAGTAAGTTTCCAACACCCAGAAATAGGAGACAATTAAAAGGTTTTATGGGTCTTGCCTCATTTTTTAGAAGATTTATAACAAATCAGGCCATGAATGCAGCAGCTCTAAATAGTTTGCTGAAGAAGGATGTGCCCTGGCTCTGGACATTAGAGTGTCAAGAAGCATTCGAGGAGATAAAGAAGCAATTAGTAAATGCACCGCTTTTGTACCATCCGGACATGCAAGAAGAATTTTACTTGTCAACAGATTCGTCGAATGTGGGTCTTGGAGCGTGCCTTTTCCAAGTACGCAAGATAAATGGACAACTCACCTTCTGTCCTATTGCGTTTGCCAGTCGTGTTTTGTCCAACTGTGAACGAACTTACACGACTACAGAATTAGAGGCTCTTGCGGTCGTCTGGGGTTTTAAAAAATTTCATTATTATGTATATGGGTCAAAGACTATCGTATATTGCGATCATCAACCATTAACGTTTTTACAAACGTGTAAACTGTTACACCCCAGACTGGCTAGATGGACTCTCGCTCTGCAACAATACCAATTTAAGATCGTGCATGTCTCAGGACAGCAAAACATTATTGCTGACGCTCTATCAAGGTCACCGCAGGGTTTGACTAAAGAGATTGAAGTAAATAATAACTCTGAATTCCCTGTATTGCTGCTGCAGGAAAATCCATTTAAGACGTACTACGTCAATTTGTGTGCGCATATGGCACAGTTACAGAAAAGAGATGCTCAATGGGGAAGTGTCATTCAAAGGTTACAACACCAACCTTCGGATCAGATGGCAAATTATTACAAACTGGTAAATGGTGTATTATTTTTCCGCTGTGGAAGGCAAAACAAAGTCCGTTGGTGTGTTTGTATACCTGAGGCGCAAATAGAGAAACTCATATGGTTCACCCATTTAACCTGGGGACATTTCGGTGCGACAAAATGTGCAGACAAGATAAGTGGGTACTGTTATTTTCCCAACATAAAGCGCAGAGTGCATGAGGTCTTAAAGAAATGCATAATCCGTCAAAAAACAAAGCCAGATTCAAAATGGAGTGAGCACACATTATGCTCTATATTAGTCCAAGAACCAAAAGAATTAATTTCGTGCGATCTGTGTGGACCGTTACCTACATCAAGAGGTGGTGTTAAATATGTGTTGACATTTCTCGATGTGTGTACGAAATACGTAAAGCTATACCCGATAAAGGCGGCTACAGCCAAAGTAATTGTATTAAGATTGATAAGGGATTATCTTCCACGTGTTGGTACCCCTAAAGCGATCATAACAGACAATGCCAAGATATTCACGGGACTCCGATGGAAACAGACTTTGTCTCAAGTCGGTGTGAAACACATACTAACATCATTTTACCACCCACAAGGCAATTTGGTTGAGAGAATTTTTAGAGAGTTCAATCGATTTATGAGGACGTATTGCCATAATAAGCAGACTGCGTGGGCAAATTATGTGGAAGAGTTTGAGCAGATATACAATAACATGCCCCACTCCTCAACTGGATATACACCTCATGAATTGATGTTCGAAGCAAAAGAGGAAAACTTCTGGGCTGAACATATGCCCAAAACTCAGGAAACTGAGATGCCTTGGGAAGAAAAAATAAGACAAGCCATCATAAATATGACGAAAAAAGCTGATCAGAGAAAACAACAATTTGACAAATTAATCAAGAGGGTACAGACATACCGGATCGGAGAAAAGGTACTAGTCAAAAGACATACCAAATCATCCTTAATAATAAAAAGTGTAAGGAAATGGGAGTTACTATATACTGGCCCATACATTATCCTACAAATTCCGAATCCTGGGGCTTATCTATTAGCATACCCAGGATCGAACAAAATAAAAGGGCTATTTTCCCATAACGACTTGAAAAAATTTAATGAAGATTAGAAGATAGGGAGGAATGGTGACAGAGATGAACGCTCGTAAAAAACATAACAATAAACTGTGTGTGTAGTGTTAGAAAACTTTAAATTGAAATAATTAATCAGAGACAAGGACTATAGAAATAGTGACTAACTATTACTATTGCGTGTTGCAAAGAAGATAGTGGAGATAGGCTTCACCTGTGTTTGGGTGAACATGGAACTTTAGCATTTCTAATGTCATCAAGATTTATAAAGGATCTACCTGACCTTCAAGAACAATGAAATGTTTCCCGTAAATGACGCTGAATAATCAAAAGAGGTTCCGAGTGAAGGTTCATATATAATTTCAAGTGCACGCTTAGATGTGTAAACGTGTGAAGGGATGTGTTGAGGCAGTGAATCATGAGTGACGGTTAACGCCGCAAAGATAATTTCCCGCGCAAAACAGTTGACGTCGGCGCGAGAGTTAGAATCGATATAGACGACACAGATATGCTTTGTAAGAGACTCGCACCAAACGCGAGGGTAAACTGATTCATGTTGAACTTTAAAAAGAAAAGGTGTTATAATTAGAAGTTAAGAGTTTTTAATTTATTATTGAATGTTTAAAGAAAGTAATATTCATAGAATTAGTAGTTATTTAATGGGTCGTGTTCGTTTGGAATTTTTGTTTGAAAAAAAAAAAAATCCGTTTCCATATATGTGCATGTGTGAACGCCGTATGAATCAGAGAGTAAATGAAAGAAGTGAATCCGCATTCCTCAATGCTAATAACTTTTACATTACAACAATCAATTGGAGAAATATGTGTATTTAGGATAAAAAGTTTTTGAGTATAGATAAATTATATGACTTTCAAGGAAATGAGGGATTATGTCTTTGTATAAAATGAACCACACTTTCCATTATTCGATGATTTGAATCCAAAATCTACTGTAAGTTGCATGAATCCTTTAAATTACGAAGAACAAATCACTGACAGAAATGTGTCAGAATTTTCGGACTTATAAGCACAAGTGGGGATGCAAAGTCCGAAAGAGTATTCAAACTAGAATTAATATGAGGATGTTTTGGCAACAGCATTAGTTAATGGTGAAATTCCTTGAAGTACGTCGTAAGAAAAAGGATGCATGAAGCAATAAGGATTTTGCTTTCAAAAAGGAGAATCTTGGACGGTGCAACCTAACCAGTTCTCTTACAGGAAGAGTTTCCCCTTTGGTCATTGCTAATTCTTCCGGAATGAATGTTGCATGTGAAATCGGGTATCCCTGTTCCTTCTACTCTTCCCATTGGGGGCCGCGTAGAAGACCGAGTACAAAGTGGGCCGCGTAGAAGACCGACTACAAAGTGGGCCGCGTAGAAGACCGACTACAAATGTGGACGTCGGGGACATGCAAGACCGGGGGAGTTTTACCACCGCAAGAGATTGTCCTAGGAACAAGATTGTAAAACGAAAACTTACGTTATTTATTGTAAAATGTTTTTTTTTTTGCTAGAGGCACAAATCACTCTTTTCCAAAGCGTTATATAAATCGATCCCTATCTTTCCTTTAGAGATCTATTTCCACAATTATTTTTTTTCCTTCTATAGGCTTTCCCATCTTCTATGTACCGTAAGCTGGGGGTCTAGGCTTAAGAGGTTTTCCAAGGTTTCCCTGCTTAAGAAAGTTCCCGAATGGGTAGACCCTGATAACAGTTTCATGAAAGATCATCTTCCTTGGTTGTGCACAGCAGACATAACACCTTGATGCACGTAAAAGCAATACAGCCGCGGTACCTGTCTCTTCATTTCTTCTGTTTTCAATATTTCTTTTCTTCGTCTGTCTTAAACATAATATTCTTTTCCAGACGGAGGACTGACAATTATCACTTCCGGGTTATCCACACTAATAGATAGCTCACGAAGTGTGTTCGGCAAATAAAAATTAAGCTCACAAACTTCGCTCGCTGCGAGGGGCATTGTAATCTCCCCACGGAAAATTACCCTCTACCACGCAATAATTAATAATTATCAATCAAATCATCCACATTTATTCTCTTTTGGAAAGTATCTGATCGGATTTTCTAGTAATATATGCGCCGACAGCTCGTCGACGCCAAGGTATTTTTCTAGTACGTTTATTCTTTGGAAGAACAGAGATACATATATGTATTCTCCATGGTTGTTAGGGAGGGATAACTAGGACAGCTTCGGAAGTATCTGTTGGAAGATTGTCGGGTTGCTAAAAGAGACATATTTGCTCTTCTTCTCGCTAAAGCAAGCTATTAACGTTTGTGCCACTAGCGGGTTATTTGAAGAGAGAGAAAAACTGTAAACGCAAATTAAGTAAGACTTGGAATCAACAGAAAACGGAACATGTAATGAAGATGGATTGAATATACAATTTTCCTCAGAAATAAGGTTTGTGACCCTTTTATTCTAGAGTGAATGACGAATGAGTTCTCTGTCTGAATCATTGATGATTGTCTTGGCCCTGTAATTAGTGGGGAAGTTTCAGTTGTGACGAAGAGAGCCTGCAATCACCGAGATTTTATAAAATCGTCCAAAAAGGCTTCGGACACATCTGAAATTC
This sequence comes from Schistocerca piceifrons, assembly GCF_021461385.2. Classification (NCBI taxonomy): domain Eukaryota; kingdom Metazoa; phylum Arthropoda; class Insecta; order Orthoptera; family Acrididae; genus Schistocerca; species Schistocerca piceifrons. Next base: position 539,760,890 of record NC_060141.1, read on the forward strand.
TAAATCTGTCGTAAAATGAACGAATTGTTCAAACGATCGATTTTCCCAACTGAATGCAGCGCTTAACAATAATAATAGATATAAAGATCTTTTACAGCAAGCCAGCCGCTGAATATTAAGACGAAGGGCTCCACCAGAGATTCTATTGGGCTGAGTTCACGTAATGAAATATTATATTTAAAACTGTATATAGATAAAGGACAGAGAGAGAGAGAGAGAGAGAGAGAGAGAGAGAGAGAGAGAGAGAGAGAGCGAATGAAATTAGAGAAAATACGCAGAATCCTCCATTAGTATAATTGTTTGCCTGTCTTATCACGGATCAGCCTAAAGATAAAACAGGAGGTCCTTACTTTACTGTACAGGTTTATGTGTGAGAGACATTACACCAAGTTAGCGGCAAGCTGCATTCACATACTTTCATCATTTACAGTATAATCCATTATACAGTCACAAGCAGAAATGCAAACATCAATCAAAACGTCGGGTTTCCACCAACGAAAAGAAATATTAAAAACACCAATAAAGAATTCTAACATCTACATGGATACTCTGGAAATCACATTTAAGTGCCTGGCAGAGGGTTCATGGAACCAGCTTCACAATTCTCTATTATTCCAATCTCGTATAGTGCGCGGGAAGAACGAACACCTATGTCTTTCCGTACGAGCTCTGATTTCCCTTATTTTATCGTGGTGATCGCTCCTCCTTATGTAGGTCGGTGTCAACAAAATATTTTCGCATTCGGAGGAGACAGTTGGTGATTGGAATTTCGTGAGAAGATTCCGTCGCAACAAAAAACGCCTTTCTTTTAACGATTTCCAGCCCAAATCCTGTATCATTTCTGTGACACTTTCTCCCATTTTCACGATAATACAAAACGTGCTGCCTTTCATTGAACTTTTTCGATGTACTCCGTCAGTTCTATCTGGTAAGGATCCCACACCGTGCAGCAGTATTCTAAAAACGGACGGACAAGCGTAGTGTAGGCAGTCTCTTTAGTAGGTCTGTTACATTTTCTTAGTGTCCTGCCAATAAAACGCAATCATTGGTTAGCCTTCCCCACAGCATCTTCTATGTGTTCCTTCCAATTTAAGCTGTGCGGAATTGTAATACCTAGGTATTTAATTGAATTTACGGCTTTTAGATTGTACTGATTTATCGCGTACCCGAAGTTTAACGAGTTTCTTTTAGCACTCACACTTTTCGTTATTTAGAGTCAACTGCCACTTTTCGCACCATTCAGATATTTTTTCTAAATCGTTTTGCAGTTTGTTTTGATTTTCTGATGACTTTATTAGTCGATAAACGGCAGCGTCATCTGCAAACAACCGAAGGCAGCTGCTCAAATTGTCTCCAAAATCGTTTACATAGATAAGGAACAGCAAAGGGCCTATAGCACTACCTTGTGGAACGCCAGATATCACTTCTGTTTTACTCGATGACTTTCTGTCAGTTATTACGAACTGTGACCTCTATGACAGGAAATCACAAATCTAGTCACATAACTGAGACGATATTCCATAAGCACGCAATTTCAATACGGGCCGCTTGTGTGGTACAGTGTCAAAAGCCTTCCGGAAATGCAGAAATATGGAATCGATCTGAAATCCCTTGTCAATATCACTCAACACTTCGTGTGAATAAAGAACTAGTTGTGTTTCACACGAACGATGTTATCTAAACCCCTGTTGACTGTGTGTCAATAGACCGTTTTCTTCGAGGTAAATCATAATATTCGAACACAAAAAATGGTTCAAATGGCTCTGAGCACTATGCGACTTAACTTCTGAGGTCATCAGTCGCCTAGATCTTAGAACTAATTAAGCCTAACTAACCTAAGGACATCACACACATCCATGCCTGAGGCAGGATTCGATCTTGCGACCGTAGCGGTCACGCGGTTCCAGACTGTAGCGCTTAGAACCTCACGGCCACTTCGGCCGGCTGTTCGAACACAACGTATGTTCTAAAATCCTGCAACATATCGACGTTAACGATATGGGCCTGTAATTTAGTGGATTACTCATACTACCTTTCTTGAATATTGGTGTGACCTGTGCAACTTTCCAGTCTTTGGGTACGGATCTTTCGTCGAGTGAACGGTTGTATATGATTGTTAAGTATGGAGCTAATGCATCAGCATACTCCGAAAGGAACCTAATTGGTGTAATGTCTGGACCAGAAGACTTGCTTTTATTAAGTGATTTAAGTTGCTTCACTACTCCGAGGATATTTACTTCTACGTTACTCATGCTGGCAGCTGTTCTCGATTCGAATTCTGGAATATTTGCTTCGTCTTCTTTTGTGAAGGCATTTCGGAAGACTGTGTTTAGTATCTCTGCTTTGGCAGCACTGTCTTCGATAGTATCTCCATTGCTATCACGCAGGGAAGGCATTGATTGTTTCTTGCCGCTAACATACTTCACATACGACCAGAATCTCTTTGGATATTCTGCCAGGCTTCGAGACAATGTTTCGTTGTGGAAATTGTTATAGGCATCTTGCATTGAAGTCATCGCTAAATTTCGAGCTTCTGTAAAAGATCGCCAATCTTGTGGATTTTGCGTCTGTTTAAATTTGTCATGTTTGTTTCGTTGTTTCTGTACCAAGGAGTATCAGCTCCGTCGTTTGTTAATTTATTTGGTATAAATTTCTCGATTGCTGCCGATACTATTTCTCTGAATTTAAGCCACATCTGGTCTACACTTATATTATTAATTTGGAATGAGTCAAGATTGTCTCTCAGGAAGGCGTCACGAGAATTTTTATCTGCTTTTTTGAATGGGTATATTGTTCGCTTGTTTTTCGGGGATTTGGGGATTACATTATTGAATCTCGCTACCACAACCCTGTGTACACTAATCCCTGAATCGATTTTGACGCTCGTTATTAACTCAGGATTATTTGTTGCTAAGAGATCAAGTGTGTTTTCACAACCGTTTACTATTCGCGAGGGCTCATGAACTAACTGCTCGAAATAGTTTTCAGAGAATGCGTTTAGCACAATTTCGGATGATATTTTATGCGTACCTCCGGAATTAAACATGTATTTCCGCCAACATATCGAGGGTAAATTAAAGTCACCACCAACTATTATCGTATGAGTCGGGTACGTGCTTGAAATCAAACCCAAGTTTTCTTTGAACCTTTCAGCAACTGTATCATCCTTCCCCTTTATCCTTAACGGTCTATCAGAATTAGATATAAGCCACGTCTGCAGGTGTATAAGAAACAACGTTTTCTCATTCAGCAGCAGAGAAAAACACCCTGAAGAAGGTTGCTTGCAACAGGGACCGAAACGTCGGTAGCTTTATTAATTGAAGTGCGGTCACACACCCAGAAAAGTTTTATTGACTGTGACCATGGCCGCGGAAGCATACGTTTATATAATCACGTAGACTGTTCGTAGAGTATGGTGCCATGTGCGGACGAACTACGTCAAGTTGAAAAACGGCGCCACAACGCAGGATGTCCATGATGTACCACTGTGCCGCCAGAGTTAGCTCGCTCACTACCAACTGATACCTGGCTCCCCACAGCATGAAGCCAAGAGTAGCACCGATGTGCCTGTCTAAGGCATTAGTAGAATTGAACCGCTGTAGAGGTCGACATCATATGGCCGACGACTGTAGTCTGGGGTAGTGCAGAACCGCTATTCATCTCTGAGCAGAAAGTGACTGCATTCATCACTAGTCTACGCTTCCTGGTCATGGCGCAACTCGGAAAACAGGCCTTTTTGCTGTGGTGCTAACTGCAGCTTGCACATGAGGCGCTAATTTTCTAGTCTGTCTGCCGCTTATCTCCGACCAATGGTGCAGGATGGCACAGTTTGTTGCAGGGAGTCCATTAGTTGATTTGGATGGCGCGTGGAGATGTGAATGGGCTACGATGTGCTTCAACACAATTCTGCAATCCTTCCTTGTGGTGTTCAGATGTGGTCAAACGGCTCCTTCATTGCAATTATGCCTACAGTTATTTTGTCATCTATTCCAACATTGTCCGCAGCTCGTGGTCGTGCGGTAGCGTTCTCGCTTCCCACGCCCGGGTTCCCGGGTTCGATTCCCGGCGGGGTCAGGGATTTTCTCTGCCTCATGATGACTGGGTGTTGTGTGCTGTCCTTAGGTTAGTTAGGTTTAAGTAGTTCTAAGTTCTAGGGGACTGATGACCATAGATGTTAAGCCCCGTAGTGCTTAGAGCCAGAGCCAGAGTCCAACATTGGGCCATTGTCTTCCCCTATGCCCCACAAATCTGAATATTGCAGGATTCGACCAGCTGGCTAAATGGAGGCCCAGAATAAAGCCCCTTTCAAAAGAGACTTTTTTCATCCGTTGCATGATATCAGCTCGTGAAGTCGGTGCCACGTGGGAGTTGTTTTATGTAAATCTCGTTTTATTGTTGACATGCCGATGTATCACTTTCTGCATGTCACGACATGAGACGGTATCTTCGACGTATGGTGAAGATGTATTGAGATGTACCGGGTGATCAAAAAGTCAGTATAAATTTGAAAACTTAATTAACCACGGAATAATGTAGATAGAGAGGTAAAATTTGACACACATGCTAGGGACGACATGGGGTTTTATTAGAACAAAAGCAAAAAACAAAGTTCACAAAATGTCCGACAGATGGCGCTGGACAGCAAAACGTCAGTGACTGCGCATGAAAATCGTGTATAAAAGGAGCTGTAATGAGAGAGAGAATCAGATGCGTCAGCAGTCGCAGCATGTAGACGTTACCTGAAAAGGCGCATTTAGTGAAGCTGTATTACCAGAATGGGGAATGTGCTAGTTCAGCGTTACGATCCTATCGCCATAAGAAAGGGATTCGAACGGGTAAAGGTCCGTTGACAAATGCAGCTGTGGCGAGAATGATTTCGAAGTTCGAAGCCACGGGTTGTTTAGACGATAGACCCCATAGTGGCCGACGGAGCACAAGGCGTAAAGCTGCTGAGACAGTTCAGGAAGAAATGGAGACTGTAGCGGGTTCGTCTATGCACGGGGAAGTCAGCTCTCTTGCAGTCGCACGTTGCACCGGCATTCCATACACTACTGTTTGATTGGCACTTAGGCGTACCCCCTGATGTTATCCGTACAAAATCCATAGGCATCATGAACAGTTACCTGGCGATTTAGTAAAGCGGAGGGCATTTGCGGTGTGGGAGTTTCAAAATATGGCGGAAGATGACGATTGGTTGAGTAACGTGTTGTGGATCGACGAAGCTCATTTCACGCTCCGAGGGTCTGTCAACGCCCACAACGGCAGAATTTGGGCTACCGAAAATTCTAGAACTGTCGTGGAAACTCCATTGCACGACGAGACAGTCACGGTATGGGTTGGATTTACCACATCTACCGTTATCGGGCCTTTTTTCTTCGAGGAAATGCGTGATTCTGGTTTTGTAACTGCTACCGTGACGGGTGAGAGGTACGCCGATATGTTACAGAATCGCATCATCCCCAGCCTGGCTGATAAACACCTGCTGGAACGTACGATGTTTATGCAGGATGGCGCTCCACGCCATATTGCTAGACGCGTGAAAGATCTCTTGCGCGCGTCGTTTGGTGATGATCGTGTGCTCAGCCACCACTTTCGTCATGCTTGGCCTCCCAGGTCCCCAGACCTCAATCCGTGCGATTATTGGCTTTGGGGTTACCTGAAGTCGCATCTCTAGGGATTCTGAAAGACAACATCTGATGCTAATATCTCACCATAACTCCGGACATGCTTTACAGTGCCGTACACAACATTATTCGTCGACTACAGCTATTGTTGAGGAATGATGGTGGACATATTGAGCATTTCCGGTAAAGAACATCATCTTCGCTTTTTCTTACTTTGTTATGCTAATTATTGCTATTCTGATCAGTTGAAGCGCCGTCTGTCGGACATTTTTTGAACTTTTGTATTTTTTTGGTTCTAATAAAACCCCATGTCATTACAAGCATGTGTGTCAATTTGTGCCTCTCTATCTACATTATTCCGTGATTTATTCAGTTTTCAAATTTATACTGACTTTTTGATCACCCGGTATGTGCATAAGAGATGATGGTAGCACTTAGATTTGCCGAAACCGGTCATTAAAAATACAATTATAATTAGCGATCTTGTCTCTTGAAATTTTTACTTTCACACTGATCAGCCAGAACATTATGACCACCGACCTACTATGGATATCAACCCGCTCAGGCGGTAGCAGCATCATCTGGCGAGAAATGACTGCTAGTCAGACACACGCACGGTGCGTGTAGCATCAGTGAGCGTGTTGCCTTTTTGTAAAATGGGGAAGGCGCGCGCTCTATCTGAGTGTGACCGACGCCAGATTGTGATGGTCCGGAGGCTCGGGACGAGCGTTTCGCAACTGCACGACTTGCCAGCTATTGGACGAGTGTTGTGCAGAGTGTCTTCAACACATGGGGAAACCAAGGGGGAAACGACATTGAGACGTCGTGGGGTTGGGCGGCCACCCCTCATTACTGATGTCGGACGTCGGATATTAAGCAGACTGGTAAAACAGGACAGGCGGTGAACTATCGCGGAACTAACATCAGACTTTAATTCTAGGCAGAGTGCAAGTGTGGCTGGAACACTCCTAATGATGGGGCTCCACACTCAACGATCCATGCATGTGCCAATGTTGACACCACGACCTTGGCAATTACTACTGAACTGGGCACTGGACGTTGGTGCAGTGGCAGAGTGTTGCATGGTCTGGTGAATCCCGATACCTTCTTCATCGTGCCGACGAGAGGGCGCGAATCCGTCGTCTTCCAGGAGAACAGGGCCTTGAATCCTGTACTGCGTGAGGGAGACAAAATGTCGGCGGTTCCATTATGCTCAGTGGGACATACACGAGGACACCCATGGGTCCAGCGGACCTCGTGTAAGGCACTATGACTGTCAAGGAGCATCGTACACTCGTTACAGACCACGTACACTCCTTCAAGATTATCAAGTTTCCCGACGGAATTGGCTTTTTCAGCAAGATAATGCGCCGTGTCATAAGGCCAGGAGTGTGATGGAGCGGTTTGAGGAACACAATAGCGAGTTCCAGTTGATATGCTGACCCCACAACTCGTCAGATCTGAACCCGATCGAACACATCTGGGATGCGATTGAGAGTGACATCAGAGCTCATTAGCTCATCGCTCCCTCCCCCTCCCCCTTCCCTGAAATTACGGGAATTTGGGCACTTGTGTGTCCAGATGTGGGTGCCAACTCTCTCCAACAAGACCTACCAAAACCTCATTGCTTCCATGTCAAGACGCGTCACCGCTGTTATCCGTGCCAAAAGAGGAAATATGGGCTGTTAACTAGATGGTCATAATGTTCTGGATGACTAGTCTGTATTTCATATTACTCTAGATCGCCACCAAACTTGAATGATGTCAGGTGTATATATCGTGTGAAAACTTATTTACAAAATTTCAACAAATTTCAGGTAAGTTAGAAATCTAGGAATACACCACAACCCTCTACATATAGCTTCTGTAGGAATCGCAAAGACAAGATTAGATTAATTACAGTGCGCACAGAGCCATTTAATCGATCATTCGTCTTCCGAATTTAACGTGAAGAAACCCTACTACACGGTACATCTGCCACGCACTTGACAGTGCTTTATATAGTACGTACACCGTCCATCCCAAATGTTCCGAGATTGATTTTATCCTAACTATACTAACGACGTCAGCGAAGAAACTACAGTGGCAACTTTAACTGACAATTGTAAACGACATATGTGTACTCGACCAGTCAGCTGTGAGTGGACGAGCCGCTGTACCGTGTCAGCACTGTTGTGCCACAGATCGCGATTGAGCAACATCTCTCAATCATGTGCTCAAGACATTCTCCACACTTCTTTGAAGGAGGAAAAAGTGAGTGAAAAATGTTGTCTCGCACACCTTAACTCCCTAACACAAGCAACGATGCGTGGACGACTGCCGCGATGTAATTGAAATGCAAAACGCGGTCATTTCCTTTCTGGAAAAAATCATCGCCTATGACGAGAATTGGTGATATCAATGCGAACTGCAGAAATTCACAAAAAGAGTCAACGTTTTGACGACATTATCGACATTCAAGCCAATATGACGCGCAAGTTGAGCAATATCCCAAAGAATGACTTTTCTGATCGTGACAGTGTCACATATTTGTACGAGCATTCTGTGCGTTGTACTCAACGATGTGGGGGGAAGACTATGTAGAACGCCTGAAACATTAAAATCAAAATTTAAAAATAATTAAAATCTTCACTTTCTCTGTTTTTTGTTAATGCAGTCTCGAACCTTTTTAGACTGTAGATGCAGAACAACAGAACGGAGGTTCTTCCTCCACTACCAACAGTCAAATATTGTTGAAACTCATCATGGTATACTAAATTACAAACTACTAAAGCGTTTCTCTGAAGGCCGATAATGAATCAAAACTTTTCAAACATTTTAGGGCAGGTATGGTGTTATAATTTCAGCAATAATCTGTGACACATTTTTTCGTTAGTGGTACACAAAAACGGATGAAACCAATATCGGTTTCTAGTAACAGACAATACTGATGCCGGTTCTACACAAACTGAATGCAAAAACATATTGCTAGAAAAAATAATCTTCCAGCGGTATGTCGTCCATGAAGTGAATGGAGCTTTGATATGATTGTAAGGTTTTGAGTTTGAAACGTCAGCTTTATAATATTAGCAACAAAATAAAAACTAACAGTACTGGAAGTCAATAAACCAAAACCAACGAGCGTTCGGCGATGTTGAAGTATAGGTTTGTTGCCATTTTTGTTCAAGACAAAAATGATAAAATAAATGCCACATTACATAAAATTGTCAGCACTTAGTGTTATTTGTGGTATTTGCAAATGTTTGTATAGTATGTATGATTACTGCACGTGAAAAACACAATATCAATGTTCTACAGTATTAATTTATTTAATTAACCACTTTTCAGGGTGCAGCTGACTTTCATCGGCAAAAGGGATACAGTACTTGTAAATTCAAAACAGTAAAATAAAAAAAAATAATAAAAAGAATGCAAGGTAAGAATGCTAACTTGTCAGATGCATGTACAGTCGTGGACAAAACGAGCGAGACCCCTCGCCTTTTCGTTATGCTGATCCGCACTGCTTTAAAATCTGCTACACAGCATAACAGGCAAGGCGACGAAGTGCTACCAACATACTATGCAAGTTAGCTGAGCTGATGTGCTGAGATAGCTAGCACTGGAGAAACTCGCGCTTCGAAGACGCCACATCATCGTCTACCACCACTTCGTGAAAAACGAAATACCTCAAGTATAAGCCAATGTGTTGTATTCGCATATCTGTGACTATGACGTGGGTTTAAAGTGTGGTTAGGATAGTACAAATGCTCAGATTGAGAATCTAACATCATCAATAAAGACAAGGGGAAATGAATTACGCGTCCTTCCTCTTCCGTAACATCAAATATATTTAAGTATTCTTTCTTAAATGAACTGCGCAGAAAATCATTCACCAGAAGTGAATAACTTTTTAGCAACACTAGATGATATTAACAGCTTGCCGGCGCGGGTTAGCCGTGCGCTCAACGGCGTCATATCGCGGACCGCGCGGCTCCTTGCGCCGTCAGTTCGAATCCTTCCCCGGACATGAATGTGTGTTAGGTTCGGTAGGTTGAAGTAGTTCTAGGTCTAGGGGACTGATGACTTAAGCAGTTTGGTGGCATAGTTCTTAGAGTCATTTTTTGACCTTTCGCGTAAATTTTCTTTATACAAACGGCGGTATCTATAGATTGCGTTGTCATAGCTCACTTTTTTACACCTCCAAGGGACCCTATACCGCAGGAAGTACGATATATTTCCGCTTATTATGTCCACCCGTACTCGAGGTAAACGGGTTTTAAGGGTTGGGTAAACAGACAGACGGTCAAGAAAGTGAGACTAGAAGGGTTCCATTTTTACCGATTTACTTGACGAAATCCTAACAAAGAAAATACCTACCACAGTTACTGAAGATGACGGCCGCATAATAATTTCGCCTGCTCTTTATTCTAAATGTTCTAGTTGCAGCCGATACATCAGCATATTAATCGTAGCTACGCTTTCGATCCAAATCACGTTTACAAGAATGCAAATAAAATCCATTTTCCTTTACACGTGGTAGTTCAGATCCCACTATTAATACCACCCGCGTTTTAGATGTGTGAGCATTCTCATTGCTAGCTACCTCAAGGAACACTTCGGCTAATGAACGTTTTCTGGCTGTGGCACATCTAATGGAGAATTCGAAACATTGTAGAATACGTTTGGCAGCTACGTTTCCGTTTATTTTCTGGGGAGGTGCAGAATTATCATACTAAATTTACTCCCTAATAACAGTTTGTTGTTATTTCGATAAACATCTCGAATGATTGTCACATAAGCGGTGACATAAAGGTAGACAATTCATTTTTTTTAAGTCCAGAAAGCTCTGTGCAACAGAAACTGCAGATAATTTTGCCATTTTCATTGCGAAATTGCCCGTTTATTCATGTCTGGGGTAATAATAGAGGGCTGTTTGCCTGGGTTGTCTGGTAGCGTAGTGAAAGGTGTTTGCTACTGCAAGGGAGGTCTGGTTTGTTTTCTGTTCTAATCTCGATGGAGGCAGATAGACTATCAGTAAAGAAATTTTAAGAAATTCTCGCACCCCGAATACGTTTTATTGCTACCTTTATTCTGTACCGGCGCCCCATGGATGTCGATATGAAACTCTTGTAGAATTTCATACTTGTTGCTGCCTACTTTTTCCGCTTCTGTCAATAACTGAATTGACTTAAGTGTGGCACTGAATGATTTTTAACTGAATTTCGTTATGAATCTTCACGCATTGCTAAATTTGCACACTTTCATGGTAGGTCATCAACGGTAATCCAGTATGACTGGTCTGAACGTTGACATAGACCATTTCGCCGCCGAATGCGCATAATATTTTGCTAATTCGTAATGATCTGGGCTACTTTGTGTTACTAAAACAGTTATGTTATTTCGATAAGCCGAAATTCATTTTTATTAGTACAGTTCATACTAATTAGCGTTTCTTCTTTCATTTATATCTTATATTTAGGTGTTATGGTTAAGACACTAATCAGCATTGATATAGTCTTACACATGATTGAAAACAGTCTGACAGATTTCGGATAGTTTTTCAATTTCACGCCTGTGCATAGTATGTTGGTAGCACCACGTCACCTTGCCTGTTATGCTGTGTAGCAGACTTTAAAGCTGTGCGGATCATCATAACGAAAAGGCGAGGGGTCTCGCTCTTTTTGTCCACGACTGTACATCATCTGTTCTGTTGAATGTATTTCTTTATGTTGTACTTACACATAAAAACAAATAGAATGATTTAGGTTTGCTCATATTGTCGCCCACGTTTTACTCGCTCTCTCTCTCTCTCTCTCTCTCTCTCTCTCTCTCACACACACACACACACACACACACATAAATGTACAAACCGAAACGCGCACGTACACAGTCAAAAATTATTTTTACTCCGTTATTGACTTTCACTCACCATGTGACCTATCTTTTCAAAGTTGTTCTGTAATACTGACTGTTTTGTCTTTGATGACGATATTCAGTTATAGTTTCTTGGTTTGTATGCTTAAAACTACGTAGTTCAATACTGTTCACTACGTGTATTAATACTGTATAAGATGCACAGTTTTGCGCATTTTCATTCATAAATATGAAGTTATTCTATCAAGCATCGATGGAAGAATCAATTGACCCCTTAATGTTGAATGAATTCGCATCAAGTTACCAACGCCTCAGACATGTATTGCCGACTTCTGGGGGTTTCGGGTACATTCAGAGCGGCTTGCTGTTCGCGCCTTTGATCGCGATTCATAGACGAGAAGTCATCGTCATTGCTTGGACTATTACAGACACATACTGATGTAAGTTTAGTTTTGAAAATTATTTGTGAGCTCTGTAAAATTTGTAACGTGCCACCATTCACATTTTGATGTAATAAACTAGTTGCATGTGCAGATGTATTCGAAAATACTGTTATATGTAGAATACGCATCAGTAGGCATTTATGTAACTTAGTGGGAGCAAGCTCCAGAATACTTCGGTGACCACTTGTGTATGTATACTTTTTGTATACTTTATTTTAAGTTTCCAATAATTCATATGAAAATTCTACTAATCTGCTAACACTTCAAAGCTTTTATTTTATTAGCAATGGATGCCGGAAGTTTTATGTTCCACGAAATGCAAATGGAGTTTTAGTGGTCGTGTACCAACTGCGGAAGAGACTGTGAGTTTTTCAAAATTTCCTGTAATAACCAAAATAATCTACTAGGATTCAAATCCAGAACAGCATAGGCATGTTACAAGCAGAGGAATGATAAGACAAATAAAAAGGGATATGGGCCTTCAGCCAGTATAGAGGCAGAACGACTAGGTAAGAAACATCGGGGTCCAACAAAACCGGTTTTGGGTAAATCTGTCACACTTGATATAGTAGGTCATTGGCCTCAGATTATATACGCAAGTCAAAGATGTAAAAGACCAAACTGCAAAGGACAGCCAATATTCATTCGCAGTAAGAGTAACATTCATATGTGTCTAAAGATAAGAATAAACTATTTCCGAGAATTTCACGAATAAGGCTACATCGTATTACAGACAAGTAGCTAAGTACCCAGTGTTACCTGGGTGTATATTCATTCCAGTTTTCTAATAGTCCATCTCCTCCTTCCCCATCTCTCAACCCCTTTCCGCCACCCCCTCGCCGTCCATCTACTCCTGCCCCCCTGTCCATCTCCACGCCCCGCCTCTCTCTGTCAATTTCCTACTCTTTCCTTTCTCCATCCAACTCCTCTTGCCCCCTCTAAGTCCATTTCCTCTCCCAGTGTATCTCCTCCTCATCCCCTCTAAGTCCATTTCCTCCTCCACTCTCTATGTCCATCTCCTCCTTCCCCTCTTTAAATTCCAGCTTCTCCTCTTCCCTTTCTCTGTCCATTTCCCCCTCCCCCTCCTTTTCCATCTCCTCCTCTTTCTTTTCTCTGTCTGTCTCCTTCTGTTCGCACTGTGTCATTTTAATACAGTAAATCTCATCAAAACGAACATGGAATGCTAGACTGCATTGTGCCTCATAATACTAATTGTTCTGAAGTGGAATGCTGAAGGGGGAGAGGGGGCGAAGATGGACATGTTTAGTCTATAGTTGCCGGCCGTAGTGGCCGAGCGGTTCTAGGCGCTTCATTCTAGAACCGCGCGACCGCTACGGTCGCAGGTTCGAATCCTGCCTCAGGCATGGATGTGTGTGATGTCCTTAGGTTAGTTAGGTTTAAGTAGTTCTAAGTTCTAGGGGACTAATGACCTTAGAAGTTACGTCCCATAGCGCTCAGAGCCATTTGAACCATTTTTTTTTAGTCTATAGTTAACATAGGCTTCAAACAAAACTCCTCACTGAAGCTGATTCTACTCCTTTTTACCTTATTTTTCCCATCATGGTGAAACTACGCGCAAAGATCTCTGTAGAAGAGTGATAAGTTGGGTGATGGTTGACCGTGTTGAGATACAACACAGTACGATGAAATATGTCGCTGTGCAAAGCAAGAATAACGGTACATCGCGTAAGTTCTAAGAGAAAGGTAGTAAAGATGCACATAACAACACGCCGGTGAAGCCTGGTCGTCACACCGCCGAACTTTCGCTTCCCATCGAGATTAGACAGCTGAAGCATGTACAGAATGTTAGTGATCCATAAGGTCGTTATTCAATAAATACGCTACTGGCCATTAAAATTGCTACACCACGAAGATGACGTGCTACGGACACCGAAATGTAACCGACAGGAAGAAGATGCTCTGATATGCAAATGATTAGCTTTTCAGAACATTCACACAAGGTTGGCGCCGGTGGCGACACCTACAACGTGCTGGCATGAGCAAAGTTTCCAACCGATTTCTCAAACACAAACAACAGTTGACCGGCGTTGCCTAATGAAACGATGTTGTGATGCCTCGTGTAAGGAGGAGAAATGCGTACCATCACGTTTCCGACTTTGATAAAGCTCGGATTGTAGCCTATCCCGATTGCGGTTTATCGTATCGTGACATTGCTCCTCGGGTTGTTCGAGATCCGATGACTGTTAACAGAATATGGAATCGGTGGGTTCAGGAGGGTAATACGGAACGCCGTGCTGGATTCCAACGGCGTCGTATCACTGGCAGCCGAGATGACAGGCTTATCCGCATGGCTGTAACGGATCGTGCAGCCACGTCTCGATCCCTGAGTCAACAGATGGGGACGTTTGCAAAACAACAATCATCTGCACGAACAGTTCGACGACGTTTGCAGCAGCATGAACTATCAGCTCGGAGACCTTGGCTGCGGTTACCCTTGACGCTGCATCAAAGACAGGAGCGCCTGCGATGGTGTACTCAACGACGAACCTGGGTGCAAGAATGGCTAAACGTCATTTTTTCAGATGAATCCAGGTTCTGTTTACAGCATCATGATGGGCGCATCCGTGTTTGGCGACATCGCAGTGAACGCACATTGGAAGCGTGTATTCGTCATCGCCATACTGGCGTATCACCCGACGTGACGGTATGGTGTGCCACTGGTTACACGTCTCGGTCACCTCTTGTTCGCAGTGACGGTACTTTGAACAGTGGACGTTACATTTCAGATGTGTTACGACCCGTGGCTCTACCGTTCGTTCGATCCCTGCGAAACCCTACATTTCAGCAGGATAATGCATGACCGCATGTTGCAGGTCCTGTACGGGCCTTTCTGGATACAGAAAATGTTCGACTGCTGCCCTGACCGGCACATTCTCCAGATCTCTCACCAGTTGAAAACGTCTGATCAATGGTGGCCGAGCAACTGGCTCGTCACAACACGCCAGTCACTACTCGTGATGATCTGTGGTATAGTGTTGAAGCTGCATGGGCAGCTGTACCTGTACGCGCCGTCCAAGCTCTGTTTGACTCAATGCCCAGGCGTATCAAGGCCGTTATTACGGCCAGAGGTGGTTGTTCTGGGTACTGATTTCTCAGGTTCTATGCACCCAAATTGCGTGAGAATGTAATCACATGTCAGTTCTAGTATAATATATTTGTCCAATGAATACCCGTTTATCATCTGCATTTCTTCTTGGTGTAGCAATTTTAATGGCCAGTAATGTAGTCAATCATTTTTTACTCAATAGCAAAATTATTATTAATATTTTATCCAAAACTACAAACATAGCGACCAGACATACATCTAGACAGAAGAGAAACATAATTGGGATTATGTTTGGTTTGTGGGTCGCTCAACCGCGCGGTTATCAGCGCCCGTACAAATTCCCAACCTTTGCTCAGTGCAATCTCGCCACTTTCATGAATGATGGTGAAATGATGAGGACAGCACAAACACCCACTCATCTCGAGGCAGGTGAAAATCCGTGACCCCGCCGGGAATCGGAACCGGGACCCCGTGCTCGGGAAGCGAGAACGCGGCCGCGAGACCACGAGCTGCAGACAGAGAAAAGAAAGGGTGTAAAGTAAGTAGGACTCTAAGCAACTTCCTTTGTTTTATATAACAGAAGAACGAAATTATTTCACAGACTCTTGTACATCTAGTTCAAGGATACTTATTTCTCTGTGTGGTACTTAATTGAACGACAAAAGTTAATTTGCTGCACCTCTCTCTGTCCATTTCTCCCTCCTCCCTTTCCGTTTATTTCCTCCTGTCCCCTCTCTCTCTGTCCATATCGTCCTCCGCCTATCTGTGTCGATCTCCATCTTCCCCCTTACTGTTTGTCGATCTCCCCCTCCATTTCCTCTCTCCACGTTATTACCCCATCCCTATAAGAGGTTGCTGGCTCATACCCCCTCTGTTGATATCGATCTAGGGGTTTATCAGGAACTCTTTCCCGTCGTTTTGCCCACGTACGCAAATTACTCACATATTTAACATATTTCACCTATCGCTAGCGAGTTTCGCCCTGCAGTTTCGACACGTCCGCGATCTCTTTCCAGAGCGTCTCCAGACACGTCTTGGGCGTGGAGTCTCATTAGCTGGTGTAGAACTTTCTCGGTGATGAGTCTCGCTTCGAATTGAGCCCCAGCGACCAGCAAAGACATGTCTAGAGACACCCAGGGAAACGGTGGGATTCCAACCTCATTGTCACCTGCCACAGGGCCCGACAACCAAGAGTGACGGTCCAGGGTTCCATTTCTTTTCACAGTAGAACGCCTTTGGTTGTCGTCCGTGGCACCCCTACGGCACAGTGGTACGCCGATGATATTCTACGCCCAGTTTAGTTGCCCTTCACGGAAAGACATCCTGGGCTTACACTGCAGCAAGACAATGCCCGCTTGCGAACACGGGGAGAGTTTCTACTGCTTGTTTTCGTGTTTGCCAAACCCTAACTTGGCCATCAAGGTGGCCGGGTCTCTCCTCAACTGAGAACGTTTGGAGCATTATGGACATTGGATCCAAACAAGTCGGGCTTTTGATGATCTGTGACAGAACGTCACATAAATTGATATTTCGAGAAAAATAAAAAGAGTTTTTTTAGTGTGTTAAAAAATAGTGACGTGCGAACTATAAGTTATGAAAGACTGCGTACGTGTGCGCTATGAATATCAAATATTGGAAAGTGTCGTTTATTATCTGTAAAGCTTGCAAACAGCGATGCGTTTAACAAATAGCCTTTTATCTATACTATCTGTGTCATGAGATGAAAAAGATCAGAGATAATTTTTTTGGGTTAGATTTTTTCGTCCTAGCTTGCTGGGAGGCCGCCATTGTATCACAACCTCATATTTGCTTCTTGTTGGGGGCAGCTGTCTTTCCCTAGCAGCATTTGGTCGGCCATTACGCTGACGATATTTTGTAGTTAGAAATTAAGTCTGTAATATTATATGTAAATGCGGGAGACTTCTCTATTTTGACATTTTAATAGTTTCAAAGTGAATAAAGTATAGACAAATTCCATTCATTAATGTTTTCGTACTGAATGAGTTCGGTATGTTTCAGATTGGCCGCTTAACGGCAGATGAGATTCTCCTCAGTTTTTGTCTTGCAGATAACGAATAATAAATACAAAAAATATTCCGTTTCATAATCGTAAAAAATATATCTCAGTTTCTTTGTGAAATTTGGTACATAAATGACCAGTAGCCCCTGAGAACCAAATTAATCATTACATTTTGCGTAATAGCAGTCTCCGTAATAGCAGCGTTCACGCGAACTATCTGTGAGAAGGCGGTGAGTCGCGCGCCGTGTATAAAAATATATTTCATGCGTACTTCGGAATAGCCGATAGTTGTTTATATCATGCACTGGGATCATTTAAACCAGCTTCGTACAAATCAATTCAAATCACATTACTACTTCGTTTAGTTTGGGAGCTAGAACCATTGAAAGTGTTGGAGGGAGATACTACACACCGTACATAAGACGTGAATGTGTGGTGATGGATGTTCTGGCCATGGAAAGTTGATTTAAATGAAGTGTTCAAATGTATGTCTATGTTCCCGACTGCACATAGCAAGGCTCTTTCTAAAGGATCTACGAATAGGATGTAACGTCGCCGGCATCACGGAGCGACATGCTTCCTGGATGGGCCATTTTGGATCATCCGGAGTAGTCGCCGCAGAGACACAAATCCGATTCTTTGGATATCTCCACAAAAAGAAATTTACTGGTGTTAAACAGAACGACAGTGCTTGCCATTCATAAGGACATGGCGCCCCAACCGTCTTCTACAACAGCATGCGCAGAATAGGCTGGGTGACTATCGTGCAGCACCCACATATGCACTCAGCTGTATAGACACACATGTTCAAGGAGAGCACCAAAACTGTCGATTACAAAAGCCCGATACATCTCACCTGACATTGTACCAGTGACGTAGTGTGGATCGATGCTTTAACCCCAAGGATTCCACACCATACATTAATAGAACACCATGCTTGATGTTCGACAGGTCGTACCCACCGTGTATTGTCTACGGCACATTAGTGTATGTTATGACGCTTCATTGCAGCATAATTTGTGAACGAGGTCTCATCAGAGAACATAACACTTTGTAAGGAATCCAGAGTGAAATTATGCGTGGTCCATTCACAGAAAGTAACCATCCCATTGAAATTGTTCCTATGCAGCTCCTGGGTCAGCGACAAGCGGTAAGGATGAAACCAGTGACCCTGTTCTGTGCGCCACACAGATGTAAGTCTGGTACCAGCGACTGCTACTAAGTCTCGTAAGCTTACATTGGGATCGTGGTGTGTTGCAACTAAAGCAAACACCTCCATCTCCTCACCTCTTGCAGGTCTTCATATGTTAATGCTGCGCCTTTCCCAGTTACCTGTTTCCCGAAGTCGTTGTTCAGCACTTAGGAACGCAACGGCTGCCAGAGTTCTTCTTCTAGGATATCTCTCGGCATACGTCTTGTCTATTTCAGTGACATTGTGTCGGCATCAGCAATATGTCAATGTACTAGTTGTACGTGTATGCAATTTTCATCCGATGACAGTATCCACGTCACACTGAACTACGTTTGTTTCGGTGTTTCGACTGCCTCGTATACTGCCCGTTGAGGAATCATGTCACAAAATTGTGCTAATCCATACATCAAATGGGCATCTGCCAACTCCGCATTTGTAAGCATTGCACTGACTGCAAAACCACGTTCGTGATGAACACTAACCTGTTGATGCTACGTACTGATGTGCTTGGTGCTAGTACTGTAGAGCAATGAGTCGCATGTCAACACAAGCACCGAAGTCAACATTAGCTTCTTTCAATTGGGCCAACTGGCTGTGAATCGAGAAAGTACAGTACATACTGACGAAACTAAAATGAGCTCTAACATGGAAATTAAGCGTTTCCGGACACATGTCCACATAACATCTTTTCTTTATTTGTGTGTGAGGAATGTTTCCTGAAAGTTCGGCCGTACCTTTTTTGTAACACCCTATATATATATATATATATATATATATATACGTTTCACATACAATAAATGCGTTCTTGACTGCTCGTATACAAATGTTATTAACGTATGTCATGTATTAAATTACTCTATTATTGACCTCACAAGTATTTAAGTTAGTGGCGACTCCTCACTGAACTGCAACCGAACATTTTTTCGTGTGAAGCTTATTTAACCGAACATTTTTTCGTGTGAAGCTTATTTTTCGAGTTACTCTGGTTTTTCAACTTAAAATTTACACCCTATATATATATATATATAGGGTGTAAATTTTAAGTTGAAAAACCAGAGTAACTCATATATATATATGAAACACATTTTTAGTCCAAAGATACCATATTCGATCGACTGATAAGAACATTAAGGCCTTACCATACCAGTGGTAACATTTGAATCCGCTAGCCTTCGGTTGCAGTTCTGTGAGGAGTTGCCACTAACTGAAATACTTGTAGGGTCAATAATAGAGTAATTTAATACATGTCATATATAAATAACATTTGTATACGAGCAGTGAAGAACGCATTTATTGCATGTGAAACGTATCGTCATCGTGATTCATCAACTCTAACGTCCCAAGAAATTCAATAGCAAATAACAGCATGAAATTATATGCCATCCAGGTCTGCAGTTAGACTGAAAATTTGTGCGTTAATAAGCTGGGCGAAGAGAGAGCAGCCGATAGGTAGGGCGACCTTGGGCGCATACCAGCACGCGGTTCGTGCTCGCCGTCAAGTTTGATGAGCTGCCGGGCTACGGCTGGAACCTTCATCTTTTTGTGGATGAAGGAGGTGCCTACAATATCTGCAAACTGCCCTGCATTAGAGATTGTGGAGCCAAGTAATAGCCGAAATTGGTTTTAGGTACGGAGGAATTTAATGAATGTCATTATGTGAATTACAGAAATAATGAGTGATAACTGGCACACTGACGTGATGCGTTTTTCTCCTCTGCGAACTAGAGGCTCTAGGCAATCTCTCAAACATTTGGAAACAAGAAACTGAACTTACCAAAGTTATACTGGAAATTTAGAAATCAACAGAAAGGATTTCAGAAGGCAATGGGAATAGTGAAAAACTGAGGCCTGTACAAACAAATCGTTGCGACATTTGTCAGTAGTGATTTTTGAAATTATGAAAAATCTGCGTTAGAGTGGACGCTCTTGGATTTGATATGGCTGTTCGTGTAAACGAGACAGTGTATGAATGAAACTTGCCGTCGAACTAATTCCATGAAAAAACAATTACAGCAATTACAGAGAATATTAAATTGAATCCTGTCACTGCAAATATGGCCAACGGCCTTGTCGCAGTGGCAACATGAATTCCCGCCAGATCACCGAAGTCAAGCGCTGTCGGGTTTGGCTAGCACTTGGATGGGTCACTGTCCCGTTCTGACGAGCGTTGTTGGCAAGTGGGGTGGACTCAGTCCTTATGAGGCCAACTGAGGAGCTATTTGACTGAGAAGTAGCGGCTCTGGTCACGAAAACTGAGAACGGCCCGGAGAGTGGTGTGTTGACCACATGACCCTCCACATCCACATCCAGTGACGCCTATCAACTGAGGATGATACGGCGATCGGTCGGTGCCGTTGGGTTTTCCTAGGCCTATTCAGGCGGAGTTATTGAAAACGAGTCGCTTGATAGCCTGCATGAATGCTATGCTAAATTCGTAAGTGAAAAATTCTACTTAGGACCTGATCCACCGATTCGCTAGACATCGATTCTGTGAAAACATTGTGACTAAACGTCGTCTGTAGTCTGCAGTCTGACGCAATGCATATGTCGCAGGATACATGGTTTCCTATTCCTATCGCGAATTGTGAACTCGAATAAGATATAAATTTCAGGAGGTAATATGTTTCTTGTTCTGAAACGTGTGACATCGTAAGTACGAGGATAATGCTGCTAGGATTAGGCGATGTACCTTGCAGCACCTTTCGGGCAGCATGCTGTAAGCGAATTTTGAGTAGCAACACAAGTAAAGCGTAAATCAAATGTAACGTAAAATTTTATTATTCTCTTACTTTCGAATAATATTCATATCCCTACACTCAAAAACTTTCCAAAAAGACTTCCTAACACTTATTTTGTAATAGATGTTAATATATTTTTCTTTTTCAGAAAAGATTTTCTCACTGTTACAAGTCTGCACTTTATATTCCCCTCTTCCTGCATCTTCCGCACTTTGCTAAGACTTAAATTTTGTATTAGATGTTATCATGCTTTACTTTTTCATCATAAATTTTTGTTACTATTGCAAGTCTGCAATTTATATCTTCTCTCTTTCTGCATCGCCAGTATTTTGACGCCCCAGTATCAGGACTCATCTGCTATTTTCAGCGTCTCATTCCATCGCCTGATTCCCTCAGAATCATCTTATTTCATTTTATTACGCGTCATTATCCTTGTTTACTTTTGTTAACGTTCATCTTATAAACTGTTTTCAAAGTACTATCCATTTCGGAAGTTCGACTAGTCTTTCAGTTCATCTCCCGTTCCAGCTACAATTGCATCATCACTGGCAAAGCTTGGAGTTTTTATTTCTTTTTCATCGGCTTTAATTCTCTTATAAAATTTCCCCTTAGTTTCCTTTGCAGCTTACTCCATGCACAGAATGAATAATGTTTGGGGTAGACTACTACTCCTCAATTACTGTTTCCCTTTCATGTTCTCCGATTCCTATGAGTGCAGTCAGGTTTAGATAAAAGTTATAGATAGTCTTTCGTTCCCTGCATTTCATCCTTGACAATTGCAGATTTCCAAACAGTGTGTCCCAGTAAACATTGTCAGTCTTAAAAAAGAAGTCCTAGGGTCAATATCGCCTTGATTGTTACTACATTCCTCAGGAACACTACAAACTGTTCAGTTCTTCTATAGATGACTCGTGTTGCTGTTATACATCCATCTTCTAGAGGGGTGACCTGTTAAAATCAACAAATCCGAGATTGATGTAACGCTGGTCTTTTTTTTTTTCACCTTTAGTGAGTCCTCAGATACCTTACTGCTTGAAACCATAGGGCTTGAGGCGTTGCATCACCTTCTTTAATCTCATAGTCTTGAAAACGGAAATTTTTTGAGGGTGATGCCACATCTTCCGGGCGAACCACCTTTTAACTTTGGATGCAAGATTTTGTTCCAACAGCTTTGAGCCTATGCTCCGTTCATTGTTTTAAAATCGACGGTTTAATTTTACAGTATGACAAGCGTAGAATAACATCGCCAAGAGATACTGAATTTTTTCGAGATAATACCTTTTGGAACTCAATTGGGCTATTTGTTTGTTATAACGCCATCTATTGTGCAACCACAGAAGTGTAACATAAAAAAGTTAGGTATTTTTTCCCGTAGAATGAGATTCTACAACAAAAGCGAGATGTCCGTATTTTATTTCAAAGATCCCCCCTACCCAAACCCTTGGGGGTGGGACAAAGGGATCACCAGTGGTATCGTCTGATAGCATTTACAAAAATACTGAACAAATAATTTTTTTCCATTTTTTAGCTGAGGTGTAGTTTTCTAGCTATTTCGTTATCTCATGATAAATAACTCACCCCGTCTAGCCCCGGGCGATGAAGCGTAGGTAGTGAAGCGATGAAATCCTTCGAGGCTGTTCGAAGTGTTTGTGGATGAGAGAGAGGTGCAGAGAGCGTAGTGGAATGTTCGCCGCCAGTGCAGATGAGGCAACGGACAGAGCGCAGTGTGTGTGTGTGTGTGTGTGTGTGTGTGTGTGTGAGAGAGAGAGAGAGAGAGAGAGGGAGAGAGCGAGAGAGAGAGAGGACAAATTTTCAACAAGGCTGCTATGCACATGTGTAGTGACAAATATCGAGTCGCCACACACCTATTCATACAACCTAAATCCCTCTGTTTGTAGTTTTTGATCCTAACGTTATTGTAGTTTTGTTATGCAGCTTGTCGCCTCATTTTAGGCCATTACACACTATGAGAAAAGATGTGGTTACCAAAGAGGTTGGTGCAGAATGTGTTCTATAAAACTGTGCTGTAGTCTTCTTATGAAAACTTTTATTTATTTGGCAAAAGGTCACTATGTTTTCAAAGTAGTGGATTACTAGTTTCGGCAATATAAATTGCCATCTTCAGATCCATAAAATCGGTCAGTGATAGTTACACCGTACAATGATATAAACCACACTATCACAATAAGAACATACAATGCGCAATTATTGTAATGCCTCGACGTTCTTACTCTGAAGCATCAATATCGTTATTTTGTGTGACAGGGTTCGAAGGTGACCTTTAATGGCGTCGCTCCAGAAAATATGAGTGGAAAATTCTTCGTCGATATTTACGAGTAAATCTAGACTCACACTCCGCAGGCCACCGTAAAGTGTGTGGCGAAGGCTACTCTGTACCACTACTAGTCATTTCCTTTCCTGTTCCACTCGCAAGTAGAGCGAGGGAAGAACGATGATCAATATGCCACCGTATTAGCACTAATTACTCGTATCTTATCTTCGTGTCCTTACGCCATACGTATGTTGGCGGCAGTAGAATCGTTGGGCAGTCAGCTTCAAACGCCGAGTCTCTAAATTTTCTCCAGCGGTCACCCTCGAAAAGAACATCACATTCCGATTCGAGTTTCCGAAGCATCTCCGTAAAACTCACGTGTCTTTCGAACCTGCCGATAACAAATCTAGCACCCCGCCCCTGAATTGCTTTGATGTCTTCCTCTAATACGGCCTGGTGCGGATCCCAAACACTCGAGCAGTACTCAAGAATAGGTCGCACTAGGACCTCGTATGCGGTCTCCTTCACAGATGACCCTCCCTTTCCTGGAATCTTCCCAAAAAAACTGAAGTCGACCACTCGCCTTACCTACCCCAATCCTCATGATCGCTCTATTTCATACCGTTTTGCAACGTTACTCTCAGATATTTAAAAGACGTGTCTGTGTCAAGGAAGAAACTACTAATTCTGTATTCGAACATTATGAGTTGGTTTTCGTACTCATCTGAATTAACTTACATTTTCCTACATTTAGAGACAGCTGTAATTCATCACACTAACGAGAATTTTTGTGACACAGTAGCTTAAATCATTGTATGATGTTGCTACCACTCCTCTGGTTTATGGTTGTTGTTTTGATATTCAGTCCGAGGACTTGTTGGATGCGATTCTCTATGCTGCTCTACGCTGTGCAAGCCTCTTCATATCTAAATAACTACTGCATCCTACATCCTTCTGAATCTACATACTGTATTCACCTCTTGGTCTCCCTCTACAATTTTGACCCCTACACTTCCCTCCGGTACTAAATTCGTGATCCCTTGATGTCTCAGAATGTGCACTGTCAGCCGATCCCTTCTTCTCGTCAGGCCGCGTGACAGATTCCTTTCCTCGTCAGTTCTGTTGAGTACCTCCTCATTAGCTGTATGATATACCCATCTAATCTTCAACATTCTTCTGTAGCATCACATTTCAAGAACTTCTATTCTCTTCTTGTCTAAACTGTTCATCGTCTTTTTTCACTTCCATAGATGGCTACACTTCATAAAAATACTTTAAGAAAAGACTTCCTGACATTTAAATCTATGTTTGATGTTAACAAGTTTCTCTTCTGCAGAAACGCTTTCCGTGCCATTGCCAGTGTATATGTTGTATCCTCTCTACGTCGGCCATCTTCAGCTAATTTGCTGCCCAAATATCAAAAACTCATCTACTACTTTAAATGTCTCGTTTCCTAACCTAATTCTCTCAGCATCACCTGAATCTACATTCCATCATTCCATTATCCTTGTTTTGCTTTTGTTGATGTTCATCTCATAACCTCCTTTCAAGACACTGTACACTTTTCAACTGCCTTTCCAAGTCCTTTGGTGTCTCTAATGAGTTACTGTGTCGTCGGCAAACCTCAAAAATTTATTTCTTCTTCCTGAATTTTAATTCGTACGCCAAATTTTTGTTTGGTTTCCATCACTGCTTGCTCAATGTACAGACTGAATAAAGCTTCGTACTCCTCGATTCTTATAACAGCCGTCTGGTTTTTGTACAAGTCCAAAATAGCATATCGCTACTTTTATGTTACCCCTGCTACCTTCAGAATTTCAAATAGAGTATCCCAGTCAACATTTCCAAAAGCTTTCTCTAAATCTACAAATGCTATCAACGTAGCTTTGCCTTTCCTTGACCTAACTTCGAAGAGTAGTCCTAGGGTCAGTACTGCTCGCATGTACATTCATTTCTTCGGAATCCAAATTGATCTTCCCAGAGGTCGGCTTCTAACAGTTTTTCCATTCTTATGTAAGGAATTACTGTTAGCATTTTGCAATCATGACCTATTAAACTGATAATTCGATAATTTTCACACCTATCAGCGCCTGCTTTCTTTGGAACTGGAATTATTACGTTCTTCTTGAAGTCTGAGAGCATTTTGTCTGTCTCATACATCTTGTTCACCAGGTGGAAAAGTTCTGTCATGGATGGCTCTCACAAGGCTATCAGAAGTTCTAACGGAACGTTGTCTGCTCCTGGGGCCTTGTTCCGACTTACGTCTTTCAGTGATTTGGCAAATTCTACGCGCAGTATGATATCTCCCATCTCATCTTCATTTATGTTCTCTTCTATTTCTACAATACTGCTCTCAAGAGCATCTCCCTTGTACAGACCATCCATATACTCCTATCTTAAAGCTTTCCATCCATCGCTTAGGACTGCTTTTCTGTCTGAGCTGTTGATATTGGTGTAGCTACTTCATTTCTCCCCAAAGGTATCTTACATTTTCCTGTAGGCGTTATCTATCTTTCTCATAGCTATATATGCTTCTAAATCCTTACACTTCTCCTCCGCCCGTTTCTGCTTAGCCATTTTGCAGTTCCTGTCAATCTTATTTTTTGACGTTTGTATTTCCTTTCCACTGGTTCATTTCCTGCATTTTTATATTTTCTCCTTTCATCAATTAAATTCAGTATCTTCAGTATCTCATCGTTTTACATACTTGGTCCGCTGCTGCCCTCACTATTTGATCTCTCAAAGCTACCCATTCTTCTCTGCTGTATTCCTTTCCCCTGTTCTTCTCAGTCGTTCCCTAATGCACCCTCTGAAACTCTCAACAACGTCAGGTTTTTTCAGTTTATCGATGTCCCCTCTCTTTAATTTTCTACCTTTTTGCAATTTATTCAGTTTTAATCTACAGTTCATAACCCATAATTTGTGGTCAGAATCCATATCTGTCCCTGGAATGTCTTAAAATTTAAAATCTGGTTCTGAAATCTCTCTCTTACCATTACGTGATCAATCTGAAACCTTCCGGCTGAAAGAGGACTGTCCGATTTGCCACGTCCATTTTCAAGAACTGTGGCCATGAATATGAATGAAGTTGCGAAACTCATAAATGTATTCAGCATCTGTAGTATACATATAGCCTTATTCTTTGTAAATCTCTTCCTGAGACCACAGCTGTTGGTCAGAGAGGTTACTTCTTTTGAAGAGAGTAGCAAGCAGTGCGAGTTAGACAGTCTGGCTGTGTACTCGGTTTGTAAAGGATGGAAGATGCCTGCCGTGTAGTGGAGGCAGCTTTATTTGGTTCTGAGCACTATGCGACTTAACATCTGAGGATATCAGTCCCCTAGAACTCAGAATCAAAAGGATTTTGCACTAATATGTTTTGATTAACGAAAACGAGATTATATCAGTAGAAGAATGTTAAAAAGGGGAATTTTAAGGTAATTAAGTTTGTTTTATGTATATATTTGTAACTGTATAATTTGTTATTGTTAGTGCATTGCGTATGATTGAAGTTTGGTATAGAACTTTTATAAATCAACATATGGTTGTGTCTTATGTTTGAAACGAATATCGAGGAAGGTAACTGTACACAAGAAAGTTATTAAGAAATATTTTGCCAATTTGTCTACTTGTGAGAACTTTATGAAAGGGTATGTTGTTGTAATGGCTTAATGAAGCATAGTTTAACTTGGAGTCTTTCTTCTCATTTATCAGTCGCTAAATTTAGTTCCTCATTTTCCTATTTGTTTGCATACTCTCACTGCACATCCAGAGTGTGCTGCAGAAACACTTTTTTTATTAAAAGTAATAACATACCGTCTTGCATTGCACATCACAAGTACAGAAAAAGGAATTTGTGTTTCGTTATTATTTTAATAGTAACAAGTTACAGAACTGACAAGCGTTCCTTGCGCACAGTAGGCCAACAAATTTATCATAAAAGTGAATGTCCACTGTAAGGCACAGCATCGTCAGAGCGTTATTTGTGAAAATAATATATTAGTCCAAATGCTTAATACCAGTAGATATCGAAATAGACGACAGAGGGATAGAGAAACAATTAAAATCGCTCAAATGAGGAAAGGCCGCTGGACCTGATGGGATACCAGTTCGATTTTACACAGAGTACGCGAAGGAACTTGTCCCCCTTCTTGCTGCGGTGTACCGTAGGTCTCTAGAAGAGCGTAGCGTTCCAAAGTATTGGAAAAGGGAACAGGTCATCCCCGTTTTGAAGAAGGGACGTCGAACAGATGTGCAGAACTATAGACCCATATCTCTAACGTCTATCAGTTGTTGAATTTTGGAACACGTATTATGTTCAAGTATAATGACTTTTCTGGAGACTAGAAATCTACTCTGTAGGAATCAGCATGAGTTTCGAAAGACACGATCGTGTGAAACCCATCTCGCGCTATTAGTCCACGAGACTCAGAAGGCCATTGACACGCGTTCCCAGGTAGATGCCGTGTTTCTTGACTTCCGCAAGGCGTTTGGTACACTTCCCCACAGTCGTTTAATGAACAAAGTAAGAGCATATGGACTATCAGACCAATTGTGTGATTGGATTGAAGAGTTCCTAGATAACAGAACGCAGCATGTCATTCTCAATGGAGAGAAGTCTTCCGAAGTAAGAGTGATTTCAGGTGTGCCGCAGGGGAGTGTCGTAGAACCGTTGCTATTCACTATATATATATATATATATATATATATATATATATATATATATATATATATATATATGACTGTGTGGATGACATCGGAAGTTCACTGAGGCTTTTTGCGGGTGATGCTGTAGTATATCGAGAGGTTGTAACAATGGAAAATTGTACTGAAATGCAGGAGAATCTGCAGCGAATTGAGGCATGGTGCAGGGAATGGCCATTGAATCTCAGTGCAGACAAGTGTAAGGTGCTGCGAATACATAGAAAGAAAGATCCCTTATCATTTAGCTACAATGTAGCAGGTCAGCAACTGGAAGCAGTTAATTCCATAAATTATCTGAGAGTACGCATTAGGAGTGTTTTAAAATGGAATGATCATATAAAGTTGATCGTCGGTAAAGCAGACGCCAGACTGAGATTCATTGGAAGAATCCTAAGGAAATGCAATCCGAAAACAAAGAAAGGAGGTTGCAGTACACTTGTTCGCCCACTGCTTGAATACTGCTCACCAGTGTGGGATCCGTACCAGATAGGGTTGATAGAAGAGATAGAGAAGATCCAACGGAGAGCAGCGCGCTTCGTTAGAGGATCATTTAGTAATCGCGAAAGCGTTACGGAGTTGATAGATAAACTCCAGTGGAAGACTCTGCAGGAGAGACGCTCAGTAGCTCCTTTCGGGATTTTGTTGAAGTTTCGAGAACATACCTTCACCGAGGAGTCAAGCAGTATATTGCTCCCTCCTACGTTTATCTCGGGAAGAGACCATGAGGATAAAATCACAGAGATTAGAGACCACACAGAGGCATACCAACAATCTTTCTTTCCACGAACAATAGAAGGGAGAAACGATAGAGGTACTCAGGGTACCCAACGCCACACACCGTCAGGTGGCTTGCGGGGTATGGATGTAGATGTAGATGTAGATAACCTCAGTAAAGTGCTACCTTGTGAGTTTTCAAGCAGTTTTTGTAGAAAGTCAGAAGCGTTAAATCTAATGTTCATTTTCTATGTAAATAGGTTAATAGGTCTCGAACAGTCTACATCTACATCCACATTTATACTCCGCAAGCCACCCAACGGTGTGTGGCGGAGGGCACTTTACGTGTCACTGTCATTACCTCCCTTTGCCCGCATCTTGTGGTCGTGCGGTAGCGTTCTCGCTTCCCACGCCCGGGTTCCCGGGTTCGATTCCCGGCGGGGTCAGGGATTTTCTCTGCCTCATGATGACTGGGTGTTGTGTGCTGTCCTTAGGTTAGTTAGGTTTAAGTAGTTCTAAGTTCTAGGGGACTGATGACCATAGCTGTTAAGTCCCATAGTGCTCAGAGCCATTTGAACCATTTGAACCTCCCTTTTCTGTTCCAGTCGCGTATGGTTCGCGGGAAGAACGACTGTCTGAAAGCCTCCGTGCGCGCTCGAATCTCTCTAATTTTACGTTCGTGATCTCCTCGGAAGGTATAAGTAAGGGAAAGCAATATATTCGATACCTCATCCAGAAACGCACCCTCTCGAAACCTGGCGAGCAAGCTACACTGCGATGCAGAGCGCCTCTCTTGCAGAGTCTGCCACTTGAGTTTGTTAAACATCTCCGTAACGCTATCACGGTTACCAAATAACCCTGTGACGAAACGCGCCGCTCTTCTTTGGGTCTTCACTATCTCCTCCGTCAACCCGATCTGGTACGGGTCCCACACTGATGAGCAATACTCAGGTATAGGTCGAACGAGTGTTTTGTAAGCCACCTCCTTTGTTGATGGACTACATTTTCTAAGGACTCTCCCAATGAATCTCAACCTGGTACCCGCCTTACCAACAATTAATTTTATATGATCATTCCACTTCAAATCGTTCTGCACGCATACTCCCAGATATTTTACAGAAGTAACTGCTACCAGTGTTTGTTCCGCTATCATATAATCATACAATAAAAGATCCTTCTTTCTATGTATTCGCAATACATTACATTTGTCTATGTTAAGGGTCAGTTGCCACTCCCTGCATCAAGTGCCTATCCGCTGCAGATCTTCCTGCATTTCGCTACAATTTTCTAATGCTGCAACTTCTCTGTATACTACAGCATCATCCGCGAAAAGCCGCATGGAACTTCCGACGCTATCACTGTTTACAAGACTAAATATAAAGATTAACAACATTCAGGGCCGACATTTTAATCTCAGTCATTTGTTCAGCAGTCAAATAGCATATGTAAATTTCTTTGATAACGGATTGCTCTCTTGTAGGCGAATTGTTGTACTGTCTAATCTCGATTTCTCATGTGTAGCGTGAGTTTCACATATTTGCGATCAAAATTTAATTTTAACACAGCTCTGTCACCCCACACTGAGATTTACGTGTTTCGATATGAAAATACATTTCATACCAATTTCGCAGATACCAACCAGACACAAACACGAGTTTCAACAAATAGAAACATGAGTTTAGAAGATTTTTACAATATATTTTCACCGGTGGTGTGAATGGAGAAATTTCTGTATCTACAAATGACATGTTTGCACATGTGCTTTGTTTTTACAGGGTTGAAGTCCTCACGTACATCTCGGCTAATCTGTTCCTACCCATCCTTCAAGCGCTTAGTCTCTTCTCTAACACTTTCTTTAATCTCTTCTGTCATGTTCTTCAAATTTCTGTCGGTTTCTTTACTGTCTTCCTTAACGGTTTTAATCTGTGATAATACCTTCCCAAATTTTCTATCCTGTTCTTTATTGTCTTCCTTAACGCTTTTAATCTGTGATTACATTACTGACAAAAGATCGTTATCCTTATCTTTGGCACTACTACCGGCTGATTCAGTTTGGTCAACAGTTGTGGGTGCAAAACGTGAATTTTTAACTGCAGAACCTGACTTTTGCGACAAATTACGTCCTATAGATTCATTTTCCAAAGCAAAGTCTCCAGATCCACTTTCCTGTTCCATGTTTGATGCAGAAAAACTACCCTGACCAATCCTGTCAGGCATTGTCCTTTATGTCTCTGTTAAATGAGTGTGGTGGGAGGATCCATGTTTAAGTATCCCTTATCTGCCTACAGATTAACCAAAAGTCATATCAGCTGCAGCTCTGGCATTTGACCTAACTCTGGTAGCTTTTGACATTTTAATGCAATTACAGTAAAAAGAAAAAAAGGAAATATCGCGCGCACTGGAAATCAAAACTACACAGAGAACTACTAAAAATCACTTCCTACGAATGTTAATGAAATCAGAAAAATATTCAAATTACCACTGATGGAATTCGCCATATAAATGCAAAGCAAAGCTTGTGGTAATCTGACTGTGGAACGAAGTACCTACACTTCAGAAGGACGCTACCATATACCTTTAAAATCACTGTCTCAATAATAATATAACACTTAACGATTCAGTAAACAAGAATACCCTCAACTGGGAGTATTTATTAGCAATAGCAAGGGGCAATAGCCAAATCACTTATTCTAAGGACAATATAACACTACAAATGCATAAAAATAGAGGATCTCACTTGTTCTGCAGTCTGTAAAATACTAGTCGCAAATCAGTATTCAGAATTGCAGAACATACACAAAAGTTCTATTCCTGCTCAAGCAAAGTTTCAGTGTTCCCCAGAAAATATGTATATATTTTTGCCTGATAATAAATCAGCAAAATAAAGTGAGCTGCTGTAACGACATACAGTGTATATTGATTCAATTGTTGCGCCACAAATCTTGAAAGTAATTGCTAAGCCAAAGTCTGTAATTGATTTTAATTTGTAGTTGCAGAACAAAACTTTATCTGACAGCAAAAATCAGCAGACTAGCATTAGTTACGCATCCTGGAAGAAAAGATCGACAGGTGAAAGTTTATTGTAAAAAGCTTTCTAAACTCGATTGAATTTGTTGAAACCCGTGTTTGTAAGTGTCTGTCTGCTATCTGAGAAATTGGTACGAAACTTATTTTCATATCGAAATGCGTAAATATCAGTGCAGGTAGACAGCACTGTACTAAAATTAAATTTTGACTGCAAATATGTGAAGCTCACACTACACGACGCGTAATCGAGACTAGCCAGAACATCAAACAATTCGCCTACGAGAGAGCAACCAGTTTTCAATGAAATTTACATGTATGTTGTTTGCAGAATAGATGACTCAGATTAAAATGTAGGTCCTGAATATTGTTAATCTTTTTCTTTAGTCACGCAAACAATGATCACGCAAACAATGACTGTAACTTGATTACACAGAAAATGAACATTAGATTTAACGCTTCTGACTTTCTGATAAAACTGCTTGAAAACTCACAAGATAGAACATTACTATGAACTTCTACAGGCATTAAACCTTTGAACGTATATATTATTTTCACAAATAACGCTCTGATGATACTGTTCCTTATAGTGGACATGAATGTTGATGATAATTAAATTTGTTTGCCTACCTGTGCTCAGGAAACGCTCGTCGGTTCTGTAACCTGTTACTATTACGATAATGATGAAGCTGCCAAACACTAGTTTCATTTACCGTACTTGCGATGTGCAGTGCTAAAGTATATCTTATCACTTTTCGTTGCGACGTGCAATGCGAGTATACAAAAAAATTTATAAAGATAAAAAATGGAAAACGAGGAACTAAACTTAACGACTGATAAATGAGAACAAAGACTCCAATTTAATCTATGCTTTATTAAGCCATAAAAAGAATGCACCCTTCCATAATGTTCTCACAACTGGACAAATTGGCAAAATATTTCTTAATAACTTTCCTTGACACATAAGACAAAACCATTTGCATTTTGAAACTTTCTCACTAGACTTCAATCAAACGTAATGTTCTGTCAACAATAAATTACACAGTTACATAAAACAAACTGGATATCTTAAAACTTCCACTTTTAACGTTCTTCTACGGATATAATCTCGTTTTTTTAATCAAGACATATTAGTACAAAATCCTTCTCAAATAATGCGGCCTCTACTACACGGTAGGCCTGCTTCCATCCTTTTTCTAACCGAGTACATTGCCGAACTGTCTAATATGCATTGCTTGCTACTCTGTTCAAAAGAAGCAACATCTCTGATCAACATCAGTGGTCTCAGGAACAGACTTACAAAGAATGTGGTTATGTGGGTGCTACAGATGTTGAGTCCATTCATCAGACTCGCAACTTCATTCACAATTACGGCCAGAATTTCTTGAAAATAGACATGGCAAATCAGGAAGTCCCTTTTTACGGTGTCTCCAGGTCTCTCCACATACACAACCTTCGTCCACGATTCTTAAACCAATTGTTACCCATGATTAAATTATGATCCGAGTAACATTCTATCAGGCGGCTTTCTCTTTCGTTCCTTTCCTTTAGTCCGTATTCACCTACTGTTTTTTCTTCTCTTCTTTATCCTACTTCTTTAGTCTACTATCGATTTGCTATCCCCCATCACTATTAAATTCTCGTCTCTCTTAACCATCTGAATGATATCATTTATCTCATCTTACATTTCTTCAATCTGTTCATCATCTGCGGAGCTAGTTGGCATATAAATTTGTACTACTGTGGCGGGTGCGGGATTCGAGTCCATTTTGGCTACAAAAACACGTTCATTGTACTGTTAATAGTAGCTTAACCTGTTTCGTATTTTTTATTCATTATTAAACCTACTTCTATATTACTCCTGTTTCATTTTGTCTTTGTAACCCTGACCGGAAGTCCCGTTATTCGTGCCACCGAAATTCGCTAATTCCCACTAACCTAACTTTAAGCTATCCATTTCCGTTTTTAAATTTTCTAACTTCCAGCCCGAGTATGGGTTCTAACGTCGCACACTCCAATCCGTAGGAAGCCAGTTTTGTTTTTCCTGATGATAACATCTTACTGAGTAGTCCGTGCCCGGAGATTCGAATGGAGAGACTATTTAATTTCCAGAATATTTTACTCAGGAGGATGATACCATCATTCGACCAAACAGTGGAGCTGCATACCATTGGGAAAAATCATGGCTGTGGTTTTCCCGTGCTTTCAGCTTTTGACAGTACCAGAACAGCAAGGCCGTTCTGGTTGATATTACAAGGCCCGATCAATCATCTAGATTGTTGCCCTTCAACTACCGAAAATGTTGCTGAGCCTTTCAGGCAGCACACGTTTGTTTGGCCTCTCGACCGATGCCCCTCGGTTGTGGTTTCACCGACCATACGGCCATCTGTAGCGCTGAGGCACACAACCCCCTACCCCCAACACCGACGAGGTCCATGGTTCATGGTAGCAGGAAGTCGATTTATAAAAAGCGAAATTAATAATCGGTTTTATCGTAGAAATCTTGAAAAATAAATAAAACGTTTTCATAGGAAGTAGGAAGACTACAGTACGTAACTGTAAGAGTTGTTTTTCTCCTTGTGTGACAAGATTTGATATTGGTTTCATTTTTGCTCAGACCTCCCAGAGGCCTTGCGGAGCCGCAGGTGGCCGCGAAGCAGACTTTGGGTATAAATGTCCTAGATGCTTGATGGTTGTCATTCATCATCGTTCATGTAGTCAGGAATTCGGGGCCTTCCGTCTCTTTCCGTACGCTACACTACATTTATTTGTGTCGGGAATCTCTCATCACCATAAAGACTGAGCACTGATTATCTTCCAGTCTCTCTGCGTTTCGTAACTATTTTCTAACAAAGTGTGCCACATGTGCACAACTACATCGTCGACGAGCAGCCTTAGGGAACTGAAAACTTTGCCTGCTAGACCGATTACTGATATTGTGAATAGTAACACTCTATAACACCTCATCGTAGTCCACAGGAAGCTAGTTTCGTTTCAGTGATGATATCGAATTCGCTCGCACAATTTCCGCACTCAGGCTGGCCCATTAGTTTTTTTGGAAGAAGTATTGTATAACTACAGCGCAAACATTATTGTAAAAAAACGTACTCTAGGATTTCAAAAGCGAATTTATTTCGAAGTACTGTAGGTGTAGTGTTCGTCAAGACTGCAATTACTGTTCAGGCAGGGCCAGTTCGAGAACGTTTATTCATACAAATAACCTATCATTTGGCACCACCCTCTCCCCCACCCCCGCCCCCCTCCATCCTCGTCTCTCGCCTCATTCAGGCATTAGGTGCCATTCCTTGGGCTCTTGACAAAGCCTTTAAAAGTACTTATAAATCTAGTGACCGTCGAAGGTGGTTGTTTTTTCTTTTAAAATAAGTACTTCATAGGCATTACCAGAAATAAATATCTAAATTTTATTCCAGCCACAGAGATTGTAAAACATATTTTGAAGAATCTGCCTCAGTTGCGCAAATTTTCTGGTCTTTACCGGTTTCACCTAAATTTATCTAGCCTTCTTCAGAAGTATAAAATTACTATAACATGCCAGAGTAAGGCACAGTCAACATTAAAATCAAAACCTATAGCACCGTGATACCATGTCGAATTAAAACTACTTAACTGAAGTCCAGCCCCAGCATCTCTTCACCACGCGGTCGGTTAGCAGCGGCAACACCCCAGTAATTTCAATAGGAAGGACTAGGGCATAAAAATGAAAGACATCTTGATTCCGGCGCTGAAGAATTCATGTACCAGTGTTCCACGACGGGGTGATAGCAACAATGGACGACGGCAGTCGACAACGGCCAACTGTGCTTGCGTTCCAAAAACATGTGACGTCACGCCCCAGTGAAAAAACACGCGGAAGCGGAAATTTGCCGGAGTCAGTAGCGAGTCAGGGTGTGAATTGGACAATTAAAGAAACTACGGACCCCCTTGAAAATGTTCCCTGCAGATTGGGACGAAACTTTGGGTTTTAAGGTGAAATCCATTCGACCACGGCAAAATAGCCTGGAACATTAGTTGTGATGTTTCCGGCCTGAAAATTTACATTTTACAACTACGAAACTACAAGACAACAGAAGCATAAACACCGCAGTAAACATGGCCGTCGAGTAATTGAGAGTGTGTAGTTAACGACAACATTGAGCTAAGTATAAAATGTTTTCATAGTACAAACAGATTTGAAACGTAAACTTCTCAATTAAGTCCCCGTGTAATTGGGCTCCAACTTTACCACAGACTACCTTACCGAGCGCAGGTGTGAAAGCTTTGCACTTGGGCGTTTCTGCTACCCACTCAGCTTGGTGTCCCAAGTGGCCGCTTCTGTAACTTGTGCCTCAAACGGGCCCTGTCTTAAGCAAACATTTAAAAAGACATTTTCGCTGGTTTCTGTCCCGTATTTTTATGTTCATTGCTCGACACTGCCCCTCATGAAGTCATACATCAATCCTTTCAAGCTGTTTCTCATACAAATAAACGAAAAAAAAACTAGTTCACAATGAGTTAAACACGCTACAGTTTATTACAGCCAATAATGAAATTGTGTAGTGCAGTAAACGAGAACGTAGAAATTGGTCTTCGATGCGAGTAAATATTAATGAGTTTGTCCAAAATTGGATTGAACGAGTAAAAACCGGTATTCAGGTTATGAATATTTTATTACATGCTGATGATGTGGTTTCACTGGAGAAGGCGCATGACTTATTTATTTTAGGCTTACGGGACCCAAATTTTCAAATGAAAACAAAAAAAGCGAACTGGGAGAGTTAAAGCAGTCACTGAGAGCAAAGTACTGGAACAAGTAGTACCTTCCTACAGTCTTGGGTGTGAAAGAGCTTACCGAAATAGTGTACAAACAATTCGTACAAAATTTCCAGCTACAGTGATACTACAAAGATACCACTGAAGATAAGACTGACCCAGAAACAAGAGTGTAATTTTACACGACAGTGGCTAAGCCAGTGGCACTGTATAGTATTTGATGGCTCTAAACACTATGGGACTTAACTTCTGAGGTCATCAGTCCCCTAGAACGTAGAACTACTTAAACCTAACTAATCTAAGGACATCACACGCATCCATGCCCGAGGCAGGATTCGAACCTGCGACCGTAGCGGTCCCGCAGTTCCAGACTGTAGCGCCTATAACCGACCGGCCACCCCGGCCGGCATAGTATTAGAAGTCGAATAACAACTTCATTGGTATGTCGAAACGACACTTTTATGAGCGGCAATGACATGCAGAAGAGGTGAACGGAAAACGGTGGGAACTGAAAAATGGCTCGCCATTATCATCGCGTTGGGTGAAAACATTTAGGAATTCTAAATAAGAGATGACACGGGTTGCTGTGAAATCTGGATAGCCAAATGTCTAATTTATGAAGTGAAATGAAGCGGAGTAAAGTGAAGGAGCAAAGAAATGTCGTTATTTAACACGTCTTGTGCTATGTATACTGGGCGATAGGATGGTTTTTATGCAGTAGACTGTGGAATAGGAAGAACATTGTAGGGTAAGTTGAATGAAATAGAGAGAGAGGTTTTCATTGCACATTATTTCGCTGTGCTGTCGGTGATAAAGACTAATTAAGCTTGTTCCATTAGGAGTGTGCTTCAGTTAAATAACACTTTTTTCAGGATACACCTTTGATGCACTTTACGTATGTAGTTCCAGACAACTGTTTTATTCGGATCTGCGACCTCCCAACACTTCCAGGTGCTGAGAACCTACTTACTTACCGATATCATGTGCATGTACTGAGTCAACCATACATGTGTGTTAGTACATTTCTATGACATTTCTGAGAGCAGTTCTACAGCTTTGTCGGCCCATTACACCTACATCTACATCTACATCATTACTCTGCAATTCACATTTAAGTGCTTGGCAGAGGGTTCATCGAACCACAATCATACTATCTCTCTACCATTCCTCTCCCGAACACCGCGCGGGAAAAACGAACACCTAAACCTTCTGTTCGAGCTCTGATTTCTCTTATTTTATTGTGATGGTCATTCCTACCTATGTAGGCTGGGCTCAACAAAATTTTTCGCATTCGGAAGAGAAAGTTTGAAATTTCGTAAATAGATCTCGCCGCGACGAAAAACGTCTTTGCTTTAATGACTTCCATCCCAACTCGCGTATCATATCTGCCACACTCTCTCCCCTATTACGTGATAATACAAAACGAGCTGCCATTTTTTGCAGCCTTTCGATGTCCTCCGTCAATCCCACCTCGTAAGGATCCCACACCGCGCAGCAATATTCTAACAGAGGACGAACGAGTGTAGTGTAAGCTGTCTCTTTAGTGGGGGTGATGAATTTATTTCTGTCCATGAACTGTTTGTTGGCAGTTTCATGTTTGAATTTCGTAGACATGAAGGGAAACTTTTCGCTGCCTGCAAGGTGAAAGGCGTTCTATAAAGTCTCTGTATTTTGCAAGGTATGACTCATTTTTTTGTTTTTGCACATTTGCGTGCCTGAGTTGAGACGAGTCTGCCCTTCCCTATCACCTCCTCCACCCTCGCCCTTCACCCATTTTTTCCCTCCTCACCAACCGCCCTCGTTGAGTGTGTGTAGCTGCTTGTTCAGCCAGTAGATATTCGAGCTTGCGTAACTCTGCCACTAGACCGGACTAGCTAGTTTGCCACTGTGGAAATAGCGACGCGGTTTGACACGTACTTCTTTACGTAACACGCATACCGAGCACTTGCTCCCCACAGTCAGTGCATAAAGCATGAAGATATAATGTGCCTACTTAGCGTAAATGAATGTTTTTCATCGAAGTAGCACACATAAGATGGCAGCGTCTTGTGATCTATCTGCCAGCTACCTAAATGACACGTGACAGATCAGCGGATTTGCTTTCATAAAAAGTTGTATCGTGTCTTCTTGCTCTTCTTTAACTAGATAATCGTCATTACGGAAGTGAGTTACAGCTGGTCGTGTCGTATACAGTACGAGATCGCAGTGATCAGTATTACTGAAAAATGCTTCATGCGTGTTTTAAGTTTGTCCACATAATTTAAACAGGAGGCATGTCAAACCAGCCGGAGTTTGTCTTCACAGATTGAGTACGCCGTAGATGATTACATAACAATGTTGACAAATGTAATACTTCGAGAGACTTACAAATACACTAAAAAGGGTCTGCATTCGTAAACTACGTATCAGTCTGATCATAAAGGAAAATATAATATGACTATAAATGC
Source organism: Schistocerca piceifrons (assembly GCF_021461385.2). Classification (NCBI taxonomy): domain Eukaryota; kingdom Metazoa; phylum Arthropoda; class Insecta; order Orthoptera; family Acrididae; genus Schistocerca; species Schistocerca piceifrons. The sequence continues at coordinate 539,799,755 of NC_060141.1, forward strand.
CGTTAATAAATTAAAATGAGATATATACACAAGCATTAAACGAAAGCGAATCATGAATACATTTTCAGTGGAAAATTCAGAAGTAGAGAATTAGATGTTGAAATACCCGCCTCTGTAGCCGAGGTTGCTATCGCAAGCCTGTGTGGTGGTACTCGACTCGGATGTAGCCGGTTCGAATCGTTATGTTGGATAAAAATTTCACTGCCAGTATTTGGCCGTTCAGGGGAAAAGAGTTGATGACGAAAAATTCCATATCACTAGACTTCTCACCTACCCTCTACGCAGTGTCTCATGATGCGACACCATTGATGGCATTTCGTCCGTCTGATGGGGGCGTTAGTCTCAGAGTCCCTCCGTGCTACTCGAGAGGTCTAGAGGAAAAGGCTTTGTGCTGCCATCGTGTTTCTGCCTCTCCCTTCTATCATCATACAACACTAACACGACGCCACACTGTACACTCAAGGGATACATTTAAGATACCTTCATGCGCCGCAAGAAAAGGAGACGGTATGAGTGGTGGAAGAATAGCCTTACTGATTAGGTGGCTGTACCTGTCCCTCCAGGTTTCCCAGGCAACAATCGCATGTGACTCCTTCTTCCTTTACGTGGTCTTCCAAAGCATCTTTTACCTTGAGGAATACGTTGCCAAAAATGTAATAGTAATCTACGCGGTAATGTCCAAAGAACATGGTGCCAAAGCCGGCAACGTGCATCAATTCCATAGACATTACTGATGCCTCGCAGCAATCTACAACGACGAATGAGAGACGCTGAAGAAGACAGGCTCTCTCCTCTCAGCACCGCAGCGTCGTCACACGGAGGTCGATAAGGAGCCAAGCATGGGATCGTCCCGCCGCGGTTCGTGATCTCCGATGAAGTCAACACCATCTAGTTAGGTCACCAGCGCTACTCAGGTCTCAGATGGAACTGTGTCTTTGTAAATGTTGAGCCTGTACTTCAAGGGTACAATTTGTAATTCTGTCCATATGTGACGCTTTACTCTTCAAAGACAGTTGTAAACATCCGACACACTTCTGTGGCAATGGATTGTGTAAAGTTAAGCACATCTTTTTTATCATTCTTATAATAAAGTGAACTAATGTTTCATATATTGTAGTTTCATTCACCCACTTCCCAGAGCAAGCAAAGAACCCAAAGTTATAACCAGACCATTGTAGTTTCGTCAGGTCATAACAATCTAGACTCCACAATTCGCAACAGCTGCCACATCCAGTTTTACCTGTTTTCTTCAACGTTTTGATTTATAGCATATATTTGCCATCTCCTCCTAATATCTGCATTTCTTTTGTAATCTACGTGTAACTTTGTGTCTCCTGCTCCATTCCTGAGGTGTTTCATTTCATCACTGAGTAGCACTTGCAGCCTATATCCTCAGTTATTTGCTGGATGTATTTCAATCTCTTCTTCCCCTGTAGTTTCTGACTCCCACAGTTCGTTCTAGTGCCATGGAGTTAATTCCAGATTTCTCAACAGATTTCCTATTGCCCCGTCCGTTCGTCTTGTCAGTATTTCCCATATGTTCCTTTCTTCGCCGATTTTGCGGAGGAACCTCCTCAATCTTTATCAGTCCATCTGATTTTCAGCGTTCTTCTGTAGCACCACAACTCAAACACTTCGATTCTCTTCTGTTCCGGATTTCCGACTGTCCACGATTCATTACACACCATGCTGTGCTCCACACGTACATTCTCAGAAATTTCTTCTTTAAATTAAGGCCTATATTTGATACCAGGAGACTTCTCTTAGCGAGGAATGCACTTTTTACCTGTGCTAGTCTGCTTTTTAAGTACTCCTTACTTCTTCCCTCATGGGTTATTTTGCTTTCAAGATAGCAAAATTCCTCAACTTGGATTCCTTTGTGATCACGAACTTTTTTGTTTAGTTTTTTGCTGCTCTCATTTCTGCTACTTCTCATTACTTTCGTCTTTCTCTGGTTTACTCTCAGTCCATATTCTCTGCTCATCAGACTGTTCATTCCATTTAATAGACCCTCCTTCATCATCTTAATTGAGGATAGCAATGTCAAGAGCGAATTTTATCATTCATATCCTTTCACCTTGAATTTTAATCCCACTCTTGAACCTTTCCGTCATTGCTTCTTTTATGTATAGATAGAACCATAGAGACTAAAGACTGCGTCCCTGTCTTGCACACTTTTTAATCCATGGACGCCGTTCTTGGTCCTTCAGTCATATTGTTTCCTTTTGGTTCTTGCACAAATTACATAACACCTATTTTTCCCTATAGCTTACTCTTATTTTTTCTAAGAATTTGGACCATCCTGCATCATTTTACAGTTTCTAGTTCGGCAAATTCTATGAGTGTGTCTTGATTTTTCTTCCTATCGTAAGCCAACTGATTGTCGTCTAACAGACACTCTGTGTAATATTCTTGTCAGCAACTCGTGTGCGTGAGCTGTTAAGCTGATTGTGAGACACCTATCTTCGGAATTGTGTGGATGACATTTTTCCGAGTGTTTGATGGTATGTCGACAGGTCCATAGATTCTATGCACCATCTTGAATAATACTTTGGTTGCCAAATGGAATGGAATGTTATCTTTCCCTTCTGCCTTATTTGATCTCAAGTCTTCCCGAGCTCTTCTGAACTGTAACTCTAATGCTGGATCCTCTATCTCTTCATTATCGATTTCTCCTTCTGTCAAGTTATCTGGCAAAGCCTCTCTCTCATATAGGCTTCCAGTGACCTCTTTCCACCTATCTGCTCTTTCCTTTGCTTTTAACAGTGGGATTCCCATTGCACTCTTCATGTTGACGCCTTTGTTTTTATTTTCACCAAAGGCCGTTTTGACCTTTTTGTGTTCAAATAATTTTCAAATGGCTCTAAGCACTATAGGACTTAACACCTGAGGTCATCAGTCCCCTAGACTTATAACTACTTAAACCTAACTAACCTAAGGACATCACACACATCCATGCCCGAGGCAGGATTCGAAACTGCGACAGTAGCAGCAGCGCAGTTCCGGACTGAGGCGCCTAGAACCGCTCGGCCACAGTGGCCGGCCCTTTTTATGTGCTGAGTCTTTACGAATATTTGTTTCTCATCTCTTCACATATTTCCTGCAGCCATTTCACCTTGGCTTCCCTACACTTCCTATTTACTTCATTCCTGAGTAATTTATATTGCTGTATTCCTGTTGTATCTCGACCATCTTTGTTATTTATTCTTTCGTCGATCGATTGAAGTATTTCTTCTGTTACCCACGGTAGCTTAGGAGTTATCTCTCTTGTATTTATGTTTGCCTGTTCAACATCTGTGATTGCTCGTTTTAGACATGTCCGCTTCTCACCCATTGAAATGCCTACTCTGGTTTTCCTTAAGGTAATATCCACACACTTAGCGAACTTCGATCGCATTACATCACTCCTTAGTACTTCAGTATTCCACCTCGTTCCACACGCTGATTCTTCCGTACGATTTTCTTAATCTTCAGCTTGCTCTTCATCATTACTAAACTGTGATCCGACAGTGAGCCTATATCTGCGGCAGGGTACGACTTACAGTGCAATATCTGGTTTCACAATCTCTTAGTTTAATTACCTGACATTGTCGGTGCCGTCTTTCAATGTAGTATTGAAGGCTTCTTTCGGAAAACTTTTTGTTTGCCAAGATCGTAAGGAAGGCTACAATGATTAGGCAGACATCTGTGTACAATGTGTTACTAAACTGCAAATTTGTGTTTGCGATAATTGGTTATAATACTATCGTCTCATAAATTGAAGATGCAGTAATTACTATGTTTATATAACATTTCTTGTACTGTTATGACTGCCATATTTTTAACGTTAGTGTCTACAAACCTTATGGAATGTGTTGGAATGGTGCACTCTGTACACATTGTTCACTTATGTTCTTTGTAAGCTAGTAGTCTACTTTTATTTCTCTTCGCCTACCCATAGTACAGAAGTATATGCTGTTATGGTATTCGTGTCATTGTATACACTCATTTGCTATTTCTGTATAACATTTCTAATTCCCTTGGACATAGTTACCAGCTTGTGCTCCGAACCTTCAGTATCGAATCTTTTTCTGTTGTTGAGAATAAAACAGCGACATGCATTTAAATGTAGCCGATAACTCACTATGCTTTTTGGTATCTGCACGTCAGTCAATACACAACACGAGTATGTCGATGATCGGCTGCTCGGAGCGACTAGCCATGACGCACTATACTTAAAAAATTTGTGTAGGAGTGTTGTATATAATTTTAAACATACTGCTGTACGGTGTAGTGTCTAGCATTTGCATAGACTACCGGTCAGTGTGCCTGTTGCTGTCAGCTGGATAGGTTTTTCCGATATTGTCAACAGACAAGATGGCTTCTTATGTTGCCTCATATCACATACCATTATCATGTATCCCTTACACTGCATGGCAACGGCCTTGCTGCAGTGGGTACACTGGTTCCCGCAAGATCGCGGACTTTAAGCGCTGTCGGGCGTGGCCGGCACTTGGATGGGTGAGCATCCAGGCCGCCATGCGCTGTTGCCATTTTTTCGGGGTATACTCAGCCTTGTGATGCCAATTGAGGAGCTACTCGACCGAGTAGTAGTGGCTCCGGTCACAGAAAACCAACATAACGACTGGGAGAGCGCTGTGCTGACCATACACCCCACCTATCCGCAACCTCAACTAAGGATGACACGGTGGTCGGATGGTCCCGATGGGCCACTTGTGGCCTGAAGACGGAGTGCTTCTTACACCGCATAATGTAATGGTATATAGAATATATATATTGTAACTACAGTCTCTGAGGTACATGTATTCTAAAAATCTCTTTATACAAGCTATTTACCGATGATTGTGGATTATTTTCGTATATTTTACCCGATTTTATCTTAGAACTTGGAACTGTAAATATAATTGTGACGAAGTGCCTATCTTTAGTAACCGATGTTCCTAGAACTAATAAGAAACCATTAATTTCATGTATTCTTTATATTATGAATATTGGTCCATAGGCTTCTGCATACTTTCAGATCTCAAGGTGAACGTTTAACTGTTCGAAAACAGAAATCGTTGTATCTTTCTTTGCGATCTCGGCGAGTAAAAAGTTTTTCACATGAAGAACTGCAGCACTAATTTCAGAATCTCTTTCTCATCATGAGATGTATTACAGCTGGAACTTCCCGTATCGACGGGTCTTTTCCAAGAACGTCTTCTATCTCATTCCTACTGCCAAGCCCACATTCTCCACTAACCCTTTTTCCTATTCCTTCACCTACAACGGCGTTCCAATCGCCAGGATTATTAAATTGTCATCTCCCTTTATAAATTGAATTACCCGTTCAATACCTTCATGTACATTCTCTAGCTCTTAATCTTATGTTTGCTACATCGGCGTGTATATTTAACTATCGTTTTGACGTTGGTTTGCTGTCTAATCCGGTGAGAACAATCCTACCACTAAAGTGGTCACAGTAGCTCACTCTCTGCTCTACTTTTCTATTCGTAACGAATACCATTTCCTACTACTGTCGATATGTCTCTAAATTTGCCTGACCACAAATTCTTATCTTTCATTTGACTTCACGGACCCCCACTCTATTTAAATTGAGCCACAGCATTTCCATTTTCAGATTTTCTAGCTTCCCTATCACTGACACTCCACGCCCCGACTCGTGTAACGTTATCCTTTCTTTGGTTATTCAATCTTTTTCTCATGGTTAATTCCCCCTTGGCAGCCCACCCCTGGAGATCCGAATGGAAGACTGGAATCTTTTGCCAGTGGAGAAATCATCATGACACTTTCTCAGTTACAGACCACATGCCCTGTGGATACACATTGTGTGTCTTTAATGCAGCGGTTTGCATTGCGTTCTGCATCCTCATGCCTTTGAGCATTGCTGAGTCTTCCGCCTTTAGGGGCAGTTTCCCACCTGAAGGGCAAGGTAGTGCCCGGAAACTTTGTCTCCTCCTTCATCCTCTTTGAAAAAGCCGTTCGCAGAATGAGGGTGACTTTTTATGATCAAAGTCTTCGTCCGCAGTGAATGATTTTTATTCAAAATTTAAGCAGTGGCTGGGTGGGATTCCCATTCCAGTATGTTTTCTTTAGAAGTCAAAGTCACTAACCCTAGACCACTGTGTACGAATATACAGTTATTTAATTTCCGGAACGTTTTAGTCCTTACGTTATTGTAGCGCGATCTAGTGGTACCGAATAAGTAACTGAACCTTTGAGTTCTGTCTTTTTAATCATGTTCTCTTCCGTGCGTTAGTATGGTACCTAATAATTTAAATCTATGTACTTGCGCTATGAGAGTGTCTTCTATTATTATTTTTGTGCTTACAGGTTCTTTTTCCGCTGAAAGTCATGGCTTCTGCTTTTTGTAACGATATTGGCATGTTACAGAGCAAAAACCAAACAATTACTCATAACATTTAAAAATGTGCACGCAGCTGTAGGCTGTTCATTACTGCGGTTAACGAGCAACATCGAAGGAGAAGATAGTAGTTCTAAACAAAAAACGAATAATGGCACGGTTTTTTCTACAACTACTTTTCATGACCTATTAGTGGGTGACAATTTTTGGCCATTAAATGTGTATTATCGCAAAAACAGTTTCATCACATTCAGTCTACCCAGGGGCAGTGGTCGACCTGTTTAATACGTATATTTTCTTTAGCTCTGTCGGAACGTAAAAACGGTGTAACCCTAGTGTAGTCTAGCGGAAAATGACGAACAGTAATGTTTTGAGCGGTGAAAGATCTATGTGGAGTTCAGTGTGTCTCGCTTTGAAGGAACCATTCCTAATTTAACCTATCTGACAGAAATGCAAAACTGGAGCACAATCTGTTTTTTATGACAGACATCGAAGTGGGCCTTTTACGGTGTTATCCTGAAATACATGTCTAGCAAATTCCATGTCCTCTGCCGTTAAATTGCTCGATTTTCATGAAACTTGTCACAACGTAATGAAACAGTTTAAGTTCGGAGCATTCTATATCCGGTATACGTCGTTTTTCAGTAGGAATATTAAATATTTTATGACATGGTTCCACAGACTAAATTCAATAAAACAATTCATAAAACATATGACAGATTTTGAATGGTTGCGGAGATGCAGCTTGTAGTTTACATTTTGCTTGTTACTTTCTGTGCCTTCATTTACAGATCGTCATTCTTGTTTTGAATTTCAAGTTGTGAAGTTATGCTTGAGTCTACATTATTTAATTTTTCAACTGTGTTTGTGACTGTGATTTGATGGCTAATTCTGTTGTATCGTTTAAGCATACTGCAAGTGTCGACAAATGCTGCATATGCCAGGTTAATATTTGTGTACAGGTTTTGCAATGGAAACGGTACTGCTACATATAGAGGATACGGAAGACGATTTCCTAACAGCAAAGTACCGGATTCAAGAATGTTTACTTGTATTTATCATACATTGTGGATGAAGTAGAAGACGTTATAGAGTTGATGGAACGGAGGTCTTCAACAAGCATACGCAGACTTTTTACATGTATCGTTGTTCCACATTCAAGAATGTGTCGGGCATTACGTGTACACGGCCTCTGTCATTTACAGCGGTTTCAGTACTCACTACACAAGGAGGTGAAGGTAAACGATTGGAATTTTGTTGTTGTCTAACTGGAAATCGCCAAGTAATCCTATTAATACATCCCATTAACATTGTTTACTCATGCCTCCTCTTTCACTCGTGATTACATCAATAGTACTCGTAACTCACATCACTGTTCCGAGAAATACTGTACATCCCTACGCAGACCTATTTTCGGAACGCTTCTCTGTAAATTTCCGATGTGGTATGATAGACAGACAGTTGATATAGATTGTTCTGTTACTGTATCGTCTTTCAAGGCGGCTTTATCTACGCCGTCTTGAAAACAAACTTCCGTCATTATTTGAGGTGCCCCTTTGGCTACGAGGATGGGTGTACTGTTCCAGCATGACGGGACTCCAGCACAATCTAGACGTCATGGGACACATCATCCAGACTTAATATTCTTTGGAGGATGGATCTGCAGAAATGGTCACGTTTGGCAGACCATCATTGTCCTCTTCCGCGTTTTGTCTTTAGGGACGGTTGACAGGTGACATCTACAAATAAGAACACAAGAGACGAACTGATTGTCTGAATTACGAATAGAGCTGCCCCCATAAGGGAACGTCAAGACGACCTCACAACAGCTACACTTGGTGCTGCCAGAGAATTAGAAAGTGCTCTGAAGTCGGAGGTGAAAATCAACTTCGAACTAAATTATTTGTTCTTGCTCAACACCTGCTGCCTTTGCTTAGACTACATTCTAACAGCTGTAAGTAACCAATAAAAACTGGACACGTATCATATGGAATGGTTTATTCGAATTTCCGTCTAATGCACCTCCTAAAAAATTTATTGGTGCTCCTGAAACACTCTACACCTTCTAAGACAAAATGAGTAAATAAAATAAAATAAAAATAAAGAAATAAAGACGCACCACGGAGGAATTATCCAAATGGGACCTAAATCGGTAGATGTAATGTACTTGTACACACATACAAATGGTTACAATTTCAGAAAACTTGGATGATTAATTCAAGAGAAAGAGCTCCACAAATTGCTTCAAAATTGAACAAGTCAGTAATGCGATGGTTCAGCTGTGACCCTTATGCGATTAGTTATTCGGCTTTACATTGGCTGGTAGGATTTTTGGATGTCCTCCTGAGGGATATCGTGCCAAATTCTGTCCAACTGGACAGACTGTAAAAATCCAGAGGTGGTTAGAAGGCCCTGCCCATAATGCTCCAAAAGTTCTCAATTGGAAAGAGATCCGGTGACCTTGCTGGTCAAGGTAGGTTTTGGCAAACATGAAGACAAGCAATAGAAACTCTCGTCGTGTGCGAGCGGGCATTATCTTGCTGAAATGTAAGTCCAGGATGGCTGCCATGACGGGCTCCACAACGGGGCGTGGAATATCGTCGAAGTACCGCTGTGCTGTAAGGGTGCCACCGATGACAACCAAAGTGCTCTGAAATTAAATGGCACTCCCGGTTTTCGGGTCGCATGGCGGGCGACAGTCAGGTATGTGTCCCAGCATTGTCCATAGTGTCTCCAGACTTTGCTGGTCATTGGAGCTCTTCGCAGAAGACAATTCCACTTCAGTCCGTTAGATTCCAGGCAGAATGTGCCAGATATCTTTGTAAACAGGCTTGCTGGTGTACAGAGATCATCTGTAGTCGGCTCAAGGGGTGCCGTGAGCTTAGCATCCTTTCTATAAGCAGCTTATTAATGGTCCTTGTGGTCACTGAAGCACCAATTGGACGTCTAATCGATGGTAACAATGAATCCAAGGGTATGGGTGCCTCTCCGATGTCTGCTCGGTCCTCACGTTTCGTCGTCCCCATAGGTCGACCGCTTCATTTTTGACGCTGAGTTTGGCCATAGTTCACTCATTCCTACGAACATTGTCGAATAGTGACATAGCTCCTATTCAAATATCGAACAATACGCCGATTACCCCAACTGCCTTCTTTGAGCCCAAGTACACGTCTTCTCTACAGTGCTGACATCTACGTATATTGTTAACGCGTCTTTTTGCGAGACATACACTGGCGTCCAAAATTAAAGCAACAAATCGCTGTTTCCCCGTCTTGTGCCTAATTCACGATACAATCATTGTAACTGTCAACAGATATCGGCACGAGCGTGTTATGCATGGATTACGGCCATTGGTCAACGGACAACCATGCCAACGATGGCGTCAGGGTACCTATCAAACGAAGTAGTGTTTGCCAGGAAGTCCCACATCCACAATCGCTAGGCACACAGTCACAGACGGTGCAGCAGGCCACAGAAAAGACACCTACCTGGCTCTCTGCGGTGGAAGGCCGTAGGAAGAATGGCAGCAGGACAGTCGCAAACTGATATGGCACGATGGCTTAATGTGAATCGTTTTGTTGTTTCTGGGTTGTGGCAACAGTTTATGCAGACCGAAATTGTATGCCGAAGACCAGGGCACGGCCGACCACTTTTGACATCAGAAAGGGACCGTTATTTGGCTGTAAGGGCACGACGGTACCGGCTTAGTACTGCACAGCAATTGGCATCCGATCTCGCAGCGTCCACTGGACGTGTTGTATAGTGGCAAACGGTGTACATAAGGCTCCGGCAGAGTGACCTTTATTGTCGGAGACCTACTGTATGTGTGCCTCTGAAGCGTCATCACAGAAGGGAACGTCTAGAGTGGAGTAGTCAACACACCACCTGGACAGTCGAATAGTGGGCCGATGTTTTTTTTTTTTTTTCACAGATGAGTCCCCATTTGGTCTGGAGAGTAATTCTCGATGGATTCTCATCTGGTGTGAAAGTGGAACGCGATTTCGGAACCCAGGCGTTGTGGGAAGAGACTGGTGTCGAGGAGAATCCTCAATGGTGTGGTCAGAGATTATGGTGACCACTAGAACACCTCGGCAAGGTTTAACTGCTGTCAGGTATCGTGACGAGATCTTGGGACCTCACGCGCAATTGTTACGAGGTGCTATGTACCCCGAGTTCGCATCGATGGACGGTAATGCTCAGGGTCATAGAGCACCGGTGGTTGATGTTTTCTTGGAAACGTAAGATTTGCACGTGTGGCGTGGCCTGCACTCTGTCCCGATTTGAATCTCATAGAGCGTGACTGGGACGCATAGGGAGACGGGTTGCATCTCGTCAGCACCTAGTAAACAATCTCCAGTACTTGCGAGCAACTCTGCACAAAGATTGGACGTTATTGCCACAACATGAGATTGATGACATCATTCAGAGCATGTCCTGTCGTTGTCAGGCATGTATTGCTACCAGAGGTGGTCGCACACCGCGCTGACCACATTAACCAGTTGTCGGAATGTGTGTGCAAATCCGTTAAGTTGAAAAAAAAACCATAGAACATTTCTGTTTACCGTCATGCATGTTGTAGTTGTTTACGTTCTGTATTCTTAACATTGCTTCTGCCTTACTATCATATAGTTCAAATAGCTCTGAGCACTATGGGACTTAACTTCTCAGGTCATCAGTCCCCTAGAACTTACAACTACTTAAACCTAACTAACCTAAGGACATCACACACATCCATGCCCGAGGCAGGATTCGAACTTGCGACCGTAGCGGTCGCGCGGTTCCAGACTGTAGCGGCTAGAACAGCTCGGCCACTGTGGCCGGCCTACTATCATATGTTTATACTGTTTTGTGGCAAAATAAACAGTCTTGCAAAATTTCCGTTTGTTGCTGTAATTTTGGATACCATTGTAGTTACTGTCCAACTGAATACACGGAACGAAATTCGCAAAGACTTTGTACCCTGGTATCGACATGTCCCCTGTTTACCCTTCTTGTCAGCTGTGAGGCGAAATTAGCGGAAGCGTCATACATTCAACCATCGGCCGCCAAAGTGCAATTGTGCACTTTTTCGTCGATACTTTTACGAATATCAGTTTCTGATCAATTTGAATAGCTCTTTAGTGTGAAACGTTATTTAGTGTACATCGGTGGCATGGTGCGACTGACATGGCGCTTGGTTAAGGTCTGTCCTCACATTGTATTCGATCGAGGCTCAAATCTACCTCTGGACATCCAGCCTTTTTCCTAATTTTCGGAAATAACTTGAGCTGCAAGCTCAAGTGCTTCCTTAAAAACATGAGCTCCGTCCCTAATGGTCTCTATTTTGCTAAAAAATAAAAATAAAAATTCTATATCTCTCAATATTTTTGTTATTTGTTATGCCGTTTCAGCTGCTGCCATCATCAAATATAAGAAAAAAATTAGAACTTAAAGCTAAGTTCAGTATCAGTATTAAAACCCATTGCTTAATCATAGTGCCAACTGAAGACCTAGCTGTCAGTACAATAAACGCAAAGTTTCCTTTTTTCGCAAGATACGTTTAATAGCGTATCTCGTACACTGAAGTACCAAATAAAGTGGTACACCTGCCTAGCATCATGTAGGGCCCCCACGAGCATGCAGAAGTGCCACGACACGACGTGGAATGGACTCGACTGATGTCTGAAGTAGTGCTGGAGGGAACTGACACCATGAATCCTGCAGGGCCGTCCATAAATCCGTAAGCGTACGAGGGGGTGGACATCTCTTCTGAACAGCACGTTGCAGGGCACCCCAGATATGCTCAGTGATGTTGGTGTCTGGGGATTATGGTGGCCAGCGGATATGTTTAAACTCAGAAGAGTGTTCCTGGAGCCACTCTGTAGCAGTTCTGGACGTTTGGGTGTCACATTGTCCTGCTGAAATTGCCCAAGTCCGTCGGAATACACAATGAACGTGAATGGATGCAGGTTACCACATAGGATGGTTACATACGTGTCACCTGTCAGAGCCGTAACTAGATTATTAGGGGTCCCTTGTCACTCCAATGCACATGTCCGACACCGTTACAGAGCCTCCAGCAGCTTGAACAGTTCCCTGTTGACGTGCAGGATCTAAGGATTCATGACGTTCTCTCCATACCCGTACACATCCATCCGCTTGGTACAATTTGAAACGAGACCCCACCGACCGGGCAGCATGTAATGGCAGTTGTGGGGGGAAGGCGGACAGCCGTCTTCGGTTCATTGGTAGAATATTAGGAAGATGTGGTTCATCTGTAAAGGAGACCGCTTATAAAACACTAATACGACCTATTCTTGAGTACTGCTCGAGCGTTTGGGATCCCTATCAGGTCGGATTGAGTGAGGACATAGAAGCAATTCAGAGGCGGGCTGCTAGATTTGTTACAGGTAGGTTTGATCATCACGCGAGTGTTACGGAAATGCTTCAGGAACTCGGGTGGGAGTCTCTAGAGAAAAGGAGGCTTTTTTTTCGTGAATCGCTACTGAGGAAATTTGGAGAACCAGCATTTGAGGCTGACTGCAGTACAATTTTACTGCCGCCAACTTATATTTCGCGGAAAGATCACAAAGATAAGATAAGAGAGATTAGGGCTCGTACAGAGGCATATAGGCAGTCATTTTTCCCTCGTTCTGTTTGGGAGTAGAACAGGGAGAGCAGATGGTAGTTGTGGGGGGTGGCTCTGAGCACTATGCTACTTAACTTCTGAGGTCACCAGTCGCCTAGAACTTAGAATTAATTAAACCTAACTAACCTAAGGACATCACACACATCCATGCCCGAGGCAGGATTCGAACCTGCGACCGTAGCGGTCACGCGGTTCCAGACTGAAGCGCCTTTAACCGCACGGTCACACCGGCCGGCCAGATGGTAGTTGTGGTACGAGGTACCCTCCACTACGCACCGTATGGTGGATTGCGGAGTATGTATGTAGATGTAGATGTTTACATTCATCAACATCGGTTCCGAAAGCCCATATCGATGATGTTTCTTGAATGGTTTGCACGCTGACATTTGTTGATGGCCCAGCACTGAAATCTGCAGCAATTTGCGAGAGAGTTGCACTTCTGTCACGTTGAACGATTTTCTTCAGTCGTCATTGGTCCCGCTCATGCAGGATCTTTTTCCTGCCGCAGCGATGTCGGAGGGTTGATGTTTTATCGGATTCCTGACATTCACAGTACAGCTGTGAAATGGTCTTCCGGAAAAATCCCCACTTTATCGCTACCTTGAGGATGCTGTGTCCCATCGCTCGTGCACCGACTATAACACCACGTTGAAACTCACTTAAATCTTGATAACCTGCATTGTAGTAGCAGTAACCGATATAACAGAAAATTTTCTTATATAGGCGTTGTCGACAGCAGTGCAATATTCTACCTGTTTACATATCTTTGTATTTGAATACGCTTGCCTATACCAGTTTCTTTTGCGCTTCAGTGTAAAAGGAAAAGAAAAAGAGCAAGCTCATAACTGTGCTATAAATATTTTGTTGTAGCTAATTGACTGTATGTGGTTCAGGAGGCGCTATGAGGAAAATGTGGCTGGAAGTCACGGCTGCCAGCAGAAACCACTTGCGTGCCAGCGTAGGTCAGCTGCTGAGCGCCAAGGCCGACACGCTGGGTGGGACTAGCGCCGTGCCGCGATCAGGTGCTCTCCGGTCCGGTAGCACGACCTGGACACGCAAGCAACAGCTCCGCGTCCACTGCACAGGGGTGTTCCTTCTATGTCGTTACCCCACTTTTGGAGCGAATTACAGCAGCAGTTATTGCATGACGCGTGGATGCTACGACAAACCTCACTGACGTCATCAGCTCCTCTGTAATTGGTGGGCGATCTGTGAATTGTTTCCATTTAACTACTTGCAGGAAATATCCATACAGCTTCGCTACGGTTAGCGGCAATGGGGTGAGAAATCCTCTGTAAGATCTTTAAACCATCTCTGGCACCTCTGGCTCCATGGTTACTGCAGTTATCACCCCGAATCTTTCTCCAATTTACGCGTACAGACATAGTGGTCTGCAAGGCGAACGTAGCTGTGCTATTCAAACGTTTAATGGAAAAATCAATGGTGACATTTGCGGAGCATCCCACTGTTATTCGAGATAAGTGAGATCTTGGCCCTTGTTTGTCAGGCCTGATTTAGATGTTCTGGGACTTCTATAAATAACTTCAGACGAATGGTTCGGTGGTTTCTTAAATTGTGCTCTATATCATTCTCCAGTCGGAGTATGAGCAACATCTCCAATGATTTCCGTGTTGGTAGTAAGTTGAACAGAAAATTTTTTCCCCTGCTTTTCAGACTTATCACGTATCACATTATAATCTTCGTCTGGCATCATTCCTGTAAAGACAGAACTAAACAAAGCGATTGCAATCTTCTATTGTACTGTGTTTCTGCAGTCTAGCTCGTTTCAGGTACGAGTTACTGTGCGGTAGTGTCTCCAGCAGTGACTTCTGGAAGCCATACTTAATTAGTTCTTGCCAATGAACATTTAGATTCCGAAAGCACGCTACCAGGATCGAGCCTTCAGTGATAAACAGAATAAAATTTGTTTGGTATCGTTTGCTGGAAGCTCCCGGTGAATGGATTCAGTCGTCTGACCGACAGTTATTTATTAATGCATTTATTTCTTATAGGAAGATTAGAGCCTTCAGGCACTGTATTACATCTCACTAGACATCTTTATTGAGTCATTATTTAGTAGATTAGCAATGTATAACAATACTAGAAGGTATCGGATAGATTATATAATGGTAAGACAGAGAATTAGGAACCATGTTTTAAACTGTAAGACAGTTCCAGGGGCAGATGTGGACTCTGACCACAATCTATTGGTTACGAATTGTGGATTGAAACTGAAGAAACTGCAAAAAGGTGGGAATTTAAGGAGATGGGACCTGGATAAACTGACTAAGCCAGAGGTTGTACAGAGTTTCAGGGAGAGCATAAGGGAACAATTGACAGGAATGGGGGAAAGAAATACAGTAGAAGAAGAATGGGTAGTTCTGACGGATGAAGTAGTGAAGGCAGCAGAGGAGAAACTAGGTAAAAAGACGAGGGATAGTAGAAATCCTTGGATAACAGAAGAACTATTGAATTTAATTGATGAAAGGAGAAAATATAAAAATGCAGTAAATGAAGCAGGCAAAAAGGAATACAAACGTCTCAAAAATGAGATCGACAGGAAGTGCAAAATGGCTAAGCAGGGATGGCTAGAGGACAAATGTAAGGATGTAGAGGCTTATCTCACTAGGGATAAGATAGATACTGCTTACAAGAAAATTAAAGAGACCTTTGGAGAAAAGAGAACCACTTGTATGAACATCAAGAGCTCAGATGGAAACCCAGTTCTAAGCAAAGAAAGGAAAGCGGAAAGGTGGAAGGAGTATATAGAGGGTGTATACAAGGGCGATGTACTTGAGGACAATATTATGGAAATGAAAGAGAATGTAGATGAAGATGAAATGGGAGATACGATACTGCGTGAAGAGTTTGACAGAGCACTGAAAGACCTGAGTCGAAACAAGGCCCCGGGAGTAGACAACATTCCATTAGAATTACTGACGGCCTTGGGAGAGCCAGTCCTGATAGAACTCTACCATCTGGTGAGCAAGATGTATGAGACAGGCGAAATTCCCTCAGACTTCAAGAAGAATTTGACAGGTGTGAAAATTACCGAACAATCAGTTTAATAAGTCACAGCTGCAAAATACTAACGCTAATTCTTTACAGACAAATGGAAAAAGTGGTAGAAGCCGACATCGGGGAAGATCAGTTTGGATTCCGTTGAAATGTTGGAACACGTGAGGCAATACTGACCCTACGACTTATCTTAGAAGAAAGATTAAGGAAAGGCCATCCTACGTTTCCAGCATTTGTAGACTTACAGAAAGCTTTTGACAATGTTGACTGGAATACTCTCTTTCAAATTCTGAAGGTGGCAGGGGTAAAATACAGGGAGCGAAAGGCTATTTACAATTTGTACAGAAACCAGATGGCAGTTATAAGAGTCGAAGGACATGAAAGGGAAGCAGTGGTTGGGAAGGGAGTGAGACAGGGTTTTAGCCTCTCCCCGATGTCATTCAATCTGTATATTGAGCAAGCAGTAAAGAAAACAAAAGAAAAATTCGGAGTAGGTATTAAAATCCATGGAGAAGAAATAAAAATTTTGAGGTTCCCCGATGACATTGTAATCCTGTCAGAGACAGCAAAGGACTTGGAAGAGCAGTTGAACGGAATGGACAGTGTATTGAAAGGAAGGTGTAATATGAACATCAACAAAAGCAAAACTAGGATAATGGAATGTAGTCGAGTTAAGTCGGGTGATGCCGAGGGAATTAGATTAGGAAATGAGACACTTAAAGTAGTAAAGGAGTTTTGCTATTTGGGGAGCAAAATAACTGGTGGTGGTCGAAGTAGAGAGGATATAAAATGTAGACTGGCAATGGCAAGGAAAGCGTTTCTGAAGAAGAGAAATTAACATCGAGAATGGATTTAAGTGTGAGGAAGTCGTTTCTGAAAGTATTTGTATGGAGTGTAGCCATGTATGGAAGTGAAACATGGACGATAAATAGTTTAGACAAGAAGAGAATAGAAGCTTTCGAAATGTGGTGCTACAGAAGAATGCTGAAGATTAGATGGGTAGATCATGTAACTAATGAGAAGGTATGGAATAGAATTGGGGAGAAGAGGAGTTTGTGGCACAACTTGACCAGAAGAAGGGATCGGTTGGTAGGACAAGTTCTAAAGCATCAAGGGATCACTAATTTAGTATTGGGTGGCAACGTGGAGGGTAGAAATCGTAGAGGGAGACCAAGAGATGAATACACTAAGCAGATTCAGAAGGATGTAGGCAGCAGTAGGTGCTAGGAGATGAAGAAGCTTGCACAGGATAGAGTAGCATGGAGAGCTGCATCAAACCAGTCTCAGGACTGAAGACCCCAACAACAACAACTGTGAATTGTTTCCATTTAACTACCAGCATGAAATATCCATACAATTTCGCTTCAGCTAGCGGCTATGGGGTGAGAAATCCGCTGAAAGATCTTTAAAACACCTCTGGCACCTCTGGCTCTATTGTTATTACAGTTATCAGCCCGAATCTTCATCCAATTTACGAGTACATATATAGTGTTCTGCAAGGTGAACGTAGCTGTGCTATTCAAACGTTTAATAGAAGAATCAATGGTGCCATTTGCGGAACATCCCACTCGTATTCGAGATGAATGAGATCTTGGCCATTGTTTGTCTGGCCTGATTTACGTAGATATTTTGGGGCTTCTATGTATAACTTCAGACGAATGCTTCGATGGTTTATTAAAATGTGTTCCTTGTAATTCTCCAATCGGAGTATGGGCAACATCTCCAATGATTTCCACGTTGGTTGGACGTTAAACTAAAAATTTTCTTCCCTGATATTCAGACTTATCACGTATCACATTATAATCATCGTCTGGCATCATGCCTGCAAAAGACAGAACTGAACAACACGATTGAAATATTCTATTATGCTGTGTTTCTGCAGTCTAGCTCGTTTCAGGTGCGACTCCCTGTGCGGAAATGTCTCCAGCAGTGACTTCTGGAAGCCATACTTAGTTAGTTGTTGCCATCGAACATTTAGATTCAGGAAGCATGCAACCAGGATCGAGCCTTTAGTGACAAACAGAATAAAATTTGTTTGGTATCATTTGCTGGAAGTCACTGGTGAATGGATTCTGTCGTCTGACCGACAGTTACTTATTTATTAATGCATTTATTTCATCTAGGAAGATTAGAGCCTTCAGGTACTCTATTACATCTCACTAGACAACTTTAGTGAGCCATTATTTAGCACATTAGCAATATATAACAATAATAAAAATACCAAATAAGACCTCCAACTCCTACAAAATAAAAACGAAAACACCTGTGACAGGAATCCCTTCCTCAAGAAGATAGTGACGGGTGGGCTGCTTCGAGACAAGCAACCAAAAGAGAGATGCGTTGTTAGTTGGAGAGAGAAGCGTAAGGAAGCCCGCTCACAATGACTGAGGGGAATATGAGTTTCAAAGAAGGGGAAGTTCACTGTCAATTGCAACGAGATTTAACGTGGTCCCAGATGGCCCTAGCGACATAATACTAATATTTATAGTCATGAATATGCGAAAATTGAGAATTGTCAGTCTTTTTAACTTTAGGCAGTTTCTTCATTACTTCTAATCGAACGTGAATAGTGACTTCTAACAGAAATGTGTGATAACAGTATAGAATGAATCAATGTGGAGAAGAAGTTTATTGGTCAGGGGAAGAGCGAGAAATAATACGGTAAGAAGCAGAAGATATGGAAGGAGAAAACACAGATGCAAAGAGATAAAGGAAGCACAGATAGTTTACAGTGTGGTAGAGACACTGGTTTTCTGTTGGACAGGAAGAAAACAGCTGGATATGCCAAGAGGAAAGCTACGCCAGTGACAACAGATGAACGTTTAATCTCATTTTCAGTGCAGAGTGGTTTTGGATAAGACGCAGGTCCATAGTTATGTGATGAAATTGTTTTTCTTTTTCGCATAGGTTGACACATTTCCTTCAAAAATATACAGTGTGACTAAAACTCGCGAGATCACTCGCCTTTTCGGTATTCTGAACTGCGAAGCTTTACTGTCTGTTACACAGCACAACATGCGAGGAGAGAAGTGCTACCAACTTACTGTTAACTCACACGTGTCTCTACTGCAGTGGTTCCCAACCTGAGGGTAATTACTCCCTGAGGGGTAAAATGAAATTTTCTGAGGGGTTAATCAGTTCGATTCTGTTTGAGTCACGAAACTAAATTATTTTCAAAAGATCATTACTATTATCACAGGTTTGTAAGACTCCAATTCTGATTATGTAAGTTACGTAATTACTTTTTCTCAATAAATATCATTAATGAAGTGGAAGCTACAGATTCCTCACATAGTCCACCCACTACACACATGTGGTGATTTGTCCCGCACATGGCTGATGATAAAAGTGAGACAAGTATGTAACAAATGGTAAATATCTCAATATAATGTCTTGTTCATATAGCTCTGAGCACTATGGGACTTAACTTCTGAGGTTATCAGTCCCCTAGAACTTAGAACTACTTAAACCTAACTAACCTACGGACTTCACACACATCTGTGCCCGAGGCAGAACTGCTCGACCACCCCGGCCGGCAAGAGAATGTCTTCTCCAAGTTGTAGACACTGCAGTAGTCCATAAATTGCTTCGTTACTCGCTTCGAAAAAGATAATTGAATTAATTGGCAGCGCGACACAGCAGTAACTACATAAGGGCTACTACAGTGCTGTACGTAGTTTTCTTATTATTATTATTTTATTGTGGTTAGCCACAAAGAATTAACAACCTGAACTCGTCCAATTTCTGCCAGTTCCGATGTAAGGAGTGCAGCAATGAAGTGATTTACGAATAGTAAATATAGAGCACACATCTGAACTTGTTTGATTTTAAATGGTGTTGCAAGCCAAGAAAGAGGCGCAATGGAGAGGAGTAACGCATGGGAAGCATGTTTTGTAACAAATGTCTGCCTTTATTGTGGAAAGTTAGCTTTCTTTTCTGAGAAGAAGTTGTGGGTATCATTTGCGATGCATCACGAATCCCTTCGTCACTCATTGTAACACACAAACACACACACACACACTCACACACACACACACACACACATACAAAAACTAAATATCACTCATATTTCATCAGTTTAAAAATAAAAGTGATTCAAGAAGAGTCTTTCATTCTAAAGTTTAGTCAGGTGCTAAAAATGGTGATAATGTGGGTGAGGAGGGCAACAGATGGCAGGGGAGGTGGTGGAAATATTACCTATTGTCTGATTGCAGTCAGGGGTACTGGTCTAAGAAAGGTTGGGAATCACTGCTTGGTGTATCTTATGGGAAACAAAGTTTGAGATGCCGACTGGACCGAAGTCAGGAGTTAATAAAAAACTAATTTAAGCAAAAGTGCTTCAAAAATATCAAAACGTGGAAGGGAAAGTATCTATGAAAATCATGGCCAATTGTATCATCAGACTTTTCGTTTGCTGCATCCACCTTTTTTATGGTCGAATCTTAAACTAGTTGAAACCAGTTTCCAGCGACAGATATCATGTCAGTAGAAGATTCTAGCGTTTTTCACTCGGCTTTGCCAGAGGCCTTTTTTTGGTATGTGTCAAAATTCCTGGCTCACATGAAAATAGAGCACTTTTACAGCCCTTTCTGAAGGCCCATCAAGAAAATGCGCTTTAAAATTTTACTGATGACATCTTCAACTTCAAATTAATGGCTTTTTACAGGTGCGAAGTCGAAAAGTTACCCTAGCATTGTCAGATGTTTTAGAAAATGTGGAATACTTTGTTGCTGAATTTAATTTCTCACTTATGATTTATCTCTTGTGTTCAATGAACTATCGAAAAAACGCTACGTAGTACGCAGTATGGCAATAAAAATGTATTATAACTTATCATGGTACCTTTTGATGAATGTTGTCGGGAACAAGCTATATCGTATGTACTGTACTAATACAAATGAATTACAGATTATCATGAGATGAGAATGTCGAAAAACTCTATATAAGAGAAGTGTTCAATAAGTAATGCAACCCTTTTTTCTCTCGGCTAATTTCGGTTGAAAAAATGCAGAATTTGTTGTGCAGGATCGTGGAATATTCCCACTTCAGACCCTATATTTCAATGAAGTACCGATAGGTGGCGGCGCCATATGTAGACTTCAAAATGGCGCCCGTGCAGCAAGTGCTTTGAACGAGGTGTCTGTCATCATCCCAACAAGGTGGCAGAAACCCGTCTGTTCCCTGTGTGCCGGCAGCCTGCACACAGCTGTGACTCCTGCAATGCTGGAACGTGTGGACAGTCTCATTCGAGCTGATGGATGGATCACACTCAAACACCTTGCTGCACAACTGGACCAGTTAGGGTACACAAAGGTGTGTGCCCACTCCCCTCCCGGATGATGAGCTTCACCCTGACATCTACCCTTCCTACCAACTATAACCCCATCTTCCTGCCTTCTCCTCAGAACTCCCTCTCCTCCCCCTCCATTCTCCTGAGTGGCTTCCCCCTCCTACTCCCCCCCTCTCTTGTGCTCCCTTTCAGTGTCTCTGCACTCTCTCCTGCCTTGTCTTCCCTCTTCATCTCCTGCCCCACCAGTCTCCTGCCTCTTCGTGTACCTGCTGCCGCCTCTACTCTCTTCATCCTGCCGCCTCCCCTACTACCCTTGCTGTCCCCTCCTTTTCCATCCACTCCGACCTCTCCCTTGGCAGGTCTCACCTGGCAGTTTTATACTTCACCATGTGTGCTCCAAGTGGGTTTTAAGATTGTTGTTCTGTTTTTAATACCGTGGCCGACTTTTAACCTGTGCATGTGCATTCAGTGTCTTCTTTGTGTTTTAAGAATTGCGAACTGTGTTTTTTAACTTTATGGTGACTTTTTTAATTGTCCCTCCATGAACGTCTCCCTGTCAGTGCATTTTTCGCTCCATTATCTCCCCTTACTCTGCTTTACGTTCCCCTTTTTTATCGCCTTATATATGTAACATTTTATTCTTGTCTTAATTGTCGTATCACTTGGCTGAAGAGCGGCGGATTGTGCCGCTGACAGCCCTCCCCTGCTCGTATGGGGCAGGGAATGAAATCACAATAAAGAAAAAAAAGTGCCCACTGGGTTCGTCTCCACCTAACAGAAGGTCATAAAGAATAACGAAGGACTATCTGTGCGGAACTGATTGCTCATTGTGAGGCTAATAGTGTCAATTTTTTGTCGAATATCGACACAGGCGATGAAATATGAGTTCATCACCTCGAACCGGAAACAGAATGGCAATCTGTGGAGTGGTGTCGCACCATCTCTCTTCGGAAGGAAAAGTTCAAAGCCACACCCTCAGCCGCTAAAATCACGACGCCATTCTGCAAGATCTCTGAAGGGCTTATACAGGATTACGCTGTTTGACGTCCTCCATATTGGTGTAACGATCAACTCTGAAGTGAATTGTGGTACCCTTAGGAAATTGAAGTAACTACTTCAGCACGTTCGTTGCCACAGAAATGCAAACGAACGTCTCCTTCTCCATGAGAATGTAAGACCTGACACAAGTCAGTGCACCCGAGAGGAGCTCACAAAATACAGCCCGGATCTCTCACCTTCCGACTTGGCTTAATGAATGATACACCTCGCGGTAAGCAGTAAATGGATGATGGGGAGGTTACAGATACAGAAAGACGTTGACTCCGATGTCGACCAGTATAGTGGTACCATGCGGACATACAGGCCCTCCAGTTATTTATTGAATCGTATGGCTAGGGCACGCTGTCTGTCGGGCAGGCCGTTCGCCGGGTGCCGGTCTTTCAATTTGACGCCACTTCGGCGACCTGCAGTCGATGAGGATGATAGGACGATGATGAGGACAGCACAACACCCAGTCTCTGGGCGGAGAAAATTCCCCGACCCAGCCGGGAATCGAACCCGGGCCTAGAGGATTGACAATGCATCACACTAACCATTCAGCTACCGGGGGCGCACAGGCCCTCCAGTAAGATGACGTAACGTCGTCGCATTGAACGGTGATTACGTTGAAAAATAGTACTTTGCTTCCAAAAGAGTGGAGAATAATGTGGCGTACAGGAATTCTGAATTAAACACACCTGCCTTCAGAAAAAGAAGAGTTTCATTGCTTGCTGAGCGCCCCTCGTAGCATTCACTGTAGTAACACAAATGATGTACAACTTACCATGATGAACGAATGACGAAAGTACTTTTTAGTAAAACAAAGTGTCTGTAACATGACTGTGCCCAAACTGACACAAACAAGCAAGATATTAGATACGTTTCGCCACAAACCGTCTGTGTCTACGTACAGTCCACAGCTGTACTGAAGCAGCATTACAGGAGTATCACAAAAGTATGGAAACGCAGCAGTGCGAGTAGACAAATAACGAAACCCAATTAACAAATTATTCAGCTGCAAAACTAAGTCAATACAATTGTGTATTAACAAAAAATCTAAAAATTATCTTGGCAGAAGCAGAAAAAAGCGGTCATTAACAAGTATGCAGCTCTGCGAGTTTGCCACATTCAGATCTACAAGGTACTGAACCAAGACAGCGAGAAGACTTGAGGGGCAGAAGTTTTCTTCGGATTTCTGTACTGGCTGTCAATCTGTCTGCCTTGAGTTCTGACACAGAAGAGGTAATAATCTCTTGTCTAATGAGACTGGAACAAACAGCTAACAGACTTCTCTTTCAATTGAGTCGCTTATTGCCAAAAGCAGATAACCCATCAAGAAGTGAAAATGCAATTTTTGTTGGTTTCGATATCTTGAGACATAGACGCATCTACTGGAACTAAAACATGGCGCTGTCATTCCTTTGTGGCTTACAGAGATCGGATTTAATTCTGCAATTGTTTCTAATAGGAGACAACTCCAGTAGTTCTCACATTTTAGAAATAAACGTATTGCAGACCGGAACCGTGCTGGACCATTCACTGACTTTTATTTTAACTTTGATTAACTATTCATCAGATAATGTTAAGATTAGATACTCAGAGTTTGAAGTTTCAAATATTGATAAAAAAACTGGAAGACGAAAGAAAGGTAAGCTTGTGTAACATTTAGTATGCAATGAGTTTTAATTTTGACATACATAACACGAAAACAGATAAAGGTTTATTTTATTGTTACCGTGATGGCCAAGATCACAAATATTATAATGAAATGTGGACCTTTCCACACCATTACATTAAGAACTTTGTCCTCTAACATATGAGAGAACACTACTAATTCAGCGATGCAAATAGAGACCAACGTCGCAGCCACAGGATTACAACACTTATTGTTCTTAACAGACTCTGGGACGTCTGACAAAATCCACCACTTTTACCCCATTAGAGGGTACTCTCATCTATCATCCGAGCGCAGCTCAGTCCTTGTGAAAAGAAAGTTACAAATGTGCGACCTAGTGTTTATTGCAGGTCTACAAATCCAGCCGCCGTGATCACTTTAAAGTTTATGCCGCAAATATAAACGAAATAGTAGAATTTAAAATGTGATGTGTCCTCTTATACAAAAGGTCTTCATCTCAGGTAAAATTGTTGGAAAAGTCGCTAGAATTTGGCCAATTATCATTTGTTCTGCAACTGTTTCTGTAGTATGAGTACCGTTCAGAAAAGAAACGGCAAGTAGTTGCTTGGCCCTTTACAGGAGGATTCGAGGACCACGCATTTACATTAGTGAAAGCCAGGAGGCCGGCCGCGGTGGCCGAGCGGTTCTAGGTGCTTCAGTCCGGAACCGCGCCACAGCTACGGTCGCAGGTTCGAATCCTGCCTCGGGCATGGATGTGTGTGATGTCCTTAGGTTAGTTAGGTTTAAGTAGTTCTAAGTTCTAGGGGACTGATGACCTCAGATGTTCAGTCCCATAGTGCTCAGAGCCATTTGAAAGCCAGGACATATTTACTCAACAAGAACACTGGGATTCCTTAAAAAGAGGCATACGATGGGAATTTACCACAAACAAGAAGAAACAAGAAGAAGAAACAGGTAAAATTGTTGGAAAAGTCGCTAGAATTTGGCCAATTATCATTTGTTCTGCAACTGTTTCTGTAGTATGAGTACTGTTCAGAAAAGAAACGGCAAGTAGTTGCTTGGCCCTTTACAGAAGAAACTACGGAAGTATATTTCAGATCCACAGTATCAGGCCTTTTATAATCACCTGATGACGTGGCCTATCACAGAAACGAGTGAAGGTGGCTGAAAAATGACTAGTACCAATAATCTCTCGTAATGTGTTTTGTATTCATTTTTGTATAAACGTTAAGTCAGTTTTCTGAACAAGTAGTCAATCATCATTTATAACATGTTTCTTTTTCATTTTTGTATGAACTCAAAGAATTTTTTTGAACATGTAGCTAGAGGATTAACGTTCAACTTATTCAGTCGCTTAGGTTGAAAAACACTGAGGAACAGTAAGTTACTTGGCTATCATTTAAATATACTTCATAGCATGATTATCTATTGTAATAACACATGTCTCCGCAATATCCTTTTATCCAGGAGTGCTAGTTCTGCAAGGTCTGCAGGAGAGCTTCTGTAAACTTTGGAAGGAAGGAGACGGGGTACTGGCGGAACTGAAGCAGTGACGAGAGGTCGTGAGTCGTCCTCGTGTAGCTCAGTGTCAGCACGGTAGCCCAGCGTGTTCGGTCAGTGGGTTAGCTATTCTCTCCAATAAAAAAACTGAGGAAACAGATCAACGAAGAACGGGTGTCATCGAACTCCACCCTGAACAAATTCAACGGAAAATATAGACAAAATGAGATAAAAAAGTTGGTAGAGCACTTGCCAGCGAAAGGCAAAGGTCCCGAGTTCGAGTATCGGTCCGGCACATAGTTTTAATCTGCCAGGAAGTTTCATATCAGCGCACACTACACTACGCGGTAGAGTGAAAATTTCATCGTACAGTTGTTGTGTTAGGTCCGTAGATAATTTGGGTAAGAAATTTTGTCATCTGCTATTCAAGTGTATGTTACAATAAGGTAAATAGTCAGTTCACTTCCAACTACCTGCTGAAAGGCAGTAATTTGTAAATGAAGCTAACATTTGTGGAAACTTATTTAGGATTTTCTACACTCCACATTATATAAAAAAAGTTCACTGTTTTATTTTGCTTTTCTTTCCGGAGAGTACATGTAATGTTCAGACTAAACTATGCGGTGGTTAATTAGAAACTTAAGAAACTGAGTTTGTGGTTCTCCTTCTCTTTTTCGAAGAAATTATTTCGTTGTTGGTATCAAGTGAGCTGGGGAAACCTCAGCTTAGCCAGATCAGTATTGAACCTGTTTCTTTACCTTTATGAGTCAATATTTTTACAGCTGTGTCGCACAGTTCCATTAAGACTCTGTTTCTTCTTGAGATACAGAACGCCCTTGATGATGCCGTGACACATGAATTCCGGAATCCATTCATTATAGTTCGAAATTGTCATTTACTGAACAGAATACGAGCTTAGCCAGTATAGGGTCAAATTTGTGATTGGGTTGAGACATCCTTGCTTCTAGAATTCAATATGTCGATCTTAACGGAGCGAATTTGTAGGAAGTAACGGTGATTTCCGGAAGACGCAAAGGCAGTATTTTAAGATACGTACTGTTTACAGTGTATGTAAGTGACGTCGTCGATAACGTCAGACCGTACGATACCGACATACGTAAAGGTACTGCAAGGGAGTGTCATAAGGTCGTTACAGTTTTCAATGTAAACAGGGTGACGTTTTAAAAATCTAGTAGATTTTAGAGGATGAAATTCGGAACATCTTCCAATAAGGAACCTATTAGCCATAACTGTGAAATAAAGTTTTTACAGAACTAGGCCATTTCTACGCACTCTGTAGGCCAAATGCTCCACCAGGATATCGAAGTCTAATTGGCCAATTGTAGAGCACAATAAAATGCTTTAAACCGAAATGTGATCTCCGAGAATTTCAGCTCAAATGTTTACTAATAGTCTCACCTGATAACTTCTCGTATGCGTACTGCGTATTTGGTGCCTATTGCGGAAGTGAATAACACTCTCGCTTGGAAAAGTTGAGTCATCAATAAATTGCAGGGGGTCTGGAAAACTGGGAACTGCAGAACATTGACGGAAGAACGACCGTCGTGGTTCAAAATCATACTGTCCCACAGTTTGAATTACTTGATCATGGAATTTATGTAGGCGCCACTGTGCAGAACCCGGCAACACTCGCGTGATGTACGGTCATTGCGTGGGCAATTGTACTTGTTCCTGGATTGGCAGTTATATGTTCCTAACGTTTACTTCAAATCCAGAGATTGGTGTCCTTCTGCTTGTACCTTCCTGATGTGTTGAAGTGGTTGAAATGGCTCTGAGCACTATGGGACTTAACGTCTATGGTCATCATTCCCCTAGAACTTAGAACTACTTAAACCTAACTAACCTAAGGACAGCACACAACGCCCAGTCATCACGAGGCAGAGAAAATCCCTGATCCCGCCGGGAATCGAACCCAGGCACCTGGGCGGGGGAAGCGAGAACGCTACCGCACGACCACGAGCTGCTGACTCCTGATGTGTACCAGCTGATTCTTTTCCTCTCTCCCTCAGTCGACCACACGCACTGGTGAATAATAGAATGCTAGAATGTCGCGTGTTTGGGTACCTTACTGTCTACAACCGACAAGCTAGACTGACATTGCCGCTAGCTGCACAATTAACACAAATGCATATTAACAAGTGTTCCAGATGTGTAAATAACGTCCATGATATCTGAACTGAACTACAGTATATAAAGCACGATAAGCTTGCAACTGTACTCTGACTCACGCTGACGAGCTGCATGACTGCAGCACAGAGCTAGTAGGTGAAATGGGTGAACTGAAGGGGACAAGCGCTAAAACAACTTCCTGTAGGTAGGTTCAGGCTGACTGCTGTAGCTGTGTGTTTGGAGTCTTCCACCCACTGCAGTAAAATAACGCCGTGAAAGTTCCTGGCGGATTAAGACTGATGCAACACCGACACTCAATATCTAGACTTTTGGCTTTCGTGGGCAAATGATGTACCGGGTGCGATACACAAGCATAGCTGGTGACCTGTCCTCGCAGCCTTATATTCGCCACTACATCGTCTCCTACTTGACCGAAGTTCTCACCGGAACCTGCAGGACTAGCACTTCTGGAAGAAAGGTTATTGCGGAGACATGACTTTGATATAGCAGTGTGTGGATATCTCAGTCACGAGAGCACTTGTCCGTGTAAGGCAAATGTCCCGAGTTCGAGTCTCCATCCGACGACACAATTTTAATCTGCCAAGAATTTTCATATGAGTTCACACTCCGCTACAGAGCGAAACATTCAATCTGATAACGTCAGTGGATAGGAGGGTAGTTAGCCATGTGTTAGGAGGTCAAACACCTCCTACTGCTGTAGGAACTTCATTTCACATTCCCAGTCATAGGTTCATTACTGGAAAATATTCCAAATGTCATCCTCTGCAGTGTTCCACATTTTTAAAACGTTATACACACATAAAAAAAAAAGTTTTGCATCACATCGGTTCCGTGAATTCCAAAAACTGTACGGAAAATTGGAGTAGAGATCAACATAAACATCATTTCCGCCGTTTTTATTGCCCATGAGAACCACGCATTGCAGGTTGCACCATCATACAGCGAGACCTTCAGAGGCGGTGGTCCAGATTGATGTACTCACCGGTACCTCCAATACCCAATAGCACGTCCTCTTTCATTGATGCATACCTGTATTCGTCGTGGCATACTTTCCACAAGTTCATCAAGGCACTGTTGGTGCAGACTGTCCCACTCCTCAACGGTGATTCGGGGTAGATCCGTCAGAGTGGTTGGTGGGTCACATCGTCCTTAGACAGCCCTTTTAAATCTATCCCAGGCATATTCGATAGGCTTCATGTCTGGAGAACATGCTGGCCACTGTTGTCTGGCAATGTCTGTAGGAAGTCATTCACAAGATGTGCACGATGAGGTCGCGAATTGTCGTTCATGAAGTCGAATGCCTCACCAATATGCTGCCAATATGGATGAAGTTAAGGAATTCTGCTACCTTGGCAGTAACGCATATGCTACACTCATTGGTGAAGAGAACTTGATGCCAATCCTGAGTGGTCCTTTCGGCATGTTGTTGGGCCCATCTGTACCACGCTGTGTGGTGTTGTGGTTGCAAAGATGGACATCCCCATGGACGTTGGGAGTGAAGTTGCGCATCATGCAGCCTATTGCGCACAGTTTGAGTCATAACACGACGTCCTGTGGCGGCACGAAGAGCATTATTCAACATGGTGGCTTTGCTGTCAGGGCCATAATCCGTAGGTACCGATCGAGGCATGTCATGGACAGTTCGTGTCTCTCTGTATATCCTCCTTGTCCGAAAAACATCGCTTTGATTCACTCTGAGACGCCTGGACACTTCCCTTGTTGAAAGCCCTTCCTGGGACAAAGTAACAATGCGGACGCGATCGAAACGCGGTATTGACCATCTAGGCATGGTTGAACTACAGACAACACGAGCCGTGTGCCTCCTTCCTGCCGGCCGCGGTGGCCGTGCGGTTCTAGGCGCTGCAGTCCGGAACCGCGGGACTGCTACGGTCGCAGGTTCGAATCCTGCCTCGGGCATGGATGTGTGTGATGTCCTTAGGTTAGTTAGGTTTAAGTGGTTCTAAGTTCTATGGGACTGATGACCTAAGATGTTAAGTCCCATAGTGCTCAGAGCCATTTGAACCATTTTTTGCCTCCTTCCTGGTGGAATGTCTGAAACTGATTGGCTGCCGGACTCTCTCCATCTAATAGGTGCTACTCGTGCATGGTTGTTTACATCTTTGGGTGGGTTTATTGACATCTCTCAACAGTCAACGGGAATGTGTCTGTGATACAATATCCACAGTCTACATCTATCTTCAGGAGTTCTAGGAAACAGAGTGATGCAAATTTTTTTTTTTTTGATATGTGTGCTGTAACACCTTGCATGAATGATCTAGCGGATGCTGAAAGCGCCATGCGGCATCTTGTGGACGATAATAGTGCCTGTAGGAAGGCTGTTACATCAGAAGACCGTTGCGAAATGCAGGAAGACCTGCAGAATATTGACAGCGAGTGTGGGAACTGTTAGTTTATCTCAAACGTGAACAAATGTTGCGTATTGCACCTAAATAGGTCAAGAGATCCATTATAACAGTTTAGTTATGCTATCTCTGTCCTTGTACTGGGTCCATCATATGGCGTCCACTGTACTCAGGACTTTGCAGATTTAGTTTATTTCAACTTTGTGGCTAGATGTCCTTCCTGCCGTCACAGTTCTCAGTTAACCTAAACAAGCGAGGTTGTGTGCGACACATGTCTGTGAATCGTGTAAATTTTATTATTTTGCTTTATTTATTGTTATTTGATTCCCCTGCCCCACAGGGGCACAATCCGCCGCTCTTCAGCCGAGAGATATTACACGAATTAAAAAAGATGACACAAAACATATAATACGACGATAAAAGGATAATATAAGAACATAATAAGGGAGGAGATAATAAGAATAGCTGACATGGAGATGTTCAGTGTAGGACACAATTAAGAAGGACCCACATGAAGATAAAAACACATGTGACAATGTGCGTAGCACTTGAAGAACATTAGAGTCACAAGCACAAGATAAAAGTAGGCTACAGCATTAAAATCCACACCAAAACGATGACACTTCGGAAACACTGCACTAGGCGTAGCACACAAGACGAAGATTATTATTCAATGGGAGGGACCTGCCGAGGCAAGGGAGGCCTGAGAGGAGGGACGATAGAGGAGGGGGCAGCAGGGGAGGGGGGGCACAAGAGAGGAGAAAGCAAGCGAGAGGGGGGTGCAAAGACTGAAAAGGGGTTTGCTGGAAAGGTAGGGAGTGAAGGAGGGGGGAAAAACCGCTCAGGGGAAGGGAAAGAAGGGGAGAGAGGGAGCCCTGGGGAGGGAGGGGGAGATGAAAGGTGGGGTCAGAGTTGCCTTGGGGAGGGAGGGGGAGGTGAGAGGTAGGGTCAGAGTTGATAGGACCTGTAGGTATCAGGGTGAAGCTCATCATCCGGGAGGGGTTGGCGCTGGAAATTCCAGTGGTAAAGGAGGTGGAGAGTGTGGAGATGGAGAGAGGGGGGGGGGACAATTGTAAAGGCACAGCACCAGGTAGGGGATAGAGAGGATAGGAGATGAACTTTATTCTGTGTGTTATCGTACTTTAAGCTCCCATCATATTTTTTGCGGTAACTGGTCGAGAGCAAAGGACAGACAGGATAGAGCCTTGTATGTTGAAATTAACAGAGAAGTGAAAAAACATATCTGTAAAACGAAAAATGAAATATGGGTGCGTAAATGTCAATTGATGCATGGGGGCGTACGAAAGTGATGGGATTATGAAATATAGTTGCAGAGCTCAAGCAAGAGGTAATATTGTTATGATGCAAGTCTGTAATCGTTATGTTTGTAGGAACCAAATGTTATGTCCCGCATGTAGATGACAGATGGGTGAAAGGTGGCCAAAGCATCTATCGCCATAGGAATCTGGACAGACAAGCAAAATATTAGTTGACACAAGTGCACTTTAAATAAATTTACTGTACTCAATTTGTGCGAAAGAACTGTTATACTGTTGACAACTTGTGACAGAGGCTCGACAATGGCATGCGTCTATGTACGCTGCATGTTTCCTGTTAGAACCAACTACCAACAGTTCGGTGTAATGCTCGACACCACCTAGGAACTAGAAGTAATCTTGCACTAGAATAGTGGTGCCACAAGTTCAGTTAGGGAGTATTTTAAAATCAAGAGTGGAGAAAATTGTAACTGAAGTGGAAGTACAATATTGCTTTCGAAGTGACAGATCATGTGCGGATAATATTTTTACCCTAAGACAGATCATGGAGAAGAGATTGGGAAAGAATCCAAGCAGTCACTTGTTCTTCATAGATGCCGAGAAAGCATACGTTACAGTGTCCATAAAGAAATGGTTTGAGGTGCTGTGATCAGGGCAAGTGACAAAAACTTATGTATGAAGTACCGTAAACCTCTTCAAGTCGGTAGAATGTGTCATTAAAGAGGGAAAAGAAATTTCTGAAGCAAAAATACTGTCTGTCTCCGGCACTCTTTTAGATGTATGTGGATGGAGGCACTGGATCTCCGATTTGGACGGTGCACGGGCGTGGGGACTGAAGTATGGGACCAGCGTATGTACATAATTTTGTATGCTGATGGGCGGATCGTTGCAGCAAACGATGGAGAGGATATATCTTACATCAGTAGTAAGTTGTTGGAAGGATAAAAAAAGTGACGTTTGGAATTCGTCAGGATATGGAATATCCACGTTGCAGAGAGGAGGGAAGTAACTTGGAAACTGGTGGACACAAAATTAACGTGTGTAAAGACTTTAAGTACCTGGGCAGTTTCCTATCACATGACGGAAGATGTGACGGAGATATCCAACAACGTATCAGAGAGAAAAAGCGGCTTCCCAAAAACGTAAATCTGTGCTTTAGTCAACAAAACTGAGTTTAAAGGTTAAAATGTGATTATAAGAATCCAATATGGCACCAATAACAAGTTATAGGAGTGAGTGACGGGAAATCACACAAATAAGTAAAACGACACTTCGAACTTTAGCCTTAGAAATGGTCCACTTGAGAAGTGCGACTTGAATTTTCCCAGTTGATCGCGTTAGAAATGAGGAAATAAAAGAAGGTTCAAATGGTTCAAATGGCTCAAAGCACTATGGGACTTAACATCTGAGGTCATCAGTCCCCTAGACTTAGAACTACTTAAACCTAACTAACCTAAGGACATCACACATCCATGCCCGAGGCAGGATTCGAACCTGCGACAGTAGCAGCAGCGTGGTTCCGGACTGAAGCGGGTAGAACCCCTCAGCCACAGCGACTGGCTAATAAGAGAATGGTCTCAGATCCATTACAGTATTACGGATAGAATAGGAGGAAGACAGCTTATACGGTTAGCGTATTTAAAAGAATGGAAGAAGACAGACAGCCAAGGAAAGTACTTTCATGGCAGCCTCCTGGAAGATAAAGAAGAGGAAGACCACGAAAAGGGTGGCTAAGGAATATCCAAGAAGCAATGGAGAAGAGAGGAATAGGATGAGGAAGAATGACGAGGTCGAGGAATTGGACGACAGAGATGCGAGATCCGGCGACAGCTGTAAGACCTCCGCGACAAGAAGATTTTGTGCGGCGCGTATTTGGGACAAGGACACCAGAACCTGAACAAGCACGAGAAACCACCTAAATTCACACTCATGCTGGCTGGTGTACCAGAGCAACGGCCATTAATAAGACGTCGGAACAGTTGGCAATAAAAGACTGGAAATTGTAGTAACTGTAGGATACATGGGACTGTATACCCTGGACGATCTATTGTTGGATGATAACATAAAACTAGTTGTAGGAAAAACAGGTGGAAGGCTGAGGGAAGAATCTTAAGGAAATGCAGTTCATCCACGAAATAAAGGAGCTACAAAACATTAATTCGAGCGATTCTTGAATATTCCTCGTCAATCAGGGACACTTGCTAGGTTGATATGGTAGAATAGATAGATAAAATTGAACGCAGAGAGGTGCGTTTCGTCACGGGTCTGTTTAATAAGCTCAAGAGCGCTACATGAGCGCACTATAGACTCCAGTGGCAGATGAACCAAGGACGCGTTGCACCTAGGAGAGGTTTGTTTTTAACATGTCGAGAACATACGTTCCAGGAAGGGGCGAGCTACGCATTAAATCCTCCCACGTATATCTATCCGCGAAGTGATCACGAATGGAAAATCAGCGAAATTATAACTCTTACGGGGACTTAACGACAGGCGTTCCTCCAATGCACCGTTCGCCAGTGGAACCAGGAAGGGAGGAGGTGATAGTGGTATAGTGGCACTGCACACTGAGGTGACATAAGTCACGGGCTACCTCCTAACATCATCTCGGACCACCTTTTGTTCGGCGTAGTATAGCAACTCGACGCCACATGGACTCAAGGAGTCGTTACAAGTCCCTGCAGAAATAATGAGACATGCTGCCTCTACAAGCCATCCATGATTGCGGAACTGTTGGCTGTTGGAGGTGCACGATTTTGTGCACGAACTGACCTCTCACTCGAGTTGTCCAGAATGTTCTTCAAACCAATCGCTAACAATTGTTGCCTGGTGACATGATACATTGTCATCCACAAAAATTCCATATTTGTTGGGGAACATGAAGTGCATTAGGTGCAAGTTGTCTCGAAGTAGCTGTACATAATCACTTCCAGTCAAAGACGGTTCAGTTGCACCAGAGGACCAGTCCATTCCATGTAAACACAGCCCAGATAATTATGGAGCCACCACCAGATTGCATAGTGCCTTGTTGACAGCTTGGGACCATGACTTCGTGGGATCTGCGCCACGCTTTAATCCTACCATCAGCTCTTGCCAAATGAAATGGGGACTCATCTGATTAGGTCACGGCTTTCCAGTAGACTAGGGCACAACCGATATGATCACGAAACCAGGAGAGGCATTGCAGGCGATGTCATGCTGTTGGCAAAGGTACTCGCGTCAGTCATCTGTGCCACAGCCCATTAACACAAAATTTTTTCACACTATCCAAACGGATACGTTTTTCGTACGTCCCACATTGACTTCTGTAGTTATTTCCATAGTACTGCTTGTCTGTTAGCACTGACAACTCTACGCAAATGCCGCTGCTCTCGGTCGTTAAGTGAAGAGCGTCGGCCACTGCGTTGTCCATGGTGAGTACTAGTGCCTGCAATTTGGTATTCTCGGCACACTCTTGACACTTTGGACCTCGGAATACTGAATTCCCTAATGGTTTCGAAATGGAATGTCCCATGCGTCTAGCCCCAACTATCATTTCGCGTTCAAAATACGTAACCTGGCGTCGTGCGGCCATAATCACGTCGGAATCGGTTTCACATGAATCACCTCAGTACAAATGACAGCTCCGCGAATGCATTGCTCTTTTTTATCTTGTGCACGCGATACTACCGCCTCTGTCTATGCATATGTCGCTATCCCATGACTTTTATCTCCTCGGTGTAAGTATTCTCCGCCACTCATTGTTTGATAAACTGTGGAGTACACTCTGTCTGCAGTGTTCACTTCTGATGAATCATTGCTCATATGACATTTGTTGTTATTTCTTAATGTCGTGCCTAGCGCCACATCACTTTAATCTTAGGCAAAGAGTGTAGCGGATGTTATGCCTCTGAATACAGTATATTACCAAATTTAGCCAATGGTGCAGGGTGTTTCTTAGCTAGCTCCGAATTCACCTAATCGAAAATGGAAATATAACGACTGTACGAGAAAAACTGTCCCTGAACTGGCATGTGGATCTAATACTTTCTCCTTGTCTCACTGTCGTTTCTGTGTTGTTCTAGACCAGATGAAGAAAATTTACGAGTTTAGTTCTGGATGAGTGACACTATTCCTTAAAAATAGTGACAGATGATAATGAAACTATCCGATGTTGCTTATGTAACGTCCAGGAAAATGCGTGGCGCTTGGTGACGTAACCACAAGGCCCCCACGCTGCGATACATCCTCCATAAATTCCCTTCAGGAGCGTTAAAGTGAAAACGCAGAATCTTATCGTATCTCACCGAGCAAGGTGGCGCAGTGGTAGCACACTGGACTCGCATTCGGGAGGACGACGGTTCAATCCCGCGTCCGGCCATCCTGATTTAGGTTTTCCGTGATTTCCCTAAATCGCTCCAGGCAAATGCTGGAATGGTTCCTCTGAAAGGGCACGGCCGACTTCCCTCCATAATCCGATGAGACCGATGACCTCGCTGTTTGGTCTCTTCACCCAAACAACCCAACAACCCTCTTACCGTATCTGCCGAAAACGGATTATCTGTATTTTAAAATTTATGTCTTTTGTGAAGCACTTGAACTGTTGCTACGGAATGCAAAACACCATAAAAAGCCAGTACTGCACGATCAATCTCAATGTCTGACTCGATAGTGACCACCAGCGGCGTAATCCCCGGCCTATGGCCTCTTTGATCGTCGGCTTCTTCTTCTTGTTTCTCATCAGTGCTAGTACGTCTCATTACAGTCCCGCAGTCTCTCCACAAAGGAAAATCTTCTGCGATAACGGAATTATAACTACGAACCTCCTCCTGGCATCCAGACTCTCACATTAGCTTCCGAGGCAGATTACAAACCTTTCACTTTCATTTCATTAAATTTTGACACACTTTATATTTATTCTTAAGTTATTGCTAAATAAACGCCTCGCAGAAACATCTCTAAAATTAAAAATACAAGAATCCTGCCGGAAGTATCATAAGACAGACTCAAGTACACTGACAGACACTTCTAGTCTAAGTAAACTTGATTTTTGCAGTAAAGCTATCCACAAGACTGGTTTGAGTACATCAGTGCTTTACTAGGCTCGCTACACCTGCCTTCCTCTAATGATTGAAGTGACTTATTCAGCCAGGTATAGGAGGACCTCCGTTACGCACTTATTTGGCATTTTTAACATACACAAATCATTAGCAGATAAAACGAAAAAAGTAGCATCATCAGCATGTTGAGCCCACTACTGGGTAAAGCACAGCTCTAGATTTTTCTGTAGTTTACGATCTTCAGTCATACGTATCCATGTTGCACCAACAAGTTTTCATAAATATTGAAAAATCATGGTTGCATACAACTGTATTATTGAATTTATTACACAACCAGTTTCAGTCACAAACAGACAATCTTCAGGTGTCTAAATACGACGAAAAACCAATATAAGACACAATGAATATTTACAAAAACAATCGTAACTGTAGCAGTCAAAGTTATTAACTTATTGAGAACTTATATTGTGACATCTTTATCAGACGTCTGACAAATCATTACCACTCTCAAACATAGAGTCAAAAACTAACATTTCCATTTCACTATAAATCAGACTCACATATAACGTACAGTAAATCTGTGGCGAAACACAATACTTACGTAGCATGTGATCCTCAGACATTACATTGTAAAAAAAGGTAGACTGTCAGGAAGATATACAACGCAGAACCAAACAGAAATCTACACTGAAGACCGAAAGAAACTGGTAAACCTGGCTAATACAGTGTAGGGCCCTCGCGATATGACATCCACTCGACTAATGTCTGAAATAGTGCTGGAGGGAACTGACGCCATGAATCCTGCAAGGATTTTCATAAATCCGTAAGAGTGCGAGGGGGTGGAGATTTCTTCTGAACAGCACGTTGCAAAGCATCCCAGACGTGCTCCATAATGTTCATATCTGGGGAGTATGGTGTCCAGCGGACGTGTTTAAACTCAGAAAAGTGTTCTTGGAGCCACTCTGTAGCAATTCTGGAAGTGTGGGTTGTCGCATTTTCCTACTGGAATAGTCTAAGTCCTTCGGAATACACAATGGACATGCATGGAAGCAGGTGAACAGACAGGATGCTTACGTATGTGTAACCTGTCAGAGTCGTATCTAGAAGTATCAGGGGTCCCATATCACTCCAACTGCACACGCCCCACACAATTACGGAGCCCCCACCAGCTTGATCAGCCCCTTTCTGACTTTCATAAGGTTGTCTCCGTACCAGTACACGCCCATCCGCTAGAAACAATTTTAAACGATACTCGTCCGACCAGACAACATGTTTCCAGTCAACAGTCGAATGTCGGTGCTGACAGACTCAGGCGAGGCGTGTAGCTTTGAACGACATCTTTCGTCAGTGGCTGTTATGAGCTTTTTTAAAACATTCTGTATTTTTCAGCAGCATTTGTTAATGACCTAAGGCCGAAATTGCAGTAGTGTAATAAAATCTTATAATAGTACTGGCGTAAAGATGATGTCCTTCAAAAAAATTATGACTGCGGATCCCAGCTAAAACAAGTTTATTTCGTTGAACGGTTCGCGCACTGACACTTGTGGATGATCCTGCATTGAAATCTGCAGAAATTTGCGGAACGGTTGCAGTTCTGTCACGCTGAACGATTCTCTTTAGTCGTTGTTGGTTCCGTTCTTGCAGGATCTTTTTGCGGCTGCAGCGATGTCGGAGGTTTGATATTTTACCAGATTCCTGATTATCACGGTACACTCGTGAAATGGTCGTATGGGAAAATCCCCACTTCGTCGCTACCTCGAAGATGCAGTGTCCCATCGCTCGTGCGCCGACTATAACACCACGTTGAAACTCACTTAAATCTTGATAACGTGCCATTGTAGTAGCAGTAACCGATCTAACAATCTGCACCACATACTTGTTGTCTTACATAGGCGTTGCGGACAGCAGCGCCGTATTCTGCATGTTTAAATATCTATGTATTTGAATACACAGGTCTATACTAATTTCTTAGGTGCTTCAGTGTATAACTTTTAATCGCCAGTACGAACTCGGTACCTGTGATAAAAAACTATGCATTTTTCTTTGGTTTTGTGTAGTATCTCTTCCTACCAGTCTACGATCTTCGATGGTATATTCATGACTGAGCATACCACAGATCTACTGTACGTTATATACGCTCCTGACTTACACTGAAATGATGACGACTGTCTCTGTATCCAAATCGTTTGTGCCACGGTCTGTGATATGAAAGGACCCCAGTTCAATCCTCGGTACTCACTCGGATCCTTCTGAGGTGAACTGATCTGGAAGGGGGTCCAATCACCTTTATGAGACCAGATGAGTAGCTTCTCGAATAAAGTAAGAAGCCGCGCCATCTCCAGGACTCATCTATTGCCAATAACGGCTGGATGGATAGTCGACACGTTGATCACAAGCGCGACGGTCACAGATCGCT
Organism: Schistocerca piceifrons; assembly: GCF_021461385.2. Lineage (NCBI taxonomy): Eukaryota > Metazoa > Arthropoda > Insecta > Orthoptera > Acrididae > Schistocerca > Schistocerca piceifrons. Next base: position 539,838,472 of record NC_060141.1, read on the forward strand.
GCTCATTCAACACTGTAAACAGCAATCGACAAGTCTGAAAAGGCCAAGGCCTAATCAGTGGGTTTTGTGTTAACGTGTGGTTTGTGACATGGTGCTTGATAGTGGTTATAAGTTGTCACACATCTGTGTACAATGTCAGAATGTAAGTTCTCAATAGGTTCTGAATTTCGAGTACTACGTTTACGATTGGTTCTGGAAGAGTCTTTGTGCCTTAATTAGGTTTTTCATTGTATGTACACACCTGTAGATGTCTTCTGATGACTGAAGTGTAATAAACTGAGTAATATAGCTGTATGGAACCATGATTTTTCAATAATTTTTACATGCTGTAAGTCATCACCTATGAAAGATAATGATTTCTTAATTACACAGCTGTACAAAATTTGTTAATCAAAATTCAGAACACAGAGCTCTCGTCACTGGAATAAATTACTGGTCCATTGTGAACCTGAAGACAAAGTAACCATTAGAGATATTCAGGAGAGTTCTGGATGGGAGCGAGGGAAGAAAGAAGGAGGAGAAGAGTTTAACGCACCGTCGACAGCGCGATCATCAGGAACGGAGCACGAGCTCGGATTGCAAAAGGATGGGGATGAGAATCCACCGTGCCTTTTTCAAAGGAACCATACTGGCATCTGGGTGGAGCGATTTAGGGAAATTACGGAGAACCTGAGTCTGTGTGGCTGGAAGGGAAATTTGAACCGTCATCCTCCTGAATGCTAGTTCAGGGTACTAACCGCTGCGGCTCTTCGCTCGGTAGGAGAAGAAGGACACAGCGGACAAGAAGGGACAGCTGACTCCACGAACACAGTTAAGAGACGGTAATGACGAATAGAAATACGTGTGGAAACCTCCGACCGGATAGCCGAGGAAGAAATTCATAGCAAACCGCGTGGATAATTACGCCGAAGCAACGAGTGAAGGAACACGAAGCAGTCCGCTCACAGCAGGCGAAAAAGATTCCACAGTCTGAGCACAGACTGCCGGTCTTAGGTGGGCTAACGAGCAGGACTGTAAACATATAAACCGTGTCAGAGTGTGCTTGTATCAGATTCATCTGGCGTGAACCGAGGACCCATTTCACTCACATTAATTCAGAAACTGACCAGATGTGATTAGGACTCGCCCACTGAGAGACCTGTACCAACGTAATTATCTATGTAGACAGTTCATCAATGCCGGGAAGAGAGAATCTCAACGATTCTTGCCTATTTCTGACACTGATACCGGCAAGATATCGGTTCCGGAAGTCACAAGACTTTCTAAAATGTTGTAATTTTAATTTAGAACTCAGATGACAAATTGCAAAAGAAATACTTTTTTTGTGTGATGTAATTTCCCAATAACAATTTTCTAATGGTTCAAATGGCTCTGAGCACTAGGGGTCTTAACTTCTGAGGTCATAAGTCCCCTAGAACTTAGAACTACTTAAACCTAACTAACCTAAGGACACCACATACATCCATGACCGAGGCAGGATTCGAACCTGCGACCGTAGCGGTCGCGTGGTTCCAGACTGTAGCGCCTAGAACCGCTCGGCCAGCCCGGCCGGCAATTTTCTAATACTTTTACTTTACTTGTACTATGAAACTTAGCTTATCGCCAAATTTCAGTGTTCTACGATAGCGGGTAGTACCCCACATACTTTGATGATTGAGTTTGCGAGTATCGGATTATACACTATGTGATCAAAAGCATCCGGACACCTGGCTAATGTGTGTGATGTGTGGCTTATGAGCAGCCACTTGACCGTGAAATACAAGTTTTCTCACCTCCCGCCTAACTGTCATAGTACTTGCAGTGGATCCTGATGCAGTCTGGAATTCCTGTGTGATGGTCTGAGTAGATGTCTGCCTATTACACATTACGACCCTCTTCAACTTCCGGCGGTCTCTGTCAGTCAACAGACGAGGTGGGCTTGTACACTTTTGTGCTGTACGTGTCCCTTTACATTTCTACTTCAAATCACATCGGAAACAGTGGACTTAGGGATATTTAGGAGTGTGGAAATCTCGCGTACAGGCGTATGACACAAGTGACACCCTATCACCTGACCACGTTCTAAGTCCGTGAGCTCCGCGGAGCGCCCCATTCTGCTCTCTCACGATGTTTAATGACTACTGCGGTCTTTGATTTGGAATATCTGGCAGTAGGTGGCAGCAAAATGCACCTAATATGAAACATGTATATTTTGGGGGGTGTCCGGATACTTTTGATCACATAGCGTATGACATAAAAGCCACTATATTTTAATTGCTTTGGATTAGAAGCTTCAATTTTTTTCTGCCACTAAAGAGCAGTGGATCTTAGTATATGACATAAATTTCATGTTGATACATTTACCTGCTGCTGAGAAACTGGGTTTTGAACATTTGGACAGACAGACAGATAACAAAGTGATTCTATGAGGATTTTGTTTCTACCGACTGATGTACGGAATCCCAAAAACCATTCAAAAACTGGTCCTGGTCTCAGTAACACGTAGACACCTTATTAGTGCGGAGCTGCTTCATAAAAGAGAGCATGTCACACGTTTAGCATCCTGTTGGCATCCAAATGAAATAAACACGGGACGGAAGCATGGCTGGAAATGAGTTGGTGAGGGATCGGCTGTGAGCTTGTGAACCGAACCGTTCCAGCTTTGGGCAGAAGTGTGTAGGCAAACCACGGTACACTTACTTCGGGGTGGCTGTACTGTAATTTGACCCCCTAATTAATTTCGGTGACCCCCTCAATACAACGAGACTTTTCTCTTAACTACTGCGCTTCGTGTCACGGCACTTCAAAGAAAGTCACGGAGCGTCTCACAGGAAGTCCAGCATGCCGCGGGCAGTGCCACTTAATGGGTGACTTCACATTTACGTAACCACCTAACGACCTTCAAGCTCCGCATTGAGCTCCCGCACCGGCCGCCATCGGCTGCTACTGTATGCGGACCTGGCGGGAATACACAGCTGCCACGTCTTTCTGTTCACACTCATGTATTTTCTACATCTTTTGTCTCTCATGTCACCAGCTTGCCTTAGCAAAAACATTACACGTGAACACCTTGGGTGAGAATGTGATAGATAGTCTTTCAATTGTAACTTTTATTCTTCCACTTAGATACAGATTCTACATGACTAATCTGCACACATTTAACCCTCCGTTGCCTGAAATATCAAAAACATATAGATTTCCAGTTTTTTCATGGATAACAGCAGTAAATAGTAGCAAACTGACAGTGTTTTTTTTTAGATTTTTTTTACCATTTTACGAAGACAGTATTTTGCGTACCACCTGGCCCACCAGTGGCTTGCAGACCAATAGCTTTCAAGACAGCAGTATTCCTCAGTAACGAATTCATATGTGTTAGAATTCAAAAGGCTACAAATCAGTCGGCAGTTACTAAATGGAGTTCAACAAAATTATTGTTATTTCCATTTTAGTACAGAAATACTAAACGAAAAAAAAATGAATTTGGTCGCAATTGAACCATTACTTTACTAGAAACATCATATCTCCCTCTGCAAAGGTGACAATATTTCTTACCTGATTATACAGACTTTGGGGCTAATTTCTTCCTATTGTTATGTGTATTGCTTTCTGTCAGTCCTTGAATTGCATCTGTGGAATTGATAAGCTTTGCATTCATCAGTCCCATCAGTTAAATATCTTCAACATTTCGCAGGCCCTGTCAGCAACTGTATAAATATTAATTTTAATTTTAATAATCAACAGCCTCAGTTCCAGTACAGCACTCGTGGCTGCCGCATCGCGGTCGCGAAGTGGGGCCGAGGCAGTGCCAGATAAGTTTTTACAGTCTGGCAATAATTTATGGATTTGTAGTTTTAGCTTGACGATGTCCACTATGGACAAACGGTAGTTACTGGTATTCTGAAGAAGGTTGGGTTATCCCTACTGAAACCTAGGTAAATTATAGGTAAACGGTGTAACTGAGGCTATTGATTATTAAAATTAAAATTAACTCCCATCAGTCCCTGAGCAATATTTCTCCTAAACACTAGAAGTTGGAATATTTCTGTACAACTCACAATATAGTTCGTAATAGTTACAAATACTTTTTGGGTCTTCTTCCCAGCCCATTAGCAGATCTAAGTCAGTCAGCAGGGATAACGGCGTAATTATTTTCGAGAGCTCATATCGACAAAGCAGCTCTGCGACCTCGATGTTGGATTAAGAAAAATTTCGAGTGCTAGCTCGTCATTCCAATATTAAAACTGCAGTCCTTTACTACAGAAGAGCAGTGAATGTTAATTTTAACGCGGCCCTCCTGCTTTCTGGAGACAGATATTATTTCTGTTCCATGGTAACTGGAAGTCAGTCAGACACTCAATTTTGTAATCTTTGAACGAAGTACCTCAATTTCCGAGACTGACATCCTAAAATGGAAGTCACCCCTAATCATCTCTTAGAAAGTGAAAAACCGTATGAAATACTTTTCCTATTTATCCTCAATTTGCAACGAACCAAAACTTTCTCTACTTTTGCTTTACAGGCAAAAAAAGCGAGCAGAAAAGTTATCGAAGTAGTGTCTCCAGTTTTTGCCCCAAAACTTCTTTTAAAATTCTAAAACAACACACAATTTTCAAATTCCATCACCAAAGTTCCATTCCTCCCTTGATAAAAATAGAAGGCAAGGAAGTAGCATTTCAGGTCTGCAGAACACCAGAGTTTGTAACCATGTTGTACAGACTTCATTGTGCTGTACTGCTTCACCGAGTTTGTTTCTTTCAAGAAAATAATTCAGTTACCTACGTTTCCTACACCTTCTGCCAATTTCAGTCTCAGACGTATTTCTGCTTGTGAGAGGATTCTCATGTAAGCAGTCATTTATCCCTTGTTTTTCACATTTCTCTACAGTTTCCCATGTCGACAGCACTTATTAATTTGTGTGAATAAAGAACCAATTGTGTTTCACAAGTACGATATTTTCTGGATGCGTGCTGTCTGTGTGTCAGTAGATCGTTTTCTTCGAGATACTCCACAATGTTCAAACGCAGTATATGTTCCAAAATCGTACTCCAAATCGGTGTCACTGACGTAATTATGCGGATAACATATGTTTTCATTTCTTCGTGTGTTGGTGTGAACTGTATAAGTTTCAGTCTTTAGGTAGGGATCTGTTAGTCGAGCGAGCGGTTGTATATGATTTCTGTTTCATTAAGAGACACCGAAAGAAACCTAGCTGTTATAAAGTCTGGACCGTAAGTCTTGCCTACATTGAGTGACTTAAGCTGCTACGGTACACCGTGGGTATGTACTTGTAAATTACTTGTTTTGGCAGCTGTTCTTGATTTTAATCCTGCAGTATTTATTGCATCTTCTTTGGTGAAGGAATTTCGGAAAACAGTTTCTAGTAACTCCACATTACTGGTACTGTCGTCGATAGCATTATCATTTCTATCACACAGTAAAGGTGTAAATTTGGCGTTCTCGCTTCCCGAGCACGGGGTCCCGGGTTCGATTCCCGGCGGGGTCAGGGATTTTCTCTGCCTCATGATGACTGGGTGTTGTGTGACGTCCTTAGGTTCGTTAGGTTTAAGTAGTTCTAACAAGGGAACCTCCCCATCGCACCCCTCTCAGATTTAGTTATAAGTTGGCACAGTGGATAGGTCTTGATAAACTGAACACAGATCAATTGAGAAAACAGGAAGAAGTTGTGTGGAACTGTGAAAGAATAAGCAAAATATACAAACTGGGTAGTCCATGGGCCACATAGACAATATTATGGAGACTGGGAGCGGAGGCCCGGCGTGGTCCCGCGGTAGCGTGAGCAACTGCAGAACGAGAGGTCCTTAGTTCAAATCTTCCCTCGAGTAAAGTTTTACTTACTTTATTTTTGCATAGTTATTATCTGTCCGTTCGTTCATTGACGTCTCTGTTCACTGTAATAAGTTTAGTGTCTGTGTTTTGCGACCGCATCGCAAAACCGTGCGATTAGTAGACGAACGGAAGTGCCTCTCCAATGGGAACCGAAAACGTTTGATGGCAAGGTCATAGGTCAACCGATTCCTCCACAGGAAAAAACATCTGACATATTCTATACGACACTGGTGACGGCATGTGCGTCACATGACAGGAATATGTTGTCGACCCACCTAACTTGTACACTTGGCGAAAGGGTAAAAAGATTCTTCTACCTTGCCCGATTTAGGTTTTCTTGTGGATGTGATAATCATTCCCAAAAAAGTGATGAAAACATAAGAGTTTGTCACATAAACTGAAAATAAAAAATTAAACTTTTCAATCGATGGAAGATTTGAACCAAGGACCTTTCGTTGCGTAGCTGCTCACGTTACCACGAGCCTACGGCGCTCCTTCGTCCTCAGTGTCCTTGATGTTGCCTATCTTCCGATGAACTACTCAATTTGCATATTTTGCTTATTTTTTCACAGTTCCACATAACTTTTTCCTCTTTTCTCAATTGATCTGTGTTCAGATTTTTAAGGCCTATCCACTGTGACAACTTATAACTAAATCTGAGGGGGGTGCGATGGGGAGGTTCCCTTGTAAGTTCTAGGGGACTGATGACCATAGATGTTAAGTCCCATAGTGCTCAGAGCCATTTTTTTTATAAATTTGGCTCTCCGCTCGTGTACTTTACGTATGAACAGAATGTCTTTGGATTTTCTGCCAGCTTTCGAAACAGAGTTTCATTGTGGAAACTATAGAGTGTAGCAAATAAAAGTGGCTCGGAGAGCAGAGCTCCAGGGTACAAAGAAACACAGCAGATATTGAAAAGGACCACCATTCATATCTTGGTACTTTTGGGCTCCGGTTAGCAAGCTGTTGAAGGAGGTTCGATGCTGCACTGCTGGAATTGCTGCAGTCTCAAACGAAATATTCCACTGCAGTTCTTGAAGACTATGAGGGTTGTTGCGATACACCTTAGGCTTGAGGGCTCTTCACAAAAAATAATCGCCCACTGACAGATCAGGACATATGGATGGCTAGCGATGGCGGCGACCGGATTGACCTCTGCTAACAACTGTGTCAGGCGTGAGGATTGTGTAAATGTGCTCCAAGGTTTGGCCGGCTGTATGGGCAGTTGCTCCATCCTGTTGGAAGTAAGTGTAGTTCTTTTCCTCTTCCATTAATGCTGTGACAAGTGGTAGCCACTCGTCCGGGCCACTTTTATTTGCCCTACCCCGTATTAAGAGCATCTTGCATTGCAGTCGGCAATAAATTTAGGGTTTCTTTAGAACTTGAGCAGGCTTTGAGATTTTGTATTTTTTTAAAAGTGGCATTCCTACTTCGCTGGTATTGCAACAGAGTCCTCATCTGTTTTCTATATCACGGAGAATTTATTTCTTCTGTTATTAATTTAATTTTTTAAATAGCATTTTATATTTATTTTTCATATATTTGAATGCTGCGGTATTCAATCTCGCTGTAACGATCTTGTGGTCGCTAACCCCTTTCTCCAACATGAGTCCAGGATCGTTTGTGGTTAAGAAATCTGGTATCTTAGCGGAACCGATTACGCCCTGAAATAATTGTTCAAAACAATTTTTGGATTTTTTTAAAAGGTGGAGCACCTTCACGCCCCCATCGGCATGATGGCCACATCAAAAAGGTCTACTGCCATCTCTGCATAAGGGTTAGCTTTCACTATAGTGATGTGTCACAGGAAGTGAGTACTGCAATGTTTGCGTACGTCTGGTTAAGGTAAACAATTAATACGCGCTCATCTGGAGATAGATTGGATCGAAAATCGAGCGAAGGGTGGCGGTTTGACGGACAGAGGGAAAAAAGTGCCAAGACAAGCACCAAGGGAAAAAAACGTCTGCGATAGTTAGGTCGGGTAGTAAAAGCAGTAGCGGATATCTTGCTGACTGCAACAGGTCATGCAAGGGTAGGTTATGTTAATAGCGGGTACCGTGCAAGAGGATACCGTGTTAGTGCCATTGGCCGTCATAATAAAAGGAGTCCGGTGCGGCAGCGCACTGCCTTGATCCCTCTGCTGTGCCGTGTCGTCGGTGACTTGGCACATCGTCATCAGGCTGGTGCTGAACGGCGGCAGCTCGCTGTCGGTCGGCGTCCCCTGCTACTGCGTGGCACAGTTCGGCCGCAGCTGATCCTCGAGCAGCTCCGCTTGCTCGGCGTACTGCACCGCAGATTCATCGGAGAGCTACAGGCCGTTCTCTCGCGCATCCGCGATGTACGAGGTGCGACAGTAAAGTAATGAGACTGATGTGAAAAAATAAATGTTGCTTACCGTTTTAGTCAACTTTAGTGTTTTCTCCTTCAAAGTAGTTCCCTTCTGATTGCACACTCCTTTCCCAGCGCTTCTGCTATTGAGGGTAACATTTCTGGAACTCATCTTCTGTAACATCATCCAAGACCCTCGTCACAGCTTTTTCGACACCTTGTGTTGTTTGAAAATGGTGTCCCTCGACCGCCGTTTTGACTCTTGGAAATAGAAAAAATGTCGCACAGAGCGACATCTGGTGAATAAGGTGGCTGTGGTAGTACTGAAATTTGTTTTGAGGTTAAAAATTGCTGTACTGACAGAGCAGTACGGGATGGGGCATTGTCGTAATGCAGAATCCAATTATCAGCAATGTTGGCACGGACACGAAGAACTCTTTTATGAAGTCTTTCTAAAATTTCTTTGCAGTAATATTGGTTAACTGTTTTTGCGGGAGGCACCCACTCTTTATGAACAATTCCCTCGGAATCAAAGAAGCACACAAGCAGGTTGATGGTCTTCTGCCTTCACTAAACATTTTATGCCAATAAAAAACTTGTCTTGAGATAACCTCCTCTGCAAAAGCCTTCTGAAGCTTACTTTAAGTTGTCGTCGCGTTTTCACCCAATTTAACGCAAAAAGAAATGGCATACCGTTGCGCAATATTATGCAGTTCCTTTTCCGTGACGAGAGACACAAACACGCGTTAACTTATTACAGCACAACTCACGACTGAGCAGCTGCATCGATGTGCCGTTTGGACTAGATTGTTTGGTTGGTTGTTTGGGGGAAGAGACCAAACTGCGAGGTCATCGGTCTCATCGGGTTAGGGAAGGACGTGGAAGGAAGTCGGCCGTGCCCTTTCTAAGGAACCACCCCGGCATTTGCCTGGAGCGATTTAGGGAAATCACGGAAAACCTAAATCAGGATGGCCGGACGCTTGGACTAGAAGCAGCTTATAGAGCAAGGTCAAAGATGTTGTGCCTACACAAGCCTGCAGGGTTGCCACATCTTTAAAAGAAAATCAGTCTCTTTACTGTCGCACCTCGTATGCTGCCCTTTTGTCTTCTCTTTCCCTTGCGGGGGCTGCCCCCACGGCGCTCTGCATCGCTGCCGTTACCGTTGGGGCGGCGGCTGTCTTCTTGGCACCCCCTTTTCCTGCGGCGCTGCTGGGACGGTAGGTGGGGCAGGCACCCGAACACCCTTCTGCGAGGTTGTAGGAGCGTTCGTAGGGGTCCGAATCTCCTTCTGCTGGACGTAGGCCTTGGGCAAGAACTGCACGCGGTAGCCTCAAGGCCTCTTCCTTCTCTGCAGCCACGGCGGCTGCGAAGGTAGCCGTCTCAGCCGCCATGACGGCTTTGAGGGCTGCTGTGGTTTCCTCCACGGCGGCGCTCATGTCGACGCCGCTGGTCTTCTCGGGTGCGCGAGCTGCATCTCGTCCGTTAGCCTCTGGGCGGTCGTCCCCGCACCTGGCATGGTGGAGCTGCTTCTGCACTGTCCCTTTGCTGAGGGGGACTGGTCTGCACCCGTCGTCGTCTTCGTCGTCGTCAATGTTGTCGTCTCTTCCGCTTTGTCGGCGCGGCTGCGGCCACCTCGCCGCCTTCAGCATGACTGTGGCTTGAAAAAACCGGGCAGCCGCGCCGGCTGGCGACGTGCGGCCACCACACCGGGCGGAAGTCGACAAAACTTCTCTGCCGCGGTCACAGGCGCGGCTGTCGTCCTCGCCGGAGCACTTGACGCACAGCACCGCGTTGCTGCAATACTTGGTGACTTGGCCCTCGCCCTGTCACTTGAAGCACTGGGGTTGGGGTCCATGGCGGTCGGGAGAGCTCCTGTCGTTACCGGGAAGCCCAGCAGCTTCCGCAAGCTGAAGATATCGCCATCGCCGTCGGCCATTTGCGCGGTCACGGCATAGAGCGGCGCCCTCTTCCTGTTACTCCGCTTGTGCAGCCTTGCGGTTGCGTTACCGAGCCCGTCTCGCAGCAGCCCTTCACGAACAGCTGCCTCGTCACAGAACCAAGGCAACCCCATTAGGAGTGCCTTGGTCCTATTCTTCTGTCCATGGGAAGGCGCCTTCTCACGCGCTGGCTCAGCGCTCTTGATCGCCCTGTGATCGGCCAGGTTTGCTGCCAAAACGCAGACCAGCGAGTCTGTGTCGACAGACTGGTAGACCACCTCGTTCTTGGCGCAGCTCATCATTAAGTCGAACAGCGCTGTCCACCCGCCTCTGCATTTAACGTACAAAGGGGGGACAGGCTGTCACTCGTCTTCTCCGACCTTCTTGGCTTGGTCGGCAGACTCAGTGAGTCGCACAACCGAAGGCCCCTTCAAATGGTTGAAATGGCTCTAAGTACTATGGGACTTAACTTCTGAGGTCATCAGTCCCCTAGAACTTAGAACTACTTAAACCTAACTAACCTATGGACATCACAAACATCCATGCCCGAGGCAGGATTCGAACCTGCGACCGTAGCAGTCGCACGGTTCCGGACTGCGCGCCTAGAACCGCGAGACCACCGCGGCCGGCAATATTTTGTGATCAACACAATCAAATGCCTTAGTTAAATCAAAAAATATGCCAAGCGTTCGAAACCTTTTGCTTAACCCTTCCAGTACCTGACAGAGAAAAGAGAAAATAGCATTTTCAGTTGTTAAATACTTCTAAAGCCGAACTGTACATTTGATAGCAAATCGTGTGATATAAATCTATCAATTATCCTTACATACTTAGCCTTTTCAATAACCTTTGCAAACAATGATGGTATAGAAATAGGTCTAAAATTATCTACATTATCCATTTCTCCCTTATTATAAAGCCGCTTTACTACTGAGTACTTTAATCGCTCAGGAAACTGACCATTCCTAAAGGAAAAATTACAAATATGGATAAATACAGGGCTAACATGTGCAGCACAGTACTTTAATATTCTGCTAGACACTCCATCATAACCATGAGAGTCCTTAGTCTTCAGTGATTTAATTATTGACTCAATCTCCCTCTTGTCTGTATCACAGAGGAGTATTTCAGACATCAGTCTCGGAAAGGCATTTGCCAAGAATGGTATATGATTTCCGGTAGAAACAAAATTTTTATTTAACTCACCAGCAATGCTCAGAAAATGATTGTTAAATACTGTACATATATCTGATTTATTAGTAACAGAAATATTTTTACTGGGAACTGACTTTGTATCGTCGACCTTGTGCTGCTGACCAGACGTTTCCTTCACAACTGACCATACGGTTTTAATTTTATCCTGTGTGTTCCATGCAACAGCCCAGCAGCAACATAGAATAGTGACATCGATCTGGAGTCCGTTCACCCACATAAGTGGATCGAGGAGCTCAGCGGTTACGTCTCGGACTGGAAGTGTCCAGAGCACTGTGTCCATGTTGCAGATCCGAGTGAGTGGCAGTCGTTCCCTAACACTCGCCACCCAGGCTGTTCGCTCTCATTCGCTGTCACACCGGCGAGCACTCGCGGATTGCGATTCTACAGGCTCGTCGCCCCATCCAGCAGAATGTGGTACAATTTCTGATTTCGCGTAAACAAATGGTATGACTTAACCCTGCTGTTCTGTTCGGGTCTATATGACCCGAAACGAATATGAACGTTATTTTACATTATGTAAATACCAATATATATTTATGAAACTTTGTGACTTTGTCTGAAAATGGATGAGCAGCATGTGTTTTAAAAGGTTTTAAAAAAGTTTAAGAAGTTTGGGCTTCAACTGTAATAGTTGCATATGTAATGTTCGGGTCATAATGACCCGACACAAATATGTTTAGTGTAACTCGTATTTATTTCTAAAATCTGGAAATGGCGAAAATTATTTTTGTTGTGTTGTGTGGGAATAGTGACTGCATCATTCCAACTTACTCTCAACAATCACCTAAAGCTCCATGCGTTCACAACAATGGGCTTGTTTGTTGCTTTCCCCAGGAAATAATAATTGGCAGTTCTCAATAATTGGAATGCTTTGTTTCTGCCCAGTTTGACTTGTGACACCATGGCGATGAGACCATTGAATGATCGTGAGTTGGAAGAAATAGTAAATGCCTCACCAGATGAAGGATCACTTTCTGAGTTTGAAGATCACATCAGCAATGCATCTGAAAGCGAGTGTTCCGATGACAGTTACGACAGTCCACAGCCCATACAAAATAGTGTAGAGACTTTTCTTTCTAAAAATGGGAATATAGAATGGCAGTTGCATCCACCAGCACAACATGGTCGCCTACCAGCTTCGAACATCATCAAGAGTACCCCAGGAGTTACCAGGTATGCAGTCAGCAGAATATCTGATGTAAAATGTTCATTTGAAGCAGTATTTCACACAGCGCTTCAAAATGAAATAATAGAGATGACAAATATTGAAGGGCAGCGAGTTTATGGTGAACAGTGGACAGATATTGATGGTTCTGTTTTCCATGCATACTTAGGACTCTTACTCCTAGCGGGTGTATATCGATCTCATGGGGAGTCTACAAAAAGTTTGTGGGATAAAGATACTGGGCGAAACATATTTCGAGCAACCATGTCTCATGAAACATTCTGTAAGATATCACGTGTCCTGCGATTTGACAAGAAATCTACTAGAGAGGAAAGACGACGTACTGACAAACTTGCCGCAATTCGTAGTATTTGGGAGAAGTGGGTAGAGGTCCTTCCTAAACTGTATAATCCAGGAGAAAATGTTACTGTTGACGAGCAGTTAGTAGCATTTAGAGGTCGCTGTCCATTCAAGCAGTATATCCCAAGTAAACCGGCAAAATATGGGATCAAAATATGGACCATGTGTGACAGCAAAACTTCATACGTACTGAAAGCCCAAATTTATACAGGAAAGGTGAGTGGAGCGGCACCAGAAAGAAATCAGGGAATGAGGGTGGTATCTGATCTCACTTCTGAGTTACGTGGTCAGAATATCACGTGTGACAACTTTTTTACGTCGTACAATTTGGGGCAGCTGCTTCTGAAAAGGAAATTGACTATGTTGGGAACTATACGGAAAAATAAGCCGGAGCTTCCACACAAAATGACCAACAAGGAGGTACACAGCTCTTCATTTTACTTCACAAATGACACTACTGTGGTTAATTATATTCCTAAGAGACACAAGAATGTTGTACTTATGAGCACTCTCCACCATGATGCGGAAATCAGTGACAGGGCTGATAAGAAGCCAAAAATGATTTTGGACTATAATTCAACCAAAGGTGCTGTAGACACGCTTGATCAGTTATTAGGTACATATACATGCAAACGAAAAAGTAATAGGTGGCCAATGATAGTTTTCTACAATATTCTTGATGTTTCTGCTTATAATGCATACGTTTTGTGGATTTCGGTTGACCCTAATTGGAATGCAAGCAAATTGACTAGAAGGAGAATATTCTTGGAGGAACTTGGAAAGTCACTGATAAAAGAACATATTGCATCAAGAACGCATTTCCCAAGAACAGAAGATTCTTTGAGAATGGTCACAAGCATCCAAAACCCGAATGATGTGGGTGGTGTGTCAGAATCGGTAACAACAAGAAAATCTACAAAACGTGCACGCTGTAAGTTCTGTCCATCAAGTAATGACAATAAAACAAACATGGTGTGTGGAAAATGTAGTAAACATATTTGCAAGAAACATGTAACCTACTTGTGTCCACAGTGCAAGCAGTAAGAAAAGAACTGTAGTATTTTATAAGATGATTGTATTGAAAATTCTGTTGTTTCAAATTTATGTGAATACTTGTGCCTAAACTACAATCAGTAAGAAGAGAGGATTCTAAAGTTGTAGTGCTTTCTATGTTGGAATGTAATAAAAAAACTGTAGTGTGTTCTGTACTGTAGTGTGCTCTAAGATGAATATCTGTAATGACAACTGTCTGTTGTTAGAAAATGTCAATACTTACGTCTAAACTGTCAACAATAAGAATAGAAGTATGGAAAAACTGTAGTGCTTTCTAAGTTGAATGCCTGTAATGGAAACTGTCTGTTGTTTCAAATTTATGTGCATATTTAAATGAAAAATATCCCTCAATAAAGTTGTATGCATTGTTATTATTATTATTATTACCATTATTATTATTATTATTATTATTATTATTATTACTAACAAGGTACTGGAATAGAACAACAATGTCGATAGCTAAAACTGTACCAAAATTTATGTTTCTAAAGCATTTTGATATGTCGGGTCATATTGACCCGAACAGTATATATGTCAAGTAAAAGTGAACAGAACAGCAGGGTTAAGAAACTCCACTTATGAGACTCCAGGGGACACAACCAGAAACTTGGGTATTCAATATTTTTATTTTCTTCCACTTTCCGTCACAGTTGCGATGTCACTAATTTGTGGTAACTAGTTTCGGAACATCACATCCATTTTCGAACAATAGCCTACAAAAGAATTTATGGTATTAACAAAGATAAAAGTTGCAATGCACTTCCACAACTGTATATGTAAGTTGAAAGTTACATAAAGCATTACAAAATTTTTCATCCGTGCAATACATGTTCCTGCATACCTTAGCCGTAAATGTAATCATATAGTCCACCGGTGTACAAGTGAGTAACTAAACGCTCGTTATTCGTCTCTAGAAATCATTAAATGATTACAAAATGTTAAAATTCATACGAATTTCTTTCCAATTGAATGCAGCAGACTGGAATACTGCGCTTCCCTAGTCGTCTAGTAATCTTCGTGGAGATTACTAGCAGTGATGTGTGACATCCTCATTCGTATTTGAAACATTTCTTGCTCTTTTAGTGAATGGTAACAGACTAATGTTAACAGCAAAAACCTGCGTTAGAATTGTTACAATTAATTACAATCATTTACATGTTTCTCGATATGTAATTATGATGCATCATGAAGTATAATAAAACTAAAGCAGTGCCACAATACAGTGTGTCCATAACGAACATCTATCAGTCTCGTCCGACGTAGCCAACTGTCTTATTTATTTTATTTTATTTTTTTTATTTTTGCGTTCGATTACCACAATTTTTCATCCTTCAACCTTATCGTGTGCTGTGCTCTGCTCACATCGCACATTTTAAAACCTTAAAACATTCAAAGTCTATCTTAAAACCATATAGTAAAACATTAGAACGTATAAAACACGTTCATTGGGGTAGTTAAATTCTTCATGTTTCCCATATTGCTGCCGGCCGCGGTGGTCTAGCGGTTCTAGGCGCTCAGTCCGGAACTGCGCGACTGCTACGGTCGCAGGTTCGAATCCTGCCTCGGGCATGGATGTGTGTGATGTCCTTAGGTTAGTTAGGTTTAATTAGTTCTAAGTTCTAGGGGACTGATGACCACAGATGTTAAGTCCCATAGTGCTCAGAGCCATTTGAACCATTTGCCAACCCATATTGTTAGTGAAATATTGATGTTTAGAAGCGTCCTGCCTACAGCACATTTTATACGTGTGCAGACCAGATAGATGACACATGCCCTATAGCTTGTTACACATTAAGCTACAAGCATTACATTGATCGTATGCTGTCGTCATCTCACATCACAAATAAAACTTTTCTTAACAAAAACATGAGCGCTAAAACTAATGATGATGTTCAGACGTGTGTGAAATCTTATGGGACTTAACTGCTAAGGTCATCAGTCCCTAATCTTACACACTTCTTAACCTAAATTATCGTAAGGACAAACACAGGCACCCATGCCCGAGGGAGGACTCGAACCTCCGCCGGGACCAGCCGCACAGTGTATGACTGCAGCGCCTAGGCCGCTCGGCTAATCCCGCGCGGCGCTAAAACTAACGGTTATCACGTTTGCCTATGTATTTCTCATCTGGTGTGCGCATCATGTACCTGTTGACTATTTTTATACAGCTACTGAAACACTGCCTTGTGCATCCAACCAAAGTAAAGCAAACGTACTGACAATAAAAACAGCTACATATCGCTCAACACAACCTTTCCGTAAGGCTGCCTTACGAAATTTTCAATAAACTGAGGTGACAAAAGTCATGTGATAGCGATATGCACACATACATAACGTGGTAGTATCGCGTACACAAGGTATCAAAGGGGAGTGCGTTGGCGGAGCTGCCGTTCGTACTCATATGATTCATGTGAAAAGATTTCCGACGTGATTATGGCCGCATGATGGCAATTAACATACTTTGAACGCGGAATGGTAGTCTGAGCTAGACGCTTGGGCCATTCCATTTCGGAAATCATAAGGTAATTCAAGATTCCGAGATCCACCATGTCAAGAGTGTGCCGAGAATGCCAAATTTCGGGCTTACCTCTCACCACGGACAACGCAGTGGCCGACAGCCTTCACTTAACGACCGATAGCAGCGGTGTTTGCAGACAATTGCCAGTGCTGACAGAAAAGCAACACCGCGTGAAATCAGTGTCAGCCGTACGACGAACGTATCCATTAGGGCAGGGTGGCGGAATTTGGCCTTATTTAGCTATGACAGCAGACGGACGATGCTAGTGCCTTTGCTAACTCCACGACATTGCCTGCAGTGCCTCTCACGGGCTTGTCACCATGTCTGTTGGACCGTAGACGACTAGAAAACCATGGCCTGGTCAGATGAGTCGCAATTGCAGTTGGTAAGAGCTGATGGTAAGGTCCGAGTGTGGCGCGGACCCCACGAAGCCACGGACCCAAGTTGTCAACAAGGCGCTGCGGAAGCTGGTGGTGACTCCATGATGATATGGGCTGTGTTTACACGGAATGCTGGGTCCTCTGGTCCTACCGAACCGATCATTGACTGGATGGAAATGGTTATCTTCTGCTATTTGGAGACCATCTGCAGCAAACAACGATCGAATGTTTTTCGATGACAGTACACCATGTCACCTCAACTCTTCGCAATTGGTTTGAAGAACATTCTAGACAGTTCGTGCGAATGACTTGGCCACGCACGTCGCCCGACATGAATCGCATCGAATATTCATGGCCGTAATTGAAAGATCAGTTTGTGCACAAAATCCTGTACTGGTAACACCTTCGGAATTATGGGCGGCTAAGAGGCAGCATGGCTCAATATTAGTGTAGTGGACTTCTAACGACTTGTTGAATTTATGCCACGTCGATTTGCTGCACTAAGCCTGGCGAAAGAGGTCCGACACGGTATTAGGAGGTAGTCCATGACTTCCATCGCATCAATGTACAGCGCATAACTTACTGTGTCACAGACAAGGTAGAGGCAGGCACTACAAGAGAGATGTTGTGCATCGTGGAGAGGTTTACTGTAGACATTTCTAGAGCGCACTTTCCAGAAAGAGTTGGACGGCATATTAGTTCCTTCTACATACATATCACGAAATGACCACAATGAGAGACTTCGAGAAACTGGTGCTAATACAGAAGCCTGCCGACAATCATTTTTCCCACTTGCTATTCACTAATGGAGCAAGGTAGGGATACCGTGGAGGGTAGGGGGGGGGGGGGATCAGTTAGTTGTATGAGAAGACCCTCCGCCACATACCGTTAGGTGGCTTGCGGTGTATGATGTAGATGTGGAAGCTGTGCATTGTATGTACATTACTGTGGAACACGTGCATCCAATCATGTTTAACGTCTTCCCAACAGTGAAGGTACTCGTATCTTCTAGCACGGTAAGTGGAGAGTTGTAAAGTACCGTGGGCTGCGGTAGACTATCATAAGTAAGCGCTGACTATTGCAATTTTCGTAGTAGCCTTGGTCAGTTAAGGTCATAACCACGTTATCTGAACGTTAGGTGTACTGCATACCTACTGGGCGTTACAACAATTGCTTTCTTTACGTATGCTGTCAGTGTATTACTAGATTTCCCTAAAAGCCGGAAGAGGTGAACCACCTAGAAAGTGACTGAGGATGTACACTGCTCGCCATTAAAATTGCTACATTCTCAAGAAATTTGGGTGCATAGATCCTGAGAAATCAGTACCCAGTACCTCTGGCCATAATAACGGCCTTGATACGCCTGGGCATTGAGTCAAACAGAGCCTGGATGGCGTGTACAGGTACAGCTGCCCATACAGCTTCAACACCATACCACTGGCGTATTGTCACGAGCCAGTTGCTCGGCCATCATTGACCAGACGTTTTCCGTTGGTGAGAGATCTGGAGAATGTGCTGGCCAGGGCAGCAGTCGAACATTTTCTGTATCCAGAAAGTCCTGTACAGGACCTGCAACACGCGGCCGTGCATTATCCTGCTGAAATGTAGGGTTTCGCAGGGATCGAATGAAGGGTAAAGCCACAGGTCATAACACATCTGAAATGTAACGTCCACTGTACAAAGTGCCGTCAATGCGAACAAGAGGTGACCGAGACGAGTAACTAATGGCACCCCATACCATCACGCCAAGTGATATGGCAGTATGGCAATGACGAATACACGCTTCCAATGTGCGATCACCACGATTTCGCCAAACACGGATGCTACCATCATGATGTAAACAAAACCTGGATTCATCCAAAAAAATGACGTTTTGCCATTGGTGCACCCAGGTTCGTCGTTGAGTACACCATCGCAGGCGCTCCTGTCTGTGATGCAGCGTTAAGGGTAACCGCAGCCATAGTCTCCGAGCTGATAGTCCATGCTGCTGCAAATGTCGTCGAAGTGTTAGTGCAGATGGTTGTTGTCTTGCAAACGTCCCCATCTGTTGACTCAGGGATCAAGACGTGGCTGCACGATCCGTTACAGCCATGTGGATAATATGCCTGTAATCTCGACTGCTAATGATGCGAGGCTGTTGGGATCCAGCACGGCGTTCCGTATTATCCTCCTGAACCCACCGATTCCATATTCTGCTAACTGCCATTGGACCTCGACCAACGCGACCAGCAATGTCGTGATACGACAAACCGCAATCGCGATAGGTTACAATCAGACCTTTATCAAAGTCGGAAACGTGATGTTACGCATTTCTCCTCCTTACACGAGGCATCACAACAGTGTTTCACCAGGCAACGCCGGTCAAGTGCTGTTTGTATATGAGAAATCGGTTGGAAACGTTCCTCATGTCAGCACGTTGTAGGTGTCGCCACCGGCGCCATCCTTGTTTGAATGCTCTGGAAAGGTAACATTTGCATATCGAAACATCTTCTTCCTGTCGGTTAAATTTCGCGTCTGTAGCACGTCACCTTCGTGGTGTAGCATTTTAATGGCCAGTAGGGTATAAAAGGCCGCGTGAACTACGGAACATTTTTGTTCTACGTAGTTGTCCTCCCGTCTGTTACACAAAGTAAACTGTATTTATAGCAAAATTGAAGCTGCCAACGTTTAATAATTTTTTATCCGAAAACTGTTGATTTGTAACGTGAAACAGAGGGATGTTATAGTAAAAATAAAGAAAACAATACTGATTTATGATATAGCGCTAGAAAATGCAATTTCCTTAACAAAAAGTAAAATAAACATACTGCGAAACAAAAGTATATCAAACATCGCGTCAATACTCCGTCGAACTTACATAAAACATGTTTCTGTTATTCATAAATGACTTTTGCATTTATGAATAATAACAGGAAACCTTTGCTTTTCATCGCGATGACGAACGTTCTGTTGAGTACAAAACAACAACAGTTATGTATATTTTATATGGTTGTGCTTGTATACTGTACTATTATCAAAATTAGGAGTAATTATTCTCGTTACAACAACGCGCGAAAGTATGCGATGAACTAATATTTATTACCTATAAACTGCAATTAATATTCTGTAAGGGTATAAAATACACAATGGACTGACACTGAATAATGTGCAGTACAAATTACGCGCAAAACAACAAAAAAAAAGAAGAGAAGTCGTCGGCTTCGAATTTCTCTCTTACAGATTCATTAACGCTTCTGTCCCTACCAATGCTACCATGTAAAAGTAATCCTATAATTTACTACGTCATTTATGTAGTGTACCAAAACTACCAAACCATAGTTATCCGTCTCACTAAGCGGGAATGGTGCTACAGTGGTCTGATAAGCATGACGGTGAACTCACGTTGATGTTTCAGTAACTAAATTTGCCTGATATGAACCAGATGTATCAGATTTGGGACGCTATTGGGCGCCAGTTCTGCACAAGCCGTCGGTCCGTAATTTACAGGGACTGCATGACCTTGCGCAGACACATAGTGCCTCATATCTCGAGAAATCTACCAAGGACCACACCACGCAGAATCGCTGATGTACTGAACTTCGAAGGTGAACTAGCGCGCTATTAAGCACATGATCAAAATGATTTGGCTCGTCAGCGTGTCTTCCCAATGCTCCATTTCTTTTAGTGTTTGCTTCCTTAGGTACCACTACTCTCCCCATCGCTTAGAATTTCATTTCTTCCTTTTCTGATTTCGAGGCCGTTGGTCATCTTCCTGCAATAATGGCATGGAATCCTCATAAGATGCTACCAGGCGGGATAGGTCTTTTTTTTCTTTTTTAAAAAAAAGACTGGCGCTACTCTTCCATCAATCACCTTTATCCTGGATTGGAGAGCCTCATTTCCCAGGCAGAGTGCCACGATTTATGGAATGGGAAGAACCTGAGTACGTAAATAACATTATGTACATTTTTTATCACTTATTTACAGTATTTTCCAAGTCCAGATCAAAACGTAGATGTAAATGGTGCAGATACAGGTAAAGAAACTGGATTTGGAGGTTGCTTGTTATGTGAAAAATCTCTATACTTTGACTAGAAATTGAGATAACAAGGTTTTTCTTCCAGGAATAACACTGTAGCTAAAAACGATACTTTGAACGATTCAGTCATCATTGTCAGAATGAAGTGAAAATTTAACACCTTGACACCCAGACTGTATTCATATTGTAAGGTTTTCATATGTACTATGCCACTGTAAGTAATTCACCTTTGCTGCACTGGGACAAAAATGCATGAACGCGCAGCACGGGTAGCGGATAAGATCTTTCACTCTGTCATGGATGTAATCTGTGGTGCACTTTGTCCCCCGACAATTGCGTAGCGCTGAGGCATTCTTATTTGTGGCATAGTAGTGACCAAATGAGTTTTTAGATGATATTTGATATTTGTGAATCTCAGAAAAATTATCTGGAATATTTTAATGTGTAGTTGAAAACTTGTTTGTAAACCTAAGTTGTCGAGTCTGTTAATGGAGACGAATTTTTGAAGGAATTTTTTCAAGTTAACCAAGCATGCACAATAACTAAATGTCTGTCAAAACTATCGACTAAAGGAAATTTTTGTTACTCGGATAACTAATAGCATTCAAAATTAGTGTTAATATGATCTCTTTGTTTTTAATGCAAGTGGTTGGAATGTCTAATTTTTGTACTGAGATAATTTCGTAATTTTTAGAGTCTTCTTATGTTGTACAGCCTTTTTTGACAATAATCAGCCTTTAATTTTTCAGGAACGACTTTCTTTAAAGTAAAATCCGCCTCCGTCATTCTTAGTAAAGTATTGAATATTTTGTCGTGTGTAAATTGCATCTTACACCAGACAGATCCACAGATTGTTTCTGATGAGCAAACAAGAAATTTCGTAGTGTGTAGTTTATTT
The DNA here is from genome assembly GCF_021461385.2 of Schistocerca piceifrons. NCBI lineage: Eukaryota > Metazoa > Arthropoda > Insecta > Orthoptera > Acrididae > Schistocerca > Schistocerca piceifrons. Next base: position 539,860,170 of record NC_060141.1, read on the forward strand.
TTTCTTTACCTGCTGCATCTGCTTTCGAGAAAGTCGGTACACCAGATACAAAACAACACGCTGATCATGAGGTAAATTATTTTTGCTTCGGGCAGATTACACTTTGCATCCTGTGGAGGAAACAATTCGTAGTCAGGTGTTGTGCTAAACAAGTAGATTAATTTACAGTGAGCAGTACAGGAGTCTCAAACACTTACCTTTCTTCTGAGTCGAGCAGTACTTTATTTTTGTGGACATTTCTAGTCAGAAATTGCACTTCATGTCAGTCAATTTTAAGACAAATAATTTATGAAGATATTAGAAGTAGCTTTATTAATATGTCTAGGCGCCGAGCAGATAGCCAAAATGGTTAATTAAAACTCTCATTTTAAGACTTATAATTTGGTAAAGTATTGTATTTAAATTAAACATAGATAAAATTTAATTGGTAGATAGAGTAATTTTGTTTTCTTGCATATCCTGCATGTACATCAGAAACTCCGCAGGCTTCCTGACCGTGTGTGGTGGAGTGAACGTCTGGTACCTCTAAATGATCCCCATCCTTTCTGTTCTAACGGCGAATACGATCGTCGCTGGCCTCTGCATTAGCTTTAATTTCTCATATTTTCTCGTCTTGGTCATTTCGCGAGATGCATGTGGGAGGGGAGGAAATGGAAATGTCGTGTGACGAAGGCCTCCCGTCGGGTAGACCGTTCGCCTGGTGCAAGTCTTTCGATTTGACGCCACTTCGGCGATTTGCGCGTCGAGTGGGAGGGGAGGAAGTAATATGTTGTCTGACTCTTCCCGGAAATTGCTTACTTGGGATTTCAATTGTAAACCTCTCCGTGATACACAACGTCTCTCGTGTACCGTCTGCCACTGTAATCCTATTTAGTGTCTCTGTAACGCTCTCGCGCCGAGTAAACGACCCCATTACGAAACTTGCCGCTCTTTGTTGGATCTTCCCTATCGCTTCTATCAGCCCTGCTGGGAATAATTCCAGATTGATGAACAGTACACAAGAATCGGTGGAACAGCGCTTTGTCTTCATGGATGAGCTACATTTTCTTAAGATTCTTCCTATGAATTTCAGCCTGCCATCTGCTTCTCCTACTATTTGTTTTATGTGGTCATTCCACTTTCCCTAGCAGTCTTTTTGGTTATAGTTACAATATCCCATTTTTAACTGAAATACAAAATTTAGCATGGAAATGAATCACAGATTATTTTATACTTAATTGTTCATAGCAATATTAATAAATCATTTTCAGTACTTTAATGAATTCATTTCTTTTCATTTTTTTCTGTCTCATCAACTCACTAAATCTTAAGCTGCTTAAAAGACGTTTTACAATTCAATAATGAGGTTTAAATGCTGAGCTGTTGGCATTTAATTCGAAAATTGTTCATAAGTGCTATTTCTTCATGTCAGTTATTTTCCAAGGAACATCAGCCTAAATAAAGTCCTGGCCCCAAAATAATATCAAGAGACGGACACATCAGGAAATTGCACAGTATATTACTGAAGGATCAGCGATTGAAGGTTCGCGAAATATTAGACGGCAAAGGAGTGTAAAAGAAAGGGTAGGCACTACTGCTAAGAATGAACTGTTATGAAGTCTTGTGCAACTTAAGTGCGGCATCTGTTGTACGCTGACTTAAACCTAGTCTGGAAATAAATTTCTGAGTAATGTGTTAAAAATGACACAACAAATTTAGTTCGCCGATTGACTATAATTCACAACTCCGCTCCATAAACGAAACACCAGTGAGAGCTGAAGGTGGAAGCTGGTATTCATGTACTAAGAGGGATGAAGTCGGCTTCAGTTTACTGCAAGTGTTTTGTGGAATACAAAAAAAAATTCTTGTTATACTTTACCTAGGTCAATGTGGAAGTCTCCTAGAGAAAACAGAGATATTTACAATATGACTTTGAAAATCCAGCTTGTTCAGCATATTTGACATTGTGTAACTTTCAATATCCCACATTTAAGGAAATCCGAGGATGGGTAACTTTGTAGGTAAAACTCAGGTGAAATAAGACTGAGAATGAGTCTTCTTGCTTCATATAAATAAGCTAGGAAACGTTTTCATTACTTTACATCTGAACTGTAGCACTCATTCTTCATACTCATGTTAGAGTATCAAGTGCGTATCTTTTGTTGTGACAGGTATCTGTGCGTAGTGTTGTTTGTTTTTTATCGATGATTATGAAATTGAGAGGGAGATCTAGAATGAAATTTTCACTCTTCAGCGGAATGTGCAGTGATATGAAACTTTCTGCCAGATTGAAACTGTGCTGGACTCGGACGCGGGACATTTTCCGTTTGTAGGCAAATGCTCTGCTGACTGAAATATCCAAGCACGACACACGACAATTTTACTTTTGTTGGTACCTCGTCTCCTACCTTTAAAATTTCACACAATTTCTCCTGCAAAACATGCACTAAACTCCTGGAAGGAATGATATTGCAGAGATATGGCTTAGCTACAGAGTGACAATTTCATTCTTCAATCATCCCCCGGCTCTGACTAAGCTATGTCTGCGCAATGTCCTTTCTAGGTACTGGCGGAAGTAAATCTATGAGGACGGCTCGTGAGTCATGCTAGGGTAGCTCGCTTGGTAGAGCACACTTTCAATCTGCCAAAATGAAAGGGAGATGTTGCAATTATGACGTTACGTAGACTACACCTGTTGACCAGCATTAAGCGACCGTAGAGCTTAAGGACGACAATTTGTAGAGCTGTATGCCCTCATTGCATTATGGGTGGGTAGGAATTCCTTCATAATTCCAGTGATTCCGGCACCTAGCGATCCTGCCGACACGGGATCTTGACTTGTTCTGTGTCCTATCTCTGAGATGAAACATGACCTAACCATTCTTTCTATCATTAATTTGTCCTTCCTGTAAACCTAATGCCTTTCCTTACATATTTCCCAGTAGATGAAAACCTGCCATCGGTCCTGTTGACAGAAGAGGATCAATATGAATCCCAATAACATTGTAAGTGCAGGAACCAGAAACTAGCGTCTTGAGTAACAATAGTTCGATCCAAAAACTACAGGAGAAAGCACCGATAGGAACTGCTGGATCCGACAGCTCCAGCTATGATTAGCCTAACTTCGGTATCGATAAGCATGGTTCAAGGGGATGAACTGGTAGTCACTGGTACCTGGAGGAAGGGGTGCCACAAACGGGGCCCTCCTTCAAGTATCCGCCAATAAATCGCGAGCAGCTTCCCATATAGACGTGACAGCTGCTAACGCCATATCAGTTGTTATCGGGAGCTTGTATGGATGCCAGTGGTTGCCCGCTATCCACGAAGCATCGACTTGCGCCTGCCTCCGGTCTTGGATTTGAGAAGCGTTTTTCTACTCACTGAGGATTTCTGATAAATAGTACTTCTATGTGTGCGTCTAAGTTGTAAACCAAATTAAGTGTAACATTTTTATAACCACATCACAATATATATTGACCTTCAGTTTGGCGGGAGAGCGGGTGGTCTACGAGGCTTGTAACGTAGCAAATTATTAGGAGTTGTGTGCTTGCACTGACAGTGTAGCTTGCCGTGGAGCCGGAAGGAGAGCAGAGTTTGGTTCTCACGCTGGCACAGCAGACGCTGGGTAATGGGCCTAGCAAGCCGTGTACTTGCCTAACGCTGCGTGAAATGCACTACACATACTCTCTGTTAATCCGAAGAAGTACTATTAAATATTAATCGATCTTTTTCGTAGTTATATACCAAACTCTATGAATAACATAACCATGCTGTTAAAATTTCGAATCAATAACTTCAAAGCCGCGCGGGATTAGCCGAGCGGTCTGAGACGCTGCAGTCATGGACTGTGCAGCTGGTCCCGGTGGAGGTTCGAGTCCTCCCTCGGGCATGGGTGTGTGTGTTTGTCCTTAGGATACTTTAGGTTAAGTAGCGTGTAAGCTTAGGGACTGATGATCTCATAAATTAGGTCCCATAAGATTTCACACACATTTGAAAATTTTTTGAACTTCAATACTTTCGCAGATATAAATTTTTACCTCAAATACATAATGACTGCGCTGGAACTGTGAAACTCAGTTAGGGACTGTAATGTATTCATCTACAGTATCAATTTAAACTACAACCAAGAGGATAGGTTCATATAATATGATTTTCTGGTAATTTCTTTAGTTTCATTACCACCGGTTTCTCACATAATTAAAAGTCGTTTGCAAAATTATTATTTTATCATGTTTGGTTATGTGAGTGTTTTGGAGAGACATTTGTAAAGTGAGAATGTGATATTTTATTAAAACTGTGTAAATATATGCATAAGAAAGTCTTTATGTCCGAGTGAGCTTGCTTTCGTAAAAAGTAGTCAGAAAGGGCATTGAGTATTAAATTTATTAGTAATTTATTTTGTGAAAAGAAATCATATTTTGTTTTCATTAAATTTTATTTAGTTTCGGAATTACAGGATTTCTAGTCTAAATTACTTTTGGTATTCTGTTTTACTGACACACCGCGAGTGTAGAAGTGCTCGAGATGATCTGATTGGCTGCTTAACATTCTACCCAATAGAAATTCAGCATTTCCCGCGTGTCTTGTGTTACTTATATTAAACCGCGCTGAGCAAGTTTGTACCAAAATGAAGAAATTCTGCCGGCCGCTGTGGCCGAGAGGTTCTAGGCGCTTCAGTCCGGAACCGCGATGCTGATATTGTCGCAGGTTCGAATCCTGCCTCGGGTATGGATGTGTGTGATGTCCTTAGGTTAGTTAGGTTTAGGTAGTTCTAAGTCCAGAGGACTGATAACCTCAGATGTTAAGTCCCATAGTACTTAGAACCAATTGAAGCAATTCTCGTGTTTGTTCGGTTCTCGTGCCGTTGACGAAAGGCTACTATAGTACTGAGTATTTCGTAAAAGTTTGAGCTTAGTGAGTGGTTTATTTTAGGAAGTATTCAATTGTGAGCATTTCACGTCTTACATAAACTCCGCATAGAGTGTTTCGTGCAGATAACTCGCAAGTAGTCGTGGGTCAGTGACCCAAAATATCGGGTCGGACTAAATATCCTATGGCTGCTTTCGGGTGGGGACTTGTAACAGAGACGTCAGTAAAATTGCATAATGGAAAAAAAATGGCTCTGAGCACAATGGGACTTAACATCTGAGGTCATCAGTTCCCTAGAACTTAGAACTACTTAAATCTAACTAACCTAAGGACATCACACACAACCATGCCCGAGGCAGGATTCGAACCTGCGACCGTAGCAGTCACGCGGTCCCGGACTGAAGCGCCTAGAACCGATCGGCCACAGCCACTAACTTCATAGCCATTTTTCCTGTTTTAAGGACAGTAAACTAACTCAAAGGAAATTTAGACGTTTTTCAAACATGTCCTGCAATAATCCCGAACGTTCGATTGTGTAACTAACTTTCAGCTACTGTCCGTGGACTGGGGAGTTACGTGGCCTTTGCGTGGTAGGTATTTTTTCGAATTTTCGTCAACACTGCTTTCATCGGCTAAACTAGTATCTACCATTGCAGAGTGAAAAGGGCAGACAATCTGAAACCTATCCAGTTAGGTGGACTGATTGTTTGACGGATAGCTCTCGTAAAAAATCTGATACTTTCTGTTCGTAAGTTTGCCTCGAAAAACGAGAGAGATCCACGATGATGGTCCAAGCGAAGACAAAGGACAACAGAAAACGAATTTCATACAACATACGGGTAGAAATATGGAATCTAAAAAGTACTGTTTTTGGACAAGAGAAAATTAAATTTTTGGATGCAATATAAAATATAAGAAGAAAAACGTTCAAAATACGTTGGAAACTGTGTCGTGCTAAACAAGCATCAAATAAACGTGTAGCATTCTTCATTCAGAGAAGCTTGGAAAATAATATTAATACCCTCTTATACGCTTACGGAAGAAAATCGCAACACCAAAAAATCGGTAATGTAAAGTAATGAAATTTCGGGAATACGTTTCTCTAGCTAACATATTAAGTGATTAACATTGCAAGATCACAGGTTAATGTAGGCGCGAGATAAGCCATTGGAAATGAGAAATGCTGGTACATTAATGATCGGTGTAGCCGCCAGAATGTTGAATGCAATCTTGCAAACGTGGTGTCGGATGTCAGTTTGTGGGCTGGAGTTCCATGCTTGTTGCACTTGGTCGGACAATACAGGGACAGTTAATGCTGGTTGTGGGTGACGCTGGAGTTGTCGTCCAATGGTGTCCCAAAAGTACTTGACTGGAGACAGATCAGATGATCGAGCAGGCCAAGACAACACATTGACACTCTGTAGAGCATGTTGGGTCGGAGGTATCTTCAAGTAAGCTATTTGTAACAATTCGTTGTGTCACTGCGGTGCCAGCTGCGGCTCAAATTGCTGTTGCAGATGCAGTATAATGCGACAGAGCCATACGTAGAACACGATGCCCAGCTTCTTATAGCCGTATTACACGACCTAGTTCAAACTCAGTGACGTCTTCATCGCCTTAAAGACATTCTTGAATAACATCAAGTCGCCATTACAGCGTGCGTTTTTAGCAAACCTGATTTGCGCCCTCATCGCTACTATGGTGTGACTGGCGTGAATGGACATCATCTTTCTGAAGTAGTATCACGCCTACCAACTATTATTAATGTCGTACAACTCGTTCTTAGTGCTGTGACCTTTTCCGTCAATGTTTGTTATGGAAATAACTGTAACAGTAACAATCAGAAAGTCCGACTGATTGCTGTGCACTTACCGGAGGAAGGAAAACAAGACAAATCTGTAGCCTTTTATGGAACGCCTCAAATAACAAAGGGTGACAATCAAAAACACAAGGCAATCTTTCGGAGAGATCTAAAAGGAAGATTTGGATGTAACCCTGTACACAACATTTGCGCACAATTGGAGACACCATCACAGACAATAATGGAGAGCTCTAAAGGGACTCTGATAACTCTAGTGGCTTCCAAATAAACAAACCTTTGAGAAAGAAGATAAATCCAAACATACCAGGACAGCATGAGGCTACGGTTTAATAATATATTATATTATTCTAAATAAGAGAATACAAGGAGCCGCAAGAGATACAGATATTTTTGAAGCCATGTCTAAGTTTCCGACCATTACGTTGTAAACTCTCAAATAGATAGGCCTAGCTATGAAAAATTCAAATAAATGAAATATACCGCTTGACAGTATGTAAAAGGAGAGGTCTATGAGGTTTATTTGCTAGAAGAGATATTTAGGGCCCACAGCAGAACAGATGAACAAAAGAACTGGAAGTTCTACATTCTAAGGGCGCTTGTTTTATATGAACGACCAAATGTCAAGGGAGCAATACAAAAGGAACATATGAGTCGAGAGGAATGAAAACAAATACCGGAAAAAGGGAAGACTAAAGATTTGGCACCCGGAATTTAAAACAGAAATATCTGAGAATGAGGCATCGTATAAAAACACTTCTAAAACCGGATAGATGATAACCTTCATGTATCAAAAGACAAAAACGTCTTGCTGAAAGATTGTTTAAAAGATCCCACAAAGATGCTTGAATGCGATATATTATTAGTATAGAAAATGAGATTCGCGAGCGCCAAATGATAGCCCGTCAAGCTCGAAAGCATTAGAGAAGTAGGAAAGAGAAACACTGCATGTAAATAATATAGCAAAAAATTACAGCATGAAACATTATGGTGTAACGAAATTATTCAGTAACTCGAAGGACAATTATATTTGGAGAAGGAAGCAGAGATGGATGACATTCGCATAGCAGAATGGAAGGCGGGTTTAAGGACTTCATAAAATCGGTATGGATGGAATTAATTCAAAGTTAATTATGTACGACGGAGTGCTATCTAACTTTGACTGATATATCATTCTAAGCAAAAAGAAAATCCATCATAACTAGAAGAAGTTACTGTGCAAGGAATGTGACGCAATGTTTTTTAATAATTACAGATGAACAAGCCGACTTGATACAGCTAACACCAGAACTGTGGACAACAGACTCACAGCAAGAACTGAATACTTGTTTATTGAAGAACAAATGGGTTTTAGAAAAAGGTCTTCAACTACTGATGCTATTTTTGATTTACGACAGTTTATGGTAAAAGAGAATGTAGCCGATTTAAATCGTGCGATGTTGAGGGAATTCTGTTAGAAGATGAAACACAAAAATCAGTCAAAGGGTTTTGCTGTTCCGGCAGCGAAATAACTGATAATGGCTGAAATAGAGCGGTGATAAAATGCATACTGGCAAGAGTAAGAAAAGTATTTTTGAAAAAAAGAGGAACTGCTCAATATCTGATTCAAACTTCGTAGCACAGGCTTACGGTGAAAAGCGGTTTGGGCTGGAGGTGTTTCAGGCATGGGATTATTTTACAAAAACATTTATTAGGAAAGTAAGTGATATTTAGGGGTGAGACCAAAGTCAATTTTGATTGTCCTCGTACCCAGCAACAGATGGCAACACTTGTCTATAAGCTTTTACATTTGAGAGTTAGCCCGTTTCTCCAAGGAAGTCTTCATAATTAGTTCCATATGAACAAAATGAGAAGAACAGAATGTTAAACAATAATGAGAAATCAATGGTATAAATGGCCATCAGATGGAAATAGCAAATTAAGTGTTCAGTATTTCAAAAGTAATCGCCGTAACTGTTAACACATTATCACACTGTGAAACAAGATGGTCAAAGTCATCATGAAAAAACGTTTGCGGTTGCCTACAGGACCGTTATTGTACTAAGGCTTCTTCGTCCAAAACAAACTGACAGCTACGAACGTCTTTCTTCAGGACTCCAAAAATACTGAAATTGCATTTAGGAGGGGAGGGGGGGGGGGACATCGGAACTGAATGGTGGATGTGTTATGGCGTCCCATCGAAACTTCTGCAGCGTAGTCGACACAACACTGGCAACATGTAGGCTCGGCCACACGTTGCCAAAGTTGTCCACATGTTGCCATGGTTATTTTGAGTAAGTTACAGATATTCTATTCTGAAGGTATTTGTTTGGCATGTAGCCCTGTATGCATGTGGAACGTGAACAAGAAGGAAACAGAAGCTTTTGAAACGTCCTGCTATAGAAGAATGCTGAAGATTAGATGGATAGAATGAATAACAAATGAAGAAGAGCTGAATCAAACTGGGGACAAAATAAATTTATGGTGCAACTTGACCAGCATCGAGAAGGATCAAAGAATTACTTACTTGCTAATGGAAGCAAATGTGTATTTGGAGGGGAGAGGTCAAAAATTCTGCTAGGGGACGACCAATGTTTGAGTATAGTAAGCAGGTTCAAGCGGCTGTGGGTTGCGTTATTTATACAGAAATAGAGGTTTGTAGGGGATAGACTAGTCTGGACCGCTGCATCAGGCCAGTCTTTGGACCGTGGAAAAATAACGGGAAATTTACCAGAAAAGCCTTCGATGATGTTTTAAGTGAACAACTATAGCATATAATGGATTGTAGAGAATACCTTTTACCTCTGACGTCAGCGGTCTAGAGCACGTACGAAAACATATCATTTGTGTTGGATCTAGGGTGAAAAACAGTAGACTCACTCTCAACAATCAAAGGAGTGGGAAAAGGGTGTATTTCATCCGGTGGAGTTTCATATTAACATCGACGATGCCTCTCAAAGAGGGAGTTTCAGAGTAACATCAGGATACAGTTAAGTGATCTGTCAGCATTAAAAACATTTATGCTGACAACCTTACACCGATTTCAAGTAAAGAAAACGACCTACATAATAAATTATGGTACGAACTAAGCTGAAGATTTTAAGGTGGTAAATTTATCGATGATTTTTATATGTAAGCATTCAGCGCAGAACAATATTATCTTTGACAACAAAAAATAGTAGAAAAAGTCAAACAAGTAAAATAACGTGGATGTGGTATAAAGTATGATCATGATAAGGAATGGTTCATGAGTGTGATTAAAATTCGTGTGAAAAGAAGTCAGTGATATGGATCGCCGATGACATTACTAGCCTAGTCAAAGTGAGGAAGACTTGCAGGACCTGTTGAATGGAATGAACAGTTTGATCATCACAAAATATGGACTGACAGTAAACAGAAAAACAGAAGTAATCAATAATAGAACATATGGGATTATCGATAAATTTAACATCAAAATTGGGGAATCTTCAGTACGTTAATGAAGGAATCCTGCTCGCTTGACGGTCGAAAAAGGTGGATGTAAGTATGAGATTGCGTATGCGAAGGGATCATCCCTTACTGAAAGAACTGTACTACTATCAAGCATAGGCTTTAATTTGAAAAAGACATATATGAAAGCACAGTACTGCATAGTAGTGAATAGTGAACTGCAGGAAAATGAGAAGATAAGAGAATCAAAGCGTCTGAGATGTTGTGTTACAGAAGGATGCTGAAAATAAGTTGGCTGATGATGTGAGAAGTTTGAAAGTTCTCCACAGAATCAAGGAGGAGAAAAACGTATGGAAACACTGACTAGTTAAAGAGACATGATGATAGGACGTGTGTTAAGACACTAGACAGTAAATTCCCTAATATTATAGAAGTCGTAGAGAGCAAACGCTGAAGAGCAAGACAGAGATTGGATTATATCCAACAAATAAATTCCAACATTCAGTATAAGTATGGAATGAGGAGGTTGGCACAGATTGCATACCCGAGATTTCTCGCTCTATTTTGAATTAAAGTTCTCCTCGGCCTGATTATGCCATGTTCTTCCTTAACTTTCAAACGCCCTTCCTTAACACAACTTGGCAAGTCTAACACAGCTCGATTTTAATTTTCTTAACAGCATACGACATAAACGATACAGTTTAGTTTTTTTAACTGTTTTATGTGTTCAATGGAAATACGATTTTTGTAATCGCTTTTACTTATTACACACATTCATTACGTGTGATCACAAATACTGTTTCCATTATACTGTACGTAATTGCTCCTCGTCCCCTTTTGTTGTTAGCGAGATAAATGTACCCATCAAACTGAGAAATTCAAATTTATTACGTACGTAATGACGAAACGATTCTTTTTAATTTTTTTAAAAAAAAATTTTAATTTTTTTATTTTATTTTATTTTTTTATTTTTTGGATCGATCAGTCACAGACGTTTTATCCAATCATTCACTTACCGCTTTACTTGTCTAATTACGATACAACTTTTCGTAAAACTGACATTTCTTCCTCTTATATTGTACCTAATTGATTTTCTTCTACTTTTGTTTGCAAGCATTTTTGCAAATTGACTATGTGGTGTCAGTTACAATTGAGTGACGTCTTTGAGGTTACTATCTTTGTTCGTAACGACTGTGATATCCTGCAACTGATACATCGCCCTCGATAGATGCCAAGCGGGATGTCTGCGTATTTACTTTTAGCGCTGAGCAGTCCTGCCTGGGCAGGCTAGTGTCAATAGCATGCCGTGTTCCCTCCACTCATTGCTCCATGTACCTCTGCCAGGCTCTCTGAGGCATATGTGCTCGTAATATTCCAAAATATGCCTTAAACGTTACGTAAGACAACGTTAGATAACAATGAGTTTGGCTTTAGGAAAGATAAAGGCACTATTGAAGCTGTTCTGAAGTTGTGCTTGGTAATGGAAGCAAGACTGCAAAAAATTTAAGACAGTCTCATAGAATTTGCCGACCTAGAGAAAGCGTATAGTGCAAGACGTTCATAATACCGAGCAAAACAGAAGTAATCTATAAGGTGTAACTGTATTGTCTTCTTGTATTATTGTTTGTTGTTGGGTATGTGTAAACTGGTCCTGTATGTGCTGTAACGTTAACATAGACATTGCAAGTTGCGTGCTTACGTAAACGCTATCCGGGAAAAAGAGTCGCCAAATCCATCTGTAAATGTGTAATTGTATTGCAATTAACTTTTGCTGACAATAATTACAAAATATAAAACAGTATACGAAGTGGGCTGTCGTGCGAAACTCTCTGTTGTACAATGCAGAGAACAATTCTGCAGAGCGTGACATCATAGCTCTTGTCTTATACTTCCAGCAATCAAAAATGACAGAATAAAAATTCTACTTAAAACAACAACCCGAATTTTGAAAAAATAAATGTCCAGAAAAGCTCTTACTTTGCACACATAACCTGACTAAGGTTGTCTGACAAAGTAAATGAGATCTACACAGAACTTCACTGAACTGAACCTGATAACAATTTTGAAATGAAAAGCTTGACTGTGAAGGATGTTACTGTGTCCTGACTGATGTCAAACTGGCCGTGACAAATTTTCTTGACTTACCTTATGGCACCGGGAACTCGGTACTGCTCGAAAGTGAAGAATGCTGATTGAAGAATGATGATATGCAGCGTTCAAATGGTTCAAATGGTTCTGAGCACTATGCGACTTAACTTCTGAGGTCATCAGTCCCCTAGAACTTAGAACTACTTAAACCTAACTAACCTAAGGGCATTACACACACCCATGCGCGAGACAGGATTCGAACCTGCGACCGCAGCAGCGCGGCTCCGGACTGGAGCGTCTAGAACTGCTCGGCCACCGCGACCGGCCGCCGTAGATCAGTGTCGCACGCCGCCAAGAGGGTAGGCACACAACAAGCCATCATGGTAGCAAGTCCGCAGAGCACATTTTCAATATATTTGTGGCGTCAAGGTAAATGAGGAGTCGGAGTGGAGTTTTGTAGCCCTTATTCGAAAACAGATACGAAAAGTGCTCGAAATTATACCCTCCTGCTTGAATGTACGCCGTACAATGACGATGGAGTGACTGTCACACTCCACCCTTTCAAACACCCCTGAAAAAGTAGAAATTGCGTTGGAGGCTGCCATAATGCGCGCTACCAGCTCTTCATCAGTCTTAATGAGTGTTTCATAGACAAGAGATTTCCGGTGCCCCCAGAAGAAAAAAATCGGTCGGTGTCAAGTCGAGGAACCTCTCTGGGAGACACCACCTTGGTGAAACACTGTCCGTGCTGGTGGAGAGGCTTGCGAATACCCGTGAAGCTGAGGGCTATGCCGAAGGTAGAGGACCTCCTGCCAGAAAGACCTTCTTAGCTGATGCATCAGACTAAGAGTGTCCCACAACGTCCTGTCTTCCTTATCCACTCCTAGTCCTTACCCAATTCCCTCCCCCAACCCAAGGTGTGATGCGAGCCATGCCAATGGGTGCGTGGCACATAGGAAGATGTGTCGCAAACGGAGCCTCAGGGATACCGGGCGACCTCCGTGAGTAAGTAGCCTTACACCACGCGGGGTTTCCGTGGTGTGGACCTTGTAGATCCCCAAATCTCGTGGGACCAAGATGGACACTACTGTCGAAAATAATTTAAAACAACTGAGGGGAAAACTGAGACCTCAGATACCCAACATTGGGTTCAGGACCGATGGAATGCATTCCCACCACTGAATCAGGGTCTAGACCTGAGCAAGAAGTGGGAACTGTAACTGAGAAGCTGGACCAGATCAAGATTAAAGCCTTGTCTGGGGTCCAGAGGAGGAAACTTCTCAGGGAACAGAAACAAAAGGAAGGAAAAGAATGGCTTCCCAAACAAAAGTGGAGGGAATTAAAAGGGCTTGAGCCCAAGACACCCAAGAAAAAACTGTCTCAAGTTGAAAGGGATATGCAGACCCCCACAACGTCGAAGACAGGTAACAAGAGGATAAGGGAGGGATCTAAGACTCCCTCCTGTCAGGATAAGCAAGCCCAGGAAAAGCTGAGGCAAGAAATGTGGAAAGGGACCTATAGTACTGCATCTCGGTTTTAGGGATGGCAGTTATCCAAGAAGGCTATCCACTGGTAGGCATCACCTCACAGCAGGAGGAGCTCGTACAAGTGGCATTCTTTGAAAAGACTGGGAGGGGGGAGGCTGGTTTAGGATCCAATTTCAGGAGGGTAAAAGGATTCTGTTCATTCTTTTTTTCAATCTTCATCACTCATGCATATATTAAACCTTTTCATAAGTTACTTCCATCAGACGAGTAATAATCAATTCCTTTCGTGTAACATGTCTTAAAACATATCTTTCACTATAACTGATTGTAGGCGTAAATCCCTTAAGCGTATAAAAATACATTTAAGGGGATACGTCCCTGAAAAGGCTGCATTTTTTGCATTATCTTCAACCTCATAGTGCAACTGATCTATAAATGAAAGATAGCTCAAAATTCTTAAACACAATTAGGGTTGTTAGTCAAAGCATGTTCCAAAACCTCATTGAGATATTTATTATATTTTGATACTGACAACAATGTTTATAATGGTACAAAAAACCGAATACTATTTCACTGTGGTACCATTTTCTTTGGAACCACTGACTGCAGAGTTTGGAAAAAGAGGTAGAGTACAGACAACGTTCACATAATTGTTCTATGCCTCCAATTTCCTTTCCTGATGCTGTTCTATTCCCGACATCATCATCATGTTATAAATTTTTCAGGAAATAGTAGGCAAGGTAGGTAGAGGAGGTCACTCTAAACATCTGTACCAATATTTGCGAGTTTAACTTCAGTCATTTAGGAGAAAAGTGTACCTGAATGATGAAAATTCAACTTTTCGGTAAATCGCAAAAGAAGATTTACAGATTTATTAACTTAACACTATGCTCGTTTAGAACATTCCAGTTGCATACTCCAGTTGTCCTCCTGTTTCCTTGCCCTCCATAGTCTCTCTCTTCATTCATTTCTTTATCTTTGACTCCTTGGTAGCAGCTTCTGCAGCCGTCTCTGCTTCGGTTACCCACCACTTATCAATAGCAGTTAGAGCAGAAACCATTACCATTTCCATCTGGATGTTCAATTTCTTCATAACATTGATCCTTGAAATTGTACCATCATTGAATGTTATTATTGCATGCATTACACCAATTTCAGCACTGTCAGCCCAACAAATACAGTTTTGGGTATTCTCTCCCATATACAGCTGTTGAAGCTTTCATTTGCATTCTGAGAGAGACCATGTATACATTCCCTAAGCAGATATTTATTTGCCAGATCCCTATATAAAGGCCTAATTGCCTCCATTACAGCGAGTGGTAAGGAATACTTGTGGGTATATTGTATGCCTGTAGCATTTCTCAGCCAGTACTTGCACCACAAATCTTCCCCTTTTGGACACAAACCATACTGTGGGGTTTCATCTGTTGACACTCTGTGAAACCATGATGCCCAAACAGCTCATCTCATGTTCTCCAAATCTCCTACATTTCTCCTTATTGCTAGTCCATAACATTGAGTCAAAGAATCAATTTCGCTTTTTGTAAGACGACATGGACCACCTATGTGTTTCCCATCTGAGAGTTTCTTTCCACTGAAGTATTTACATAATTTTCTCAGCCGAGCTCCCATTCTTTTTTTGTACATGCCCAACACATTCAAGCTTTTCTATCAGAGTGTCCCCATATGGTCTGTCCTTAACAACAGTAGTGTGTCCTTCACAGTCTCCATCCCCAAGGTATCCTACATATCTCATACCACGACTGACCACTGATCTTCTAAAAATGTTTAGACTCCTTTCGTTTCCATGTTTCCACTTGGGCCATCAAAGTGCTTTACACAAACATGGGTGCTAATACCCAGTACATCGCATAGCCTAAGCAAGCTGAATATTTACACTGTAACGTCGACTATCAGTTACTGGCGATGTCGTAGTATCACTGTGTGTCTTAAATGAGTTACAGGCAATCACTAACCGACTTGAAAGACCCTTACTTACAATAATGTGCTCAAAAACGTCAATAATATTTTCCCAATTGCAGTACTTATATTTCACAGCACTCTTAAAAACTCTTGGCAGCATATTTAAGTTCACAATAATATTTCCGCCGCTATTGCTGCTCACAATACTACCAGGCTTGTTCTTATTACATTCAGAAAGCGAAAGCTTGCGTCTAGAAGCACTGCCTGTAGACACAGTTTCGGCGGGCGACTTTTGAAGCAACTGATCTGTATTATTCGGTTGTGTTTGGAACTGATTGCCGCGAAACTTTTGTCTGGTGGGTTAAATTTCTTTACTCTCGACATCTGTAGCACAAGAAACACATGCAGAAACAAAGTAACACACAATAACTACAAATCCACACGTGTATGAAATTCCGAAAGCATATATTCTCAGATCTTTGTTTACATTCGAACCATAGCCTTCTAGACATGCCTGTAATTTGGTTCCGGGAGTCAATGCCTTCTAGAATACATCTGTGTTAACGATCCGTAACTAACGACGGAAAAAACGGAAGAGCAAAATACTGCATTACGTATTCTGACGCACTTCAAACTGACAGATGGGCATGGCTCCTGTGCAACATTACGTTCATTAATTTTCGAACGAACGGAAAATGATAATACCCATGAACTAGACATTTTATAAATCAGCATGAACTGCTCTTTTCTATAGAACAAGAAAATTTTTTCAAATTTTTGGTCATTTTCATTAGCATATCCCCTTAAATACATAACAAATACTGTTTACAAAATATCATACATTCTGTACATTTAATGCGATACATGTGGCTGAAAATATAACAGTAAAACTACACCATTAGACATGCTACAATCAAATAATACTCAGTTGGATGCATGAATGTTACTATGTACAAACATACATAATGAAAAATGTTCAACTATTCACAGTAATTTACTTTCCTTTTTTCGAAAATTTCGAAACACTTTAAATTTTCCAACCATTAGGAAATGCTTGTAATTGAAATTGTGGTCCATCGGTGTATTCGAGTGCCCATTGTTACCACACCTTGGTCGCCTACTATCTTCCTGGGAGAGAATTTTTTTCCAACTTGAAAATGACAACAACTGGTTACCATTTGCGAGGAAGTTGACGAACTTACTGAGAAAATGACAAATTTGTCAACCAACGCAGACAGTGAGACGGATGACACTTTACCAGTTCATATTTCAAAGCAGGAGAATATAAGGCTTTGAAACAATGCAAAGATGCTCAAATGAAAATGAATCAACAACAGAGACAGGAAGTAAATATGATGCATGACCAGCTCACTCACATAGAAATGAAACTAATTCAAGATGGCGATGCTAGTGATTCTGGTTACTCCCATACAGATAATTTAGAGGAATGTGGGAACTTGCGTTCATGCTCTGTTAACTTTCTCATGGTGAGTAATAAGAGGCGATCTATAAATATTCAGCTTGAAAGAAGGAAACTTCTCAGCCAAGATCGCATTCGTAAAACCTTTATTTGCTATTACCGGTTTCGGTAAAACAGAGTTACTATCATCTTATCTGCGAACAGTGTACATAAAGTGTAAAACATATTAAGTTATGAGAATAGCGTAGATCGTCGTAAATATAATACACAGAGAGAATTATTATTACACATTCATGGTAAAGATTAGTATAAGTGTCCAAGTAAAGCTATAAGCATTCCCCATATCTTAATTAGAAGAACTGTTGACGTAAGATACTGCCATCTCAATGTTAAAATCAGTGTTTCCAATATGTTTCGCCAAGAGTATCCTTCTCGTATTACAAGTCATACACTGCGTCACTGATACTAGAGCGTCACTGAACTGAAACACAGCAAAAATTACTAGAAAACATGTTGACCTCTAGCGCCGCCAGCGGTCGCCTGTGTATTCAAGTGATCGTCAATTGAAAACAATAATATGTCATTTTAATAAAAATGCGGTACTAATAGACAATTATAAATTTTTTATAGCAAGTAAGAGTTAACATATTTTCTAGAAGCAAGCAGAGCATTCATAGCCATATAAAAGTAAAACAATATGTTGACAAGGACAACATGTCGTTTAGATTGCGACCTAAGTCGTATTCCAAAATTGTAACTATGTATAATGTCACTGGTAAACATTGACATGTAATGTTAATAAAATTTGGTAACTGATATATAATTATAAAATTTTTTGCCGCAGGTGAACGTTAAAATTTTTACTAGAAACAGAAAGAGCGCACGTAACCATACAGAGCTAAAACAATAAGTAAAAAAAACAACATGTGGTTAAGACTGCAAAATAATGCATATTTCAAAATCGTATCTATGTACAGCGTCAGATACAAGACGAAGTTATCACACAGGAACTTTTCTTGACAATATCTTTGAATAGCAGAAACCTAGTAGGCGATGAAATTGCGCAGTAAAGAGTCCTACACTTAACTCATTATATGGATGACGAAGAGGCTACCCTTCCATAAGAAAATACAACATCGTTATCTTCGGTGCATACTTTTAGTGGTGAACGTATTACAGGAGATCATCTGCGCAAACAGAGCCTTTTAGATATACAAAATAAGACGTAGTCTACGTATGATCTGGGACTCTCAAAAACCATTCTAAAGGGAAAACATAAAAATGACAATACCAAGTTAATAATGCGATGGCGATTACAGAAAAAATTACTGAAACACTAGAAAAGTTAGATAAAATAGGAATATAGTCGTAAGTATGACGTCTTATTACGTGATATATTGCCAGTGCTTATACACAAGGACAAAATATCACAAGGACAAAATATAATCTGTACATAACGGTCACAGAAATAATGTGACATTCAGCTCTAAGGTAACGTGAAATGTCAAGTACGTCACCCTGTTTCATCTATTTCAAACTGGATTATACATGGACTAATCAGTTCGCTGTGATCATTATGTACCTACTTCGTATATTTTGTCCTTGCGTATATCCACTGGCAATAACTTAAGTACTTCGACGCCATACTTATGACCATACTCCTATTTAACTAATCTATTTTGTGTTTCATTAAATTTTCTTCGTCATCTCTGCCATATTACTACCTTTGTTTTTAGATTTTTGTGTTTCCTCTTTGATACTGTTTTTGGTCCCAAATCGTACCTAGACTTAGTATATACCGAACACAATAATTTTTAAATTAATTGATGAAGGATTGCCATTTCATCACCTACGTAATAAGGTATAAGTGGGGCTCTATACTGTGCCATCTCTCCGCCTACTAGGTTTCTGCTGTGCAGACCCTTGTCAATAAATGTAACTGTATGGTAACTTCGTCTTGTATATGATACTGTACATAGATCTAGTTTCCAATATGACTTCGTTTGCAGTCTTAAAGACGTACTGACTTCTTTTACTTACTGTTTTACCTCTATAAGGTTACGTGCGCTCTTTCTGTTTCTAGTACGCATTTTAACTAGCTACAAAAAATTTTTATTAAAATTACACATTTATGTTTACCAGTGACGTTGTACATCGATAGGATTTTGAAATACAACTTAGGCTGCAGTCTCAATGACATCTTGTCCTTTTCGAATTACTGTTTTACCTCCATACGGTTAGGTATACTATTTCTGTTTCTAGAAAATATTTTAGCTTTTACTCGCTACAAAATATTTTATAACTGTTCGCCAGTTACCACATTTTTATTAAAATTACATATTTATGTTTGCAATTCACGATGAGATGAATACACAAGCTACCTCTAGCGACACTAAATGTCAGCATGTTTTCTAGTAAGTTTCGCTGTGTGTCAGTTCAGTGGTGCTCTGGTATCAGTGATACAGTCTGTGACTTGTAAATTTGGGAAGGATGCACTTGGCAAAACATGTGGTTCAAAAAATGGCTCTGAGCACTATGGGACTTAACATCTGAGGTCATCAGTCCCCTAGAACTTAGAACTACTTAAACCTAACTAACCGAAGGACATTACACACATCCATGCCCGAGGCAGGATTCGAACCTGCGACCGTAGCGGTCGCGCGGTTCCACACTGAAGCGCCTAGAACCGCTCGGCCACATCGGCCGGCTAAAACATGTGGTAAACAATGGTTATTAACTTTGACATGCCAATACATCTTGCATCAACAATCCAGCTAATTCATATTTGGAGTACGCTTATAGCTCTAATTGGGCATTTGTATTAATCTTCACCGAGAAATGCGTAATAATATTTCAACCTATGTATAACATTGATGACATTGTACGCTATCTGTTATAACTTAATATGCTTTTATTTTATGTGCGCTATTCACGGATCAGACGACGGTAACTCTGTTTTGACGAAACCGGTCATTTTAAATAAAGATTATACAAATGCAATTTTGGCTGAGGAGTTGTCTTCTTTAAAGTTGAAAATTTACACATCGCCTCTTACTACTTAGCACGAGCAGGTTAACAGAAATTTTATTTGCGAGATTGATCGCCTAAACGTCACTAGTTCCCCTGTTTGTCTAAGTTATCTGCATGGGAGTGACCAAAATCACTAGCATCACAACTTCAGTTTAGTTTTATTTCGATTTGAGTGAGCTGATCACGCATCGTATTTACCTCAGGTCTCTGTTGTTGATTGATATTCATTTTATCACCTTTACAATGTTTCAAAGCCTTGTACTCTCCTGCATGCGAAATATGAACCGGTAAAGTGTCGTCCGTATGACTGTTGCGTTGGTTGACAAATTTGTCGTTTTCTCAGTGAGACTGTCAACTTTTCAGAAGTAGTAACGAGGTGATCTTTCTCTGTTTCCGACTGTATTTTCAATTATGCGACATGCTCACCTGTTTCGCGAATGGTAACATCAAGTTTCTAATTCTGTTGCTTTACTTGAGTATCACAGAAATGGGCACTACACCGTTTATTTTGGCTAACAATTCTTTTTTTGTTATGATGTTGATTCTTTTCAATATTTTAAATAATCTCATCTACCTTTTTATCTCTTTTTCAGCGTGTTTCGTTCTGTTGATGCTGTTCTGTCCCATTATTATAGAGCCTTTTCGTGACAAAGATCAGGTACAACACAAATATTTCTGTTATACACAAATATGAAAGTTTCAGTCACAGACTGTTCACAAAAAGTGAAATTGTTCCAGGTAATGAATAACTATTATAAGTCGTGCATATTTCAAATAGAAACTCATACAATCGCCACTACAATGACCTTAGTCTACATAGTTGCTTTTCACTAAATGTCACGTAAATAAACCAAAAAATCAAAAACAGCACAAATCATAAAAATACAAATACATAAAAAATATACAAAAGTTTTACTCTAGTACTAGCCAGAAAAGTAGGGCGTGTGCAATTTGTTGCACAGAATGCTCGTTGTAATTTCACTATCGAGACGGTAACTTCACCAGACAAGGAAAATGACAGAAAATTTCTAAAAACTCTCATCCTATGCAGAAGGTTCGCCAGTTGTAACTGTTTTATATCGTGTATGATTAGTGTTTGTTGTTGTGTGTGTGTAAACTGGTTTCCGTTTCGTTAACTGCCATGTGTGTCTGCGTTGCAACGTGAACTGTGCTTACGTAACCGCAACACCTTCTGATTGTGCATCTCAGTGTTCTGCTAGCTATTTGCAGACTGCTCTGTGTCGTGACCGACACTCCGTTCTCTCACTAACTCCTGAGTGAATGCTACACTGGAAACGGCAATACTACTGACAACGAAAGATAACATTGCTTGTACACAGAACGTCTATGGCATAACATATCAATTGTTAAAGACTTCTATTTGAAAAATATCCAGTGTAGAGATACGAAGTACGATACATCCCATAAAAAGAGAATTCTCATCACTTTCTTTGAATACGAAAAATAATGTAGAAACCTCATAAAGCAAAGGTGGGTAACATTGAAAATGTACAATACGAAGGTAGAACAATAAGATTGGAAGACCAAGAAGAAAGTGCTCGGATTGAAAAGGATGTAAGACAAGGAGGTAGTCTTTCGCTCCTTCTATTGAGTCGCTGCATAGAAGAAGCAATGACAGAAACAAAAGAAAGTGTCAAGAGTGTCACTGAAATTCAGGCTGAAAGGATATGAATGATAAGATTCGGTGACATTGCTATTCTTAAATGAAAGTCATGATGGATTACGGGTTCCTCTGAATGGAATGAAAAGTCTAATGAGTATATGACTTGGATTTAAAATAATCCGGAAAAAGACAAAATTCATGAGAAGTAGCAGAAATGAGAATAACGTCAAACTTAACATTAGAATTGGTGATCACGAAGTACACGTCGTTATGGAATCCAGCTTCTTTGGAAGCAAAATAATCCATGGCGGACGATGCAAGGAGGACGAATTAAGACTGTTGTTTTTGTGGTCTTCAGTCCAGAGACTGGTTTGATGCAGCTCTCCATGCTATTCTATTCTCTGCAAGCTTCTTCATCTCCCAGTACCTACTGCAACCTACATCCTCTACGGTTTTTACCCTCAACGCTGGCTTCCAATACTAAATTGGTGATCCCTTGATGCCTCAGAATATGTCCTACCAAGCGATTCCTTCTTCTAGTCAAGTTGTGCCTCAAATTCCTCTTCTCCCCAGTTCTATTCAGAACCTCCTCATTAAGTTACGTGAGCTACCCATCTAAAACACCACATTTCGAGAGCTTCTATTCTTTTCTTGTCTAACTATTTATCGTCCAAGTTTCACTTCCATACATGGCTACACTCCATACAAATACTTTCAGAAACGACTTCCTGATCCTTAAATCTATACTCGATGTTAACAAATTTCTCTTCTTCAGAAACACTTTCCTTGCCATTGCCAGCCTACATTTAATATCCTCTCTTTTTCGACATCATCAGTTATTTTGCTCCCCAAATAGCAAAACTCACCTACTACTTTAAGTGTTTCATTTCCTAATCTAATTCCCTCAGCATCACATGACTTAATTCGACTACATCCCATTATCTTCGTTTTGCTTTTGTTGATGTTCATCTTATATCCTCCATTCAAGACACTGTGTATTCTGTTCAGCTGCTCTTCCAGGTCCTTTGCTGTTTCTGGCAGAATTACAATGTCTTCGGCGAACCGCAAAGTTTTTATTTCTTCTCCATGGATTTTAATTCCTACTCCGAATTTTTCTTTTGTTTACTTTACTGCTTGCTCAATATACAGATTGAATAACATCTAATGGTTTGGAACACATGCCTTAAATTACAGAAGAGCTTTGTGACAATGTAAATTTCGTGCACAGCATTGATGGGATTGAATCAAAGATAGTGGGAGAACCGAAACAGAAGAGAGCCAAAGCATTTTCTATGTGGTGCTTGAGAAGAATTTTGAAAATTAGGTAGAGTGGTTCAAGTGACTCTGAGCACTATGGGACTTAACTTCTGAGGTCATCAGTCCTCTAGAACCAAGAACTACTTCAACCCAACTAACCTAAGGACATCACACACATCCATGCCCGAGGCAGATTCGAACCTGCGACCGTAGGGGTGGCGCAGCTCCAGACTGTAGCGCCTAGAACCGCTCGGCCACTCCAGCCGGCTAGGTGGAGTGATAAGGTAAGCAATGATGAGGTTCTCCACAGAATCCGTGAAGAAACGGACACATGGAAAACACTGACAAGTAGAAGGTGCAACATGATATAGTATGTATTAAAACATCAGGAAATACCCTCCATGGTACTAGAGGGAGCTGTAGAGGGTATACACTGTAGAGGAAGACAGAGATTGGAATATATCCAAGAAATAATTGTGGACGTAAGATGCAAATGCTAATATGAGATGAAGAGGTTACGGCAGGAGAGGAATTCATGTAGGGCCGCATCAAACCAGTCGAAAGACTAATGACCCACAGAAAAGAATACAGTGTCGCAACAACTCTGACCGCTCGGTGTACACTATTCAAAGGCTTGCGAGTCAATCCGCCCATGCAACATTACACCTTCCCACACTTTAACACGTGGACCGCCAAACCGATGAGAGTTGGGAACATGTAAAGCGCTCAGGAAAATTGTCAAACATTACCGTTTTCGTGGTCCAGGTTTTATAGTGTTCAATTGGTTCAAATGGCACTGAGCACTATGGGACTTAACATCTGAGGTCATCAGTTCCCTAGAACGTAGAACTACTTAAACCTAATTAACCTAAGGACATCACACACATCCATGTCCGAGGCAGGATTCGAACCTGCGACCGTAGCAGCAGCGCGGTTCCAGACTGTAGCGCCTAGAACCACTAGGCCACCCCGGCCGGCTGTTATAGTGTGGTGAGTCATAATGTTGCATGGGCATACTGACCTGCAAAACGGTGAACACGGTACAGTCACCGGTCAACTTTATTGACACTGTACTTCTTCCCCGTGTGCGTCTTTTCAGTGGTGCATTCACTTTTACGGACGATAATGCACGACCGCGTCGAACAGTGCAGGTGGGGGAGCTCTTGGAGTGATGGGATACTTGGTACATGGGCGGGCCTTCCCGTTCCGCCGTCTGAAATCCCTTCGAACTCGTGTGGGATGTGTTGGGGGGCGCATTGCAGCACGTCCACGTGCACCTACGACTTTCCAGCTGTCGTTTACGGCACAGGTAGAGCGCTCTACCACAAGAACTCTCTAGCAACTGTGCGGCTGGTCCCGACGGAGGTTGGAGTCCTCCCTCGGGCATGGGTGTGTGTCTTTGTCCTTAGGATCATTTAGTTTAAGTAGAGAGTAAGGTTAGGGACAGATGACCTTAGCAGTTAAGTCCCATAAGATTTCACACACATTTGAACATCTTTGAACTCTCTAGCAACCTCGTGGCCAGCATGGAAGAATGCGGTAGAACATGCACTACCGTCCGTGGTGGTCACACACCCATTTAAGAACCATGTCCCGCCTTTGTAATATCCAGGGGACCACTGAATCGTTGTTATTTCAATTTAATGATTGTTTTTAAATACAAGGCTCATTTCTGTTCTTCTCATTGCGTATTTGTTTCAGTTGTCTTCTGTTATCATACTGTAGCAGTTCTTACTATGTATGGTCCAAGGTTCATCGAGCTATCTTAGCTGGCTGCCACCCGTCGTGAAAAAGTTACTTTTGTTCTTACATTTTGCCCACCATTGTAGTTTAATACAGATGTGGTTGTTATTATTAACACGTTAGCTGTGAAACACAAAATGATAAAAATTATTTCCAATTAAAAATAAGGATAAACGAATTAAAGGAAAATGAAACTCTGGAAGACCAAGGAGAATGTTGGAAACTTAACAGACAGTAAATGCCTAAAACCGGAAGTGAAGACAAAGCAGACCAGGAAATATAGCGTTCGGGGGCGGTATATCATCACTGCTCCTCTAGTCTTCAAACTGCTAGTGACAAAAATTTGCGCAGTTAGTATGCTTTAGCAATTACACTATGTGACCAAAAGTACCAGGACACCCCCAAAAATATACGTTTTTCATACTACGTGCATTGTCCTGCCACCTACTGCCAGGCGACCTCAGTAGTCATTGGACATCGTGAGAGCAGAATGGGGTGCTCCGCGGAACTCACGGATTTCGAACGTGATCAGGTGATAGAGTGTCACGTGAGTCATACGTCTGTACGCGAGATTTCCACACTCATAAACATCCCTAGGTCTACTGTTTCCGATGTGATAGTGAAGTGGAAACGTAAAGGGTCATGTACAGCACAAAAAAGTTCAGGCCAACCTCGCCTGTTGACTGACAGAGACCGCCGACAGTTGAAGTGGGTCGTAATGTGTAAGAAGCAGACATCTGTCCAGACCATCACACAAGAATTCCAAACTGTATCAGTATCCACTGCAAGTACTATGACAGTTAGCCGGGAGGTGAGAAAACTTGGATTTGACGTTGGAGCTGCTGCTCATAATCCATACATCACTTCGGTAAATGCCAAATGACTCCTCGCTTGATGCAAGGAGCGTAAATATTGGACGACTAAACCCCGCGAAAACGTTTTGAGGAGTGGCCAATCACGGTACACAATGTGACGATCCGATTCCAGGTTGTGGGTGTGGCGAATGCCAGGTGAACGTCATCTGATAGCGTGTGTAGTGCCAACAGTAAAATTCGGAGGAGGTGGTGTTGTGGTGTGGTCGTCTTTCATGGAGGGGAATTGCACCCCATGTTGTTTTGCGTGGCACTATCACAGCACAGTCCTACATTGATGTTTTAAGCACCTTCTTGCTTCCCACTGTTGACGAGCAATTCGGGGATGGCGATTGCATCTTTCAACACTATCAAGCACCTGTTCATAATGCACAGCCTGTGGCGGAGTGGTTACACGACAATAGCATCCTTGTAATGGACTGGCCTGCACAGAGTCCTGACCTGAATCCTAAAGAACACCTTTGGGATGTTTTGGAACGCCGACTTCGTGCCAGGCCTCCCCGACAGACATCGATACCTCTCCTCAGTGCAGCACTCCGTGAGGAATGGGCTGTCATTGCCCAAGAAACGTTCCAGCACCTCATTGAATGTATGCCTGCGAGAGTGGAAGCTGTCATCAAGGCTAAGCGTGGGACAACTCCATACTGAATTCCAGAATAACCGATGGAGGGTGCCACGAATTTATAAGTCATTTTCAGTCAGGTGTCCGGGTACTTTTAATCACATAGTGTATAAGAACAAGTGACTCTAGTTGTATCTGACGGGCCGCTTGAATTTGCGAGCGCAACGACCTGACTGGCTAAGTTCAATGTATTAACTCGGAAGCGGCGCAACGTACGGAATTTTTTGCTTAACAATTACTTCCCAGCACAACATATCGTGCAACATCCTTACAAGTTCTTCAGACTGTTTATGACCATCCCGTGTGTTAGTGAGATCATTGTGATGATATACACTGCCTACAAAAACAACTGAATCACCCAGCAAGAGAGGACGAAACGAAATCACGAGTTGAGGGGGTAGGTGATGTTATGCCAACGATTACAAAATCGATTTAAATTTGCAATGGCAGTATGAGTCCACTTATTAATATGACGTTGTGTCTTCTGGCCTGGATGCACGCACTGGTTCCACTGCGAAACGTGTCATAAAGCCATTTTATCGTCTCCTGAGGCAAGCAGGCCCACAGCTGTTGTAACCGATCCGCGATATCCTTGACACTGCCACTAGGATGGAGGTGATGTCCGAGATGATTGCACATATGGGGACGCATTTTGGGATATTGCAGGTCACAGTGTAAGGTTGTCATGCATGTCATTTTGATTTTTTTATGTTATCGATGTGCACGTCAGAGGGAAGGCAAGGTACATTACTGTTAAACAATCTTTGGTCTTGTTGAGACGCTGTCTTTGTCTCTGCGCAGTCTGATACATTCTTTGTTGAAGTATGGTTGGTGGTGGACGTATTCAGTAATGCGGTGTTGATTTGTGATTGTATCTGTTAGATGAAGAAAGACTGATAATGAAGAACAGCAAGGATAAATAAGCTGTATATACTGGAAAGCGAAGAGAATATAAATTTTGAATAATGTTATTTTTTGAGGAGAAGATGTTTGAAGTAAGACTGCAGTACTGCGCACCAAATTGGTAGAAATGATTATTGGCCACTAGTTAACTTCGTGCATTTGCTCAGAGCTGAGAGAAAGACCTCCCCACTTCTCTGAGTAATGCATTAACATATTAATTGATTAATTCTCTGTTAACACTGTACGCTCTTTAAACCACTGTTCACTTTGTTAAGCGTAGTATTGTTTAGACAATGTGACAATGTTACTGTATGTGTGAAGTTGACCCGAAGATTTTAATCTGTTTATTTTTTTTATGTATACTTCATTCGAAAATCATTGTATTTAATATATTTATAGGAACAGGTAGTTCCCCACCCCACTGTTTATCATTAAGCATTACCACATGTGGTATGCGAAAGGTGGAAATTTTATTTAAAAATAGAAATCTAGCTTAGCCGCTGCTTGCTGTTGTGCTTTCGAGAAATCTGCAACGATGTTGTCAAGACGCGAGGTAAATGGAAATTTTGATTAGGGCAGATAACTGTTTTACTTCAGTTGCGTATTTAAGAGAAAGACATGTTTGAACACGGGATTATACAGGCAACCGTTTGAAAATAACTGTATGGTACAATGACCTAGGTTTCTACATGTACTTTTTTTTTTGGTCATCAGTCTACTGACTGGTTTGATGCGGCCCGCCACGAATACCTTTCCTGTGCTAACCTATTCATCTCAGAGTAGCACTTGCAACCTACGTCCTCAATTATTTGCTTGACGTATTCCAATCTCTGTCTTCCTCTACAGTTTTTGCCCTCTACAGCTCCCTCTAGTACCATGGAAGTCATTCCCTCATGTCATAGCAGATGTCCTATCATCCTGTCCCTTCTGCTTGTCAGTGTTTTCCACATATTCCTTTCCTCTCCGATTCTGCGTAGAACCTCCTCATTCCTTACCTTATCAGTCCACCTAATTTTCAACATTCTTCTATAGCACCACATCTCAAATGCTTCGACTCTCTTCTGTTCCGGTTTTCCCACAGTCCATGTTTCACTACCATACAATGCTGTACTCCAGACGTACATCCTCAGAAATTTCTTCCTCAAATTAAGGCCGGTATTTGATACTAGTAGACTTCTCTTGGCCAGAAATGCCTTTTTTGCTATAGCGAGTCTGCTTTTGATGTCCTCCTTGCTCCGTCCGTCATTGATTATTTTACTGCCTAGGTAGCAGAATTCCTTAACTTCATTGACTTCGTGACCATCAATCCTGATGTTAAGTTTCTCGCTGTTCTCATTTCTACTACTTCTCATTACCTTCGTCTTTCTCCGATTTACTCTCAAACCATACTGTGTACTCATTAGACTGTTCATTCCGTTCAGCAGATCATTTAATTCTTCTTCACTTTCACTCAGGATAGCAATGTCATCAGCGAATCGTATCATTGATATCCTTTCACCTTGTATTTTAATTCCACTCCTGAACCTTTCTTTTATTTCCATCATTGCTTCCTCGATGTACAGATTGAAGAGTAGGGGCGAAAGGCTACAGCCTTGTCTTACACCCTTCATAATACGAGCACTTCGTTCTTGATCGTCCACTCTTATTATTCCCTCTTGGTTGTTGTACATATTGTATATGACCCGTCTCTCCCTATAGCTTACCCCTACTTTTTTCAGAATCTCGAACAGCTTGCCCCATTTTATATTGACGAACGCTTTTTCCAGGTCGACAAATCCTACGAAAGTGTCTTGATTTTTCTTTAGCCTTGCTTCCATTATTAGCCGTAACGTCAGAATTGCCTCTCTCGTCCCTTTACTTTTCCTAAAGCCAAACTGATCGTCACCTAGCGCATTCTCAATTTTCTTTTCCATTCTTCTGTATATTATTCTTGTAAGCAGCTTCGATGCATGAGCTGTTAAGCTGATTGTGCGATAATTCTCGCACTTGTCAGCTCTTGCCGTCTTCGGAATTGTGTGGATGATGCTTTTCCAAAAGTCAGATGGTATGTCGCCACACTCATATATTCTACACACCAACGTGAATAGTCGTTTTGTTGCCACTTCCCCCAATGATTTTAGAAATTCTGATGGAATGTTATCTATCCCTTCAGCCTTATTTGACCGGAAGTCCTCCAAAGCTCTTTTAAATTCCGATTCTAATACTGGATCCCCTATCTCTTCTAAATCGACTCCTGTTTCTTCTTCTATCACATCAGACAAATCTTCACCCTCATAGAGGCTTTCAATGTATTCTTTCCACCATCTGCTCTCTCCTCTGCATTTAACAGCGGAATTCCCGTTGCACTCTTAATGTTACCACCGTTGCTTTTAATGTCACCAAAGGTTGTTTTGACTTTCCTGTATGCTGAGTCTGTCCTTCCGACAATCATATCTTTTTCGATGTCTTCACATTTTTCCTGCAGCCATTTCGTCTTAGCTTCCCTGCGCTTCCTATTTATTTCATTCCTCAGTGACTTGTATTTCTCTATTCCTGAGTTTCCCGGAACATGTTTGTACTTCCTCCTTTCATCAATCAACTTCAGTATTTCTTCTGTTACCCATGGTTTCTTCGCAGCTACCTTCTTTATATCTATGTTTTCCTTCCCAACTTCTGTGATGGCCCTTTTTAGAGATGTCCATTCCTCTTCAACTGTATTGCCTACTGCGCTATTCCTTATTGCTGTATCTATAGCGTTAGAGAACTTCAAACGTATCTCGTCATTCCTTAGTACTTCCGTATCCCACTTCTTTGCGTATTGATTCTTCCTGATTAATGTCTTGAACTTCAGCCTACTCTTCATCACTACTATATTGTGATCTGAGTCTATATCTGCTCCTGGGTACGCCTTACAATCCAGTATCTGATTTCGGAATCTCTGTCTGACCATGATGTAATCTAATTGAAATCTTCCCGTACCTCCCGGCCTTTTTCAAGTATACCTCCTCCTCTTGTGATTCTTGAACAGGGTATTCGCTATTACTAGCTGAAACTTGTTACAGAACTCAATTAACCTTTTTCCTCTTTCATTCCTTGTCCCAAGCCCATATTCTCCTGTAACCTTTTCTTCTACTCCTTCCCCTACAACTGCATTCCAGTCGCCCATGACTATTAGATTTTCGTCCCCCTTTACATACTGCATTACCCTTTCAATATCCTCATACACTTTCTCTATCTGTTCATCTTCAGCTTGCGACGTCGGCATGTATACCTGAACTATTGTTGTCGGTGTTGGTCTGCTGTCGATTCTGATTAGAACAACCCGGTCACTAAACTGTTCACAGTAACACACCCTCTGCCCTACCTTCCTATTCATAACGAATCCTACACCTGTTATACCATTTTCTGCTGCTGTTGATATTACCCGATACTCATCTGACCAGAAATCCTTGTCTTCCTTCCACTTCACTTCACTGACCCCTACTATATCTAGATTGAGCCTTTGCATTTCCCTTTTCAGATTTTCTAGTTTCCCTACCACGTTCAAGCTTCTGACATTCCACGCCCCGACTCGTAGAACGTTATCCTTTCGTTGATTATTCAATCTTTTTCTCACGGTAACCTCCCCCTTGGCAGTCTACTCCTGGAGATCCGAATGGGGGACTATTCCGGAATCTTTTGCCAATGGAGAGATCATCATGACACTTCTTCAATTACAGGTCACATGTCCTGTGGATACACGTTACGTGTCTTTAATGCAGTGGATTCCATTGCCTTCTGCATCCTCATGTCGTTGATCGTTGCTGATTGTTCCGCCTGTAGGGGCAATTTCCCACCCCTAGGACAAGAGAGTGCCATGAACCTCTATCCGCTCCTCCGCCCTCTTTGACAAGGCCGTTGGCAGAATGAGGCTGACTTCTTATGCCGGAAGTCTTCGGCCAACAATGCTGATTATTTATCAAAATTTAGGCAGTGGCGGGGATCGAACCCGGGACCGAAGACGTTTTGATTATGAATCAAAGACGCTACCCCCCTTTTTTTTTAATTTTCATTTTGTTCGCTTTAGTTCGTTGTATCTGCTCGGGGCGGACGTCGTAAGACATCCATTTCAGTTCGTTGTTGATCTGTTAACTCAGTTTTTTTTATTACAGAGGGCACGTTATTCTCTGACCGAACACGCTGAGCTACCGTGCCGGCATAATACCCCTAGACCACGGGTACCTACATGTACTATGGGTGACTTGATCAGAATCAAATTTTGGGAAACCGCAAAACTACATTGCGTGAAAGCAATGGTCAGATTTTAGAGCAGCTATGCTCAAGTCTAAAATAAAATTAAACACGTGCAATGGCTGGAACGTGTTTCATTTTATATTTGATTTGAGCGTAGAAGCTCTAAATTATGACCATTGCTTTCTCGCAATGTAATTTTACGGTGTCTCAAAATTTCATTATGATGAAGACACCTTTAGTAGGTGTCGAAACCTAGGTCAATGTACCACACAGTTATTTGCACCCTGTTGGATGTATAATCTTACGTTGAAACTAGTATACGGTTGCTGAGAAACAGCCATGTTTAATACGATAAGGAAAAGTTCTATTCAAACCAGTTACAGTTCAGTTCAAATTAAATTCTGTAGCATATGAATTCAAGTTGGATAACAGTTTGTGAGTACATAGTTTTGGTAATACGTAGATTTTTTTAGAGTGGGAGGTAAAGTTGGACTAAATTTCATGCGGAAACAAATATGGTGGGGAGGTTACAACGGGAGTACTTTAACATCAGCCACACATTCATAGAGACGAGTGCTATGTGTGGACGAACAGTACGCTTTTGGAAAATGGTACCACGATACTGTGACATGAGAGATAACACAAGAGGAAGCAGGATATCCATGATGTACCGTCAGGGTTCCCTCGCTCACTAATAGCCGTGACCTACCGTCATACCCAATGGGTCGGCACACCAAGACGTCAGGGGTAACACATTTGTGTCTCTAAAACCACAGAAAGAATGAGACCTCTCTCCAAGTCGCTGCCACACTCGCCAACGATGGTCATCATATGGGGTAATAACGAAACGCGATCCATCGCTGAACACAGTGCGATTCCATTCATCAGCAATCCATGGTTCCCGGTAATGGCACCACTCCACATGGATCCGTTTGTGTTGTGGACGGCAGCCTACATATGAAACGGTAATTTCCCTATCCGGCTTTGCTAGTCTTCGACCAACGGTGCGTGATTTATCAAAAATAGGTGTATTTGTTTCCATGAAGCTATCGCCACCATTACTTACAAAAAGAGTCTCCAAACTGAGTCTCCAGATCGATTCCTTTATTTCCATATGACCGGTTTCTGGTCAGCTGCCCATCTTCAGGTCAGTTTTTACAGTTACGGAGTAATCAGTCGAATGTGGAACTGAAAATTCATTGTCACAGCTGTAGTCGAATGATCTAAAGAGGGGCAACTGACCCGCAACCGGTCATATGAAAATGAAGGAAAGCGATGAGGAGACTGAACTGGAACACTTCTTTAATTTTGTGTGATGACATGATATTGTTTTCAGATGACATGGATAACATGCGCAAATATGAAGGGATTATGATATATTTGGTGCGCAGCGTGGCGATCTTCCGTTGTGGTGGTCAGGCGTATTTGATACGATCCTTGATGACGAGCGCGACTGCCCTCAAGTTTCCATACAGTCCATCATAGGGCACTGCCACATCCGAATGCTCCACAAATCTGAATATTGCACGTTTCGATCAGCCAGTAAAATGGAGACTCACAATGAGGGTCCTTTCCAACTGTGTCGAGTTCTGATAAAACGCGCACGCTGCATATCCGTGTTCTTCACAGTGATCACTCAATATTTGATGCTGTTCACAGCCCTTATACTGCGTGACTGGCCTGGTAACAGCACTAAACACACTAATCCATGTGATGGCTTCTCTAAATGTCACAGAGGATTGTAACTCCAATCACTTACAAAACCGCCGACAGTGTCTACCTGTACGAACCTGCATAGACATCCGACGATATCTTCAAGGTGCTTTACTTTCTTTGTCAGGCAGTGTATTTAACGCAGTTTAATGCATTTTTCTTTTGAGGACATTTCTTCAAGGACGAATCTGCGAATAAGCACGTATGAAGCAATAGGAAAGACTGGTTGTGAGTGAACCGGTCGGTCCGGTAGATGTTTACTTGAATTGGTAAAAAATACGGGCTGTTACGGCATTGGCGATCTTGCAACTAGTACTGCTTGCATAACGAGAAGGTGGGGCAGACCCTCGTCCAACAACTTGTGCATTCATTCGCCTGACGGCTGCAATCTATCGCTGCGATGTCCTACAGGCTGTGCTGCATGTCCGGCCAAGTGTAGGGCAGCCTAGGCGACCATGAGCGTGCACTTTGCTGCCCGACTGGAAATGTCTGAAGTGATCTTTACCCACCCTGCTGGGATAAAATTGCAACTGCGCGAAAGAACATGAAAGTTATACTTCGCGTATGTTAGGTTTCGCGTCCTTATGGCTACGTAAATATCAAATTCCATGCATTTTGTGAAAGTGATCTGAATAACGATAAGGTCCCCTTCGTAGTATAGAACCGAATCTCAGTGATGTTTAGCGTGTGTGATTAAGAGTTTCAAAGGCAAATAAATTCGTTGATGCTGACTTGTCACAATCCGGAAAGAACGGTGACACAACTCAAAAATGCGATACTTGATAAAACTGGGTTAAACAATTCTCATATCAAAATAGTACAAGATTCTTTTAAATTTCAAGTAATTATTTTGATAGTAAATTTCATTGTATTCTATACAATAGTAATATGGACAAGTAATTCTGTTCATGTCAAATGTGAGGCGTTATCAGATAATTATAGATTAGTCTTTCATTATTACAATTTAATAAGGTACACCAATTAGATACACTTTACGAATCACAGTTTACGAAAACATAGACTCATAAATCCGTTTATGTACTATATGAATACATTTCACCGAGAAAAAGGATTCAATATGAATCTCTTTATAACACATATTTTCATTCTTTTCTTCTACGCCGCAAGTACTGCATTGCAATGAAGTTCAACGTTTTCTCCTGGTATTACTGACGATGATCTGCCCATATTATTTTTCTTCGTATGTGGTCTTACGAAAAGAATGCCTGGGTCACTCTTCCCCACTTTGATTACTTTTATGTCATGTCGTCCATATCACCCATGCTCGCACTTGTGATTTCCGCACAGGCAGTCGGCCGTGGTGGCCGTGAGGTTCTAGGCGCTGCAGTCCGGAACCGCGGGACTGCTACGGTCGCAGGTACGAATCCTGCCTCGGGCATGGATGTGTGTGACGTCCTTAGGTTAGTTAGGTTTAAGTAGTTCTAAGTTCTAGGGGACTCACGACCTAAGATGTTAAGTCCCATAGTGCTCAGAGCCATTTGAACCATTTGAACTATTTGAACCGCACAGGCAGACACAAACGTTATTATACTGTCATCACATTGTACACTACTGGCCATTAAAATTGCTACACCACGAAGATGACGTGCTACAGACGCGAAATTTAACCGACATGAAGAAGATGCTGTGATATGCAAATTATTAGCTTTTCAGAGCATTCACACAAGGTTGGCGCCGGTGGCAACACCTACAACGTGCTGACACGGGGAAAGTTTCCAACCGATTTCTCGTACACACACAGCAGTTGACCGGCGTTGCCTAATGAAACGTTGTTGTGATACCTTGTGTAAGGAGGAGAAACGCGTACCATCACGTTTCCGACTTTGATAAAGCTCGGATTGAAGCCTATCGCGATTGCGGTTTATCGTATCGCGACATTGATGCTCGCGTTGGTCGAGATCCAATGACTGTTAGCAGAATATCGAATCGGTGGGTTCAGGAGGGTAATACGGAATGCCGTGCTCGATCCCAGCGGCCTCGTATCACTAGCAGTCGAGATGACGGGCATCTTATTCGCATGGCTGTAACGGATCGTGCAGCCACGTCTCGATCCCTGAGTCACTAACAGTTCGACGACGTTTGCAGCAGCAGCATGGACTATCAGCTCGCAGACTACTCTGCGGTTACCCTTGACGCTACATCACAGACTGGAGCGCCTGCGCGATGGTGTACGAATGGCAAAACGTCATATTTTCGGATAAATCCAGGTTCTGTTTACAGCATCATGATGGTCGCATCCGTGTTTGGCGAAATCGCGGCCAATGCACATCGGAAGCGTGTATTCGTCATCGCCACATTGGCATATTACCCGGCGTGATGGTATGGGGTGCCATTGGTTACACGTCTCGGTCACCTCTTGTTCGCATTGACGGCACTATGGACAGTGGACGTGGGTACTCGATTCGATCACTGCGAAACCTTACATTTCAGCAGGATAATGCACGACCGCATGTTGCAAGTCCTGTACGGGCCTTTCTGGATACAGAAAATGTTCGACTGCTACCCTGGCCAGCACATTGTCCACATCTCTCATTAATTGAAAACGTCTGGTCAATGGTGGCCGAGCAACTGGCTCGTCACAATACGCCAGTCACTAATCTTGATCAACTGTGGTATCGTGTTGAAGCTGCATGGGCAACTGTACCTGTACACGCCATCCAAGCTCTGTTTGACTGAATGCCCAGGCGTATCAAGGCCGTTATTGCGGCCAGAGGTGGTTGTTCTGGGTACTAATTTATCAGGATCTAAGCACCGTTTATACAGTGTCTGTATCTTACGTTACGATGCATATATGTCTGAAGTAACAGATACTCTTGACGATTACAGCTATTGTAAATATTACGAGAGTTCGTGAACAGTCCGAAGCACATTATAATGTATGTTACAGACACTGCATAAGCACAGATATTGTAATAATCAGTAATATTAAAAGTTACATTCAGGTTACCTTGTACACGAATAATGTCACAGCTCAGAATGGGCCGTCCTTCTTGAACGACCAACGCGCACCTGCCAGTAGCAATGCTGAAGCGATACTGTTCTTGCCGGGCCCAGTCATGAGGTAGCCTAGATAAAAAATAACACAACTATCCTCAAGTGGACGAATTGCGAAATAGATATGTATCGTTTTTCGTGTACTTTGGGTCACATCACACGTAGTTATCACTGATAGAAAATGAAAATTGCCCTTTTCCGACTTGTGTTCAAATGGTTCAGATGGCTATAAGCACTATGGGATTTAACATCTGAGACCTTCAGTACCGTAGACTAAGAACTACTTAAACCTAACTAACCTAAGGACATCACACACATCCATGCCCGAGGCAGGGTACGAACCTGCGACCGTAGCAGCAGCGAGGTTCCGGACTGAATCGCTTAGAATCGCTCGGCCACAGCGGCCGGCTCGATTTGTGTTCACTTTTATTGCTGGGTAGCGACATGTCGACACAGAAATTGTTGTTCTTGTGTGACTTTGCACCCTCGCCTTTAATTTACAAAGTATGACGTTCATAGGCAGCACTGTGCGAAAGATAATACTCGAATAGCAGTTACACCCCTCGCCCTCTCCCCTGTTGGCTTAGCACTGTGCGAAAGATAATACTCGAATAGCAGTTACACCCCTCGCCGCTGTTGGCTTCGTAACTCTCACCGTGTTGAACCAGATGTATCGCTGACACTCAATTTCTTGCGCATGTACGTGTATCTGATGAATCCTGTTTCAGTTCAACTTATCTGACATCATTTCACTTCTTCTTGCTGGTTCATATGAAAACTCTTGTGTATGAAATCCTGTCGTTACAATTTCCTGTTAAATAGTCTTGCTTCAAGTGAACTTCTACCTTGTTCAAACAAAAGCAGCGTGCTGCGGAGAGTTGCTATAGAACTTCGTGAGACAATGTCATACCTGTACAGAAACTAGGAGATTCCTCTCTGAACAACTTTCCCTTGCAGACTACGGTTGCCTGTCTCATTCTGAGACGTCTGTCCTTCCTTGTCACACCTGAAGGTCTGTATCTTTATTTCGGAAACACTTTATATACCGACAGATCAGCTCGTCGTTGCGTCCTTCACTTACTTACGTGCATCCTAATACTCATTCGTATCAGTTAGCAGTCTTCGCACGAGACCTACACTCGCTACAACTGAATCTTTAGCGGATTATTTTTAATTTACTAATGACTTTTCGGCATTACCTATACAGTCAGCCTCACAACTAAAAACAAGGTTTTCCATTACATCCATTTAAACCGGACTCTTTGATTCAAACTGACGTATTTGATATATTACAATGCACAAAAAAATTTAAAAATTCTCTTTTCCTATCAGTTGCTTTATTAATGCTGTAGTTCTTTGATACCTTTTGTCGTTGCCGAAGAAAAATTTGGTCAACATATTCATCACAGCCACATTCACACAAAGAAAATTTAGACGTACTGAGACGGTAGAGATGTTGAGGCAGTCTCCCATAACTGAATCGAAGTCGTTCCATTACCACTATGAAGTGTCTGTTGTACCAGCAATTTTGGTGCAATTTTCGTACGAAGGACAAGATGGGAGATTACGTACCACTGCAGCATGGCCCATCCCTTTAATTTCTTAGACCGTGGAGATTTTTGTTCCGTCTTTGCATAACAATGATGTGATGGACTGTGGATCGACAGTGGCGATCGCTGCCTGTGCAAGAATGATAGATTCGATTGGACTGGGTCAGTATAGTGGATTCTTTCAGAGGACATCGTAATGGGCAG
Organism: Schistocerca piceifrons; assembly: GCF_021461385.2. NCBI lineage: Eukaryota > Metazoa > Arthropoda > Insecta > Orthoptera > Acrididae > Schistocerca > Schistocerca piceifrons. The sequence continues at coordinate 539,897,908 of NC_060141.1, forward strand.
TTGACTTCTGCATCATTGCGAAATGAGGTTACAATGATTAGTGACGTATTGTATGAGGGATTATTGGATATGTGTAAACACGTTGTGCTCTGTTGTGCTGCTAACCTAACTGTGAATAAACCACAGGGTTCGTTACTTGTCTCAAAGATTTTGAATTACAAGTCTTATTCACATCCAATAATAAATAACCACAGAAATAATAATAATAATAATAATAATAATAATAATAATAATAATAATCTGTAAATTGGACTATGTTGTCAGCAGCAACCGCAGGGAGAAGTTGTCAGTTGCAACTTGCCTTGTATCGTCCGTCATTCCGGAAGCAAGCGGATAGGGTCATGAGCTTCACGGTAGGGCAACGTTTGGCTTCAAAGGGCGGGGAAAAAGCCCACATTTTTCAACATGCTGCAGGAATCTTAAAGGCGATGTCTTCCGGCTATATGAACTCATTGTGAGATGACATCTGTTGATCCATCCAGTCACCGAATTTGTACCTGTTTTCTCAATTGAAAAGTGTGAACTGATAGCCCTCGGTTTTTCGATTCATTAATAAGTGCCATTCACGAATAAATGGCCCGCTGGGTGCTAGGACACTTTCGTGAATCCCTCCTGTAGTTTGTGGATTAAAAACACCTACTTGTTAAACATAATTTTTAATCTTGAATTAAAAGAGCATGTCGTTATAGATATGTTTCGTGGAAAAAGGTTGGTTATTTACCTTTTATTAGCGCTATATTTGTTGTGTAATAAACAGTGTGCTTGCTGCGTGAAGCCCTTGTAAATATTAATAATAACGCTGTAAACAATTTCTATGGCTGTATGGACGTAGTTTCTAATGCAAATACAATAGCAAGAAGCTCTTGGGTTTGTCGCCGTGATAAAACGATGAAGCTTATATTTGCTACGCTGTGAGGTATCATGTGCAGATGGCTCAAGATACCGTTATGTTCGTGGTGTATGACAGATTATAACTAGTGGGCAAATAGCAAAGCAAAGAGAGGCTACCAAACAGTTAAAGTACCAATGTCGGATTACGAAGCATTTAATTTTCACAGATGGATCAATATGATGGCTGTCTAGAGAATTCGATTAATAATCACATATTATTATTCTTCATCTATACCTGTCCTGTATGACGGCTTACAGTGTGTGGCAGGGGGTAACTGTGGTAAAACTATCATTTTCCCTTGACTCTGTTACATTCGTAAATGGCGAGCTCTAATTTCACTGATTTTTCTGGTTGTCGTCATTTCATGAGACGCATCTGGTAGTATGTAACATGTTGCCCAGCTCTACTTCGAACGTCCGCTCTCGGGATATGAACAGTAATCGCCCACGTCATGTACAATTCGTCTCTTGTACAGTCTGCCACTGGATTTGTTGAGCATTTCCACAACGCTCTCAAGTCAACTAAACGATCCAGTGACGAAACGGGCAGCTCTTCGTTGGGTCTTTTCTATCTATTTGGTTAATACTACTCGGGAAGGGTCGCATATTGACGAACAATACTCAACAATCGGATAATCAAGTGTTCTGTAGGCCACTTCTTCTGTGGATGAATTAAATTTTCTTAAAATTCTCTCAATGAATCTCCTCTCGTCAGCTGCTTTTCCTGTAGTTAACTGCACTTGATCATAACCACTTTCGATCGCCCTGCACGGTTACTCGTAGGTATTTTTCAGTAGTTAGTCTCTCCAGTGAGTTTTCGCCAACAGCTTAATGGATCAGTCAAGGATCTCGTCACCTGTTCACGTGTAATACGTTACATTTATTTGTGTTCAGGGCCAACTGGCAGTCCTTCACGGAAAGCCGTGAGACGAGCAACTCTTTCAACCTAACAATATATCAGCTGATATCCCATTAACTGCTTAGCGTGCCGCTGGCAGGTAAGAAGCGGCGGGAAACGAGACGAATGGAGGCCACTCACTTCGAGTCAGCCAACATGGCTAACTGATGAGACGTCCAGTACACGAGAACAGGAGTTTTCTACACCATATGGGATTATGATTAAATGATGATGGCGTCCTCTTGGATAAAATATTCCGGAGGTAAAATAGTCCCCCATTCGGATCTCCGGGCGGGGACTACTCAAGAGGACGTCGTTATCAGGAGAAAGAAAACTGGCGTTCTACGGATCGGAGCGTGGAATGTCAGATCCCTTAATCGGGCAGGTAGGTTAGAAAATTTAAAAAGGGAAATGGATAGGTTAATGTTAGATGTGGTGACTACAGGGTTATAAACACAAAATCAAATAGGGGTAATGCAGGAGTAGGTTTAATAATGAATAGGAAAATAGTAATGCGGGTAAGCTACTACAAACAGCATAGTGAACGCATTATTGTGGCCAAGATAGATACAAAGCCCACACCTACTACAGTAGTACAAGTTTATATGCCAACTAGCTCTGCAGATGATGAAGAAATTGAAGAAATGCATGATGAAATAAAAGAAATTATTCAGATAGTGAAGGAAGACGAAAATTTAATAGTCATGGGTGACTGGAATTCGAGTGTAGGAAAAGGGAGAGAAGGAAACGTAATAGGTGAATATAGATTGGGGCTAAGAAATGAAAGAGGAAGCCGCCTGGTAGAATTTTGCACAGAGCATAACACAATCATAGCTAACACTTGGTTTAAGAATCGTGAAAGAATGTTGTACACATGGAAGAACCCTGGAGACACTAAAAGGTATCAGATAGATTATATAATGGTAAGACAGAGATTTAGTAACCAGGTTTTAAATTGTAAGACATTTCCAGGGGCAGATGTGGACTCTGACCACAATCTATTGGTTATGACCTGTAGATTAAAACTGAAGAAATTACAAAAAGGTGGGAATTTAAGGAGATGGGACCTGGATAAACTGACTAAAGCAGAGGTTGTACAGAGTTTCAGGGAGAACATAAGGGAACAATTGACAGGAATGGGGGAAAGAAATACAGTAGAAAAAGAATGGGTAGCTTTGAGGGATGAAGTAGTGAAGGCAGCAGAGGATCAAGTAGGTAAAAAGACGAGATCTAGTAGAAATCCTGGGGTAACAGAAGAAATATTGAATTTAATTGATGAAAGGAGAAAATATAAAAATGCAGTAAATGAATCAGGCAAAATGGAATACAAACATCTCAAAAATGAGATCGACAGGAAGTGCAAAATGGCTAAGCAGGGATGGCTAGAGGACAAATGTAAGGATGTAGAGGCCTATCTCACTAGGGGTAAGATAGATACTGCCTACAGGAAAATTAAAGAGACCTTTGGAGATAAGAGAACGACTTGTATGAATATCAAGAGCTCAGATGGAAACCCAGTTCTAAGCAAAGAAGGGAAAGCAGAAAGGTGGAAGGAGTATATAGAGGGTCTATACAAGGGCGATGTACTTGAGGACAATATTATGGAAATGGAAGAGGATGAAGATGAAGATGAAATGGGAGATACGATACTGCGTGAAGAGTTTGACAGAGCACTGAAAGACCTGAGTCGAAACAAGGCCCCCGGAGTAGACAACATTCCATTGGAACTACTGACGGCCTTGGGAGAGCCAGTCCTGACAAAACTCTACCATCTGGTGAGCAAGATGTATGAAACATGTGAAATACCCTCAGACTTCAAGAAGAACATAATAATTCCAATCCCAAAGAAAGCAGGTGTTGACAGATGTGAAAATTACCGAACTATCAGTTTAATAAGTCACAGCTGCAAAATACTAACACGAATTCTTTACAGACGAATGGAAAAACTAGTAGAAGCCAACCTCGAGGAAGATGAGTTTGGATTCCGTAGAAACACTGGAACACGTGAGGCAATACTGACCTTACGACTTATCTTAGAAGAAAGATTAAGGAAAGGCAAACCTACGTTTTTAGCATTTGTGGACTTAGACAAAGCTTTCGACAATGTTGACTGGAATACTCTCTTTCAAATTCTAAAGGTGGCAGGGGTAAAATACAGGGAGCGAAAGGCTATTTGCAATTTGTACAGAAACCAGATGGCAGTTATAAGAGTCGAGGGACATGAAAGGGAAGCAGTTGTTGGGAGGGGAGTAAGACAGGGTTGTAGCCTCTCCCCGATGTTGTTCAATCTGTATATTGAGCAAGCAGTAAAGGAAACAAAAGAAAAATTCGGAGTAGGTATTAAAATCCATGGAGAAGAAATAAAAACTTTGAGGTTTGCCGATGACATTGTAATTCTGTCAGAGACAGCAAAGGACTTGGAAGAGCACTTGAATGGAATGGATAGTGTCTTGAAAGGAGGATATAAGATGAACATCAACAAAAGCAAAACGAGGATAATGGAATGTAGTCGAATTAAGTCGGGTGATGCTGAGGGAATTAGATTAGGAAATGAGACACTTAAAGTGGTAAAGGAGTTTTGCTATTTGGGGAGCAAAATAACTGATGATGGTCGAAGTAGAGAGGATATAAAATGTAGACTTGCAATGGCAAGGAAAGCGTTTCTGAAGAAGAGAAATTTGTTAACATCGAGTATAGATTTAAGTGTCAGGAAGTCATTTCTGAAAGTATTTGTATGGAGTGTAGCCATGTATGGAAGTGAAACATGGACGATAAATAGTTTGGACAAGAAGAGAATAGAAGCTTTCGAAATGTGGTGCTACAGAAGAATGCTGAAGATTAGATGGGTAGATCACATAACTAATGAGGAAGTATTGAATAGGATTGGGGAGAAGTGAAGTTTGTGGCACAACTTGACCAGAAGAAGGGATCGGTTGGTAGGACATGTTCTGAGGCATCAAGGGATCACCAATTTACTGTTGGAGGGCAGCGTGGAGGGTAAAAATCGTAGAGGGAGACCAAGAGATGAATACACTAAGCAGATTCAGAAGGATGTAGGTTGCAGTAGGTACTGGGAGATGAAGAAGCTTGCACAGGATAGAGTAGCATGGAGAGCTGCATCAAACCAGTCTCAGGACTGAAGACCACAACAACAACAATGGGATTACTGAGTGTTAAATTACAGCAAAACCGGACGGCAGCTCCACGAAATTTGTGCTTACTAATACTGTCTCCTTACTATATAGGGTGAACCCTAAACCACCTACAAAATTTCGCAAGTGGTTCAGGAGCACTTTCTGGTATAAGGGACCAGCATTCTCGGTGGCTCATTACGAATTTGTAATGTAATGTAATTGTTGTGTGTTCGCTTATTTTCCCCAGTTCCCTTTGTTTCTTTGAAAATACCTTGACACAGAAAAAAGCCGGTAACACGCAATCTTAAACGGTACAACACAAAAACACACATTATCTTCATTGGGGATGGTTCCACAGTTTCTATGAATTAATTGAATAATTCATTGCCAAGTGCAGCTGTCATTTTTAGGGTTCCCTACCTCAATCGTTAAAAACGGATCCCATATAGGATAACTTTGTCGACCACTTGCCTTCTTTTCTTTCTGTCCTGCTGTTAATACTCCTTTCTCGCAGAAACTGGTGGCCATATCAGTTGAAACTTAGGTCTTATGATAAGGTACATGGTTCCTTGGCGGTGACGAAAATATAAACTAAGCGATTCAGTCAAAAGATGCGGCCATTTATGTCAGATATTTTTATATCCGCAAACTCATTTATCAAACACTAAAGGGTACTTCTCGTTGATCTAGATTCATGATTCTTGTCAAGAAGCAAGTTTCACAGTACAAGTAAAGGAAAAAATCCGAAGATTGTTAATTTGTAATTACAACACAAAAAAAATGATTTTTTGTCATTTGATATCCGACTGTCTGCCTGTCCGTCTGTTAAGGCCTCTTTTTCTCAGGAACGGGGAGACGTATCAAGTGTAAATGTATGTTACATACTGTAGTCTATAGTCCCTCGGCAGTGTAAAAGCTTGAAGCTTCTAAGTCAATGCAATTACAAGATACGGACATTTATATCACATACTCTGTTACTCTCAAACTCATTCATCAAAACTGTAGGTTACTTCCCATTGATCTAGTTTCTCAAAACTTGGCAATAAGCAAGATTTCACAGTACAAGTAAAAGAAAAAATTCTAAAAATTGTTAATTAGTAACTACAATGAAGCGCCAAAGAAACTGGTATAGGCAAGCGTATTCAAATACGAGTACAGAGATATGTAAATAGGCAGAATGTGACGCTGCTGCCGGACGAAGTGGCCGTGCGGTTCTAGGCGCTGCAGTCTGGAACCGCGAGACCGCTACGGTCACAGGTTCGAATCCTGCCTCGGGAATGGATGTGTGTGGTGTCCTTAGGTTAGTTAGGTTTAACTAGTTCTAAGTTCTAGGGGACTAATGACCTCAGAAGTTGAGTCCCATAGTGCTCAGAACCATTCGAACCATTTTGACGCTGCCGTCGGCAACGCCTATATGACTACAAGTTTCTGGTGCCCTTGTTAGATTTGTTACTGCTGCTAAAATGGCAGGTTACCCAGATTTAAATGAATTTGAACGTGATGTTATAGTCGGTGCACGTGCGAAGGGACACAGCATCACCGAGGTAGCGGAGAAGTGGGGATTTCCCCGTACGACCATATCACGAGTGTACCGTGAATATGAGGAATCCGGTGAAACATCAAATTTCCGACATCACTGCGGCCATAAAAGATCCAGCAAGAACGGAACCAATGACGACTGAAGACAATCGTTCAACGTGACAGAAGTGCAACCCATCCGCAAATTGCTGCGGACTTCAATGTTGGGCCATCAACAAGTGTCAGCGTGCGAACCACTCAACGAAATATCATCGACATGGGCTTTGGGAGCCGAAAGCTCACTCGTGTACCCTTGATGACTGCACGACACGAAGCTTTACGCCTCGCCTGGGCCCGTCAACACCGACATTGGACTGTTGATGACTGGAAACATGTTGCCTGGTCGGACGACTCTCGTTTCAAATTGCATTGAGCCGATGGACGTTTACGGCTATATACACAACTTCACGAATTCATGGATCCTGTATGTCAGCAAGGGACTGTTCAAGCTGGTGGAGGCTCTGTAATGGTGTGGAGCGTATGCAATAGGAGTGATACGGGATCCCTGATACGTCTAGACAGACTCTGACAGGTGGTACGTACGTAAGTATCCTGTCTGATCGCCTGCGTCCATTCATGTCCATTGTGCATTCCGACGAACTTGGGCAATTCCAGCACGAAAACGCGACAACCCACACGTCCAGAACTTCTGCAGAGTGGATCCAGGAACACGCTTCTGAGTTTAAACACTTCCGCTGGCCACCAAACTCCCCAGACATGAATATTATTGAGAATATCTGGAATGACTTGCAACGTGGTGTTCAGAAGATATTTCCATCCCCTCGTACTATTACCGATTTATGGACAGCCCTGTAGGATTGATGGTGTCAGTTCCCTGCACCACTACTTAAGACATTAGTCGAGTCCGTGCCACGTCGTGTTAAGGTATTTCTGACTGCTCGCGGGGACCCTACACGATATTATTCGGGTGTACCATTTTCTTTTTCTATTCGGTGTATATATATAAAGCACGTTACTACTTGGGACTGTAGATAGTCATTACCTTCCGAAATTAATAACCTCATTACAAATAAACATTGTGATCCAAGACTGGAATTTTAACAAAGCAAATACTTTCTTCGATTGCTGAAAACATTTATTTGACTATGTCCCAACTTGTTAAATAAACTGTCTCAGAGACAATCCTTCCGTTTCTTCTCCGCTCACTTGGTTTTTGATTCACAATGTGGAATAATAGACGAATATTTGCAATGGAATGCGGAGACACTGAAGCAGCAAGAACGAAGTTTTGTGTAAAATTCACTTACTGCATACTGAGAACAATAGTCTTGTACTTTAGTTAGATAAAACTGGATTCCACAGAACCACACACATAAATATATTTTGATTGAATTCAACGAAAATATTGGCCTGAAAATATCCACAGTTACTTCTGTATAGTGCATATCGGCGATTTGGATTGTGGAGGCAGTAAGAACTATCAGTAAGGGCTGGAAATAAAAAAAAAATTCGGGAAGTAGGGAATATTCTCGGCTCGTCTGAATCAAAATACTGGCGGCAGCACAAAAGTTATGGCCCGCTGTCTCACTTTCTTTCGCAAATAGAGTGCGTTCATACGTTACACGACACAGCGTCAATGTCTCATATGATACCAGAATTAATGTTATAGTTTTATTAACAACTTTCTAGTTGGAAGTTTCTGCAAGGTCCAATACAACGTGAAGTCATCAGCGACGACGTTTCTCGTTAGGAGGAGCAGTTTCACACCTCTTATGGTATTTTATATTTTGTCTCGGAATATTTTAATGTTTTCATGATAAAACATGTATCACATGCATCTGTAGATTATGAGAATGTTCTTATTTTATTTTCACTCAAGATGTGTCAGTGGTTCTGTTTTTACCAAAGGTTGAAGTGAATAAAATTTTTTCATCAAAATTTCTTAGTTTTTATTTTTATTTTTCGTAGCAGCTGGCAACAATTTTCTCTTGGAAAGTACTCCATCACATTGTATAGATGTCTAATATCTTTTGCGGAACTTTTACTATAGTTTAAAATTATCGCTAACCGGCAGTGCTGCAGGAGAGTGAGATGACCTTGATATGCCTATTTTCTTGATGGCCTCGTAATAAAATATTTACCTCTAGTTTCGAAGGGAATTCTGATAGAAACTGACCAACAGATACTGAAGTCTGATACTTCAAACCACAAGGAATTTCGAAACTTAGTCCAGGAACTAAATTTAGAAATTTCCTGTAGTTTGAAATATCAGAGATCAGTACCTGTTAGTCATTTTCATCATAATTACTTTACTTTAATTATTATAATTTAATAACTCAAATGATGTCTGATTCAGTTAACTGAAACAACTATTTTTTTAAAATAAAGTCTAGTATTTAGGTTGCTGATTAGCATAGCATGTCTTTATAACTCCACAATTTATAAAGTAAATGAAAAATTACAATAGCAAATGCGAAACCACGAAAAAATTTAAACTTAAAACTTGAAATCAAAACATTATCGAAAGGCTTGGAGTTCCTGTGACAGGTGTCTTGCCAGTACCGATATCGATAAATGGCAAAAAGCGTCGAGATCCTCGATTCCTAGAAAGGTTGAACTATTTATACAGATAATTTAAGTTTGCAAGGAACCCTCAGAGCTTGAGTGCTACTCGCACTTGGCCACTTTTTTCCTTAAATGGTTGTACGATTGTACAGTTCCGATCATAGACCATTATCAAGTATCTATAACATGGAAGCACCATAAGTTCAGTGCATCAACAATCACTTAACAGGTAAACATAAAATAGATCATGTCTTAAGATGTGCTAGTAGACATATACATTACCTTACAAAAAATTCATCGATGGCTCATAATGCCACACAGGTCTCTGCTCCTGTGCATATTTAGTGTCTCCAATGTTATGACAGTAACGGCGCTTGCACTCATAGGCGCAATAATGGTGCGTACTGTTTAAACATACGCAGTAATCGGGACCTGTATAGCATAATGCGCCTTCGATGAATTTTTTGTAAGGTAAGCTCTATTTCTCCGAGCATATCTTAAGATCTGACCTGTTTATACGTTCAATTGTTAAATGATTGCTGATACTTTCACTGCATGGTGTTTCCGTTTTATAGTTACTTGATGGTGGCCTATGACTGAAACTGCACAATCGTCTGATCAATAAAGGAAAATTGATACCTGCAGGTGACTAAATCGTTTAAATAAAACGTATAATGTTGAATAAAATTTTCAAACGAAATACGGAAACTTTTTTCATAGTGTGCAAAAAATGTTCTGCTCGTGCTCAGTGTAGTATGTAAACCAGCGCATGCCGAGCAGCTCTTCCTCATTAAAACTTTACATACTGCTGTGTATCACTGTTAAAATACAACTAACACTGCTGGGAAAACGAACTTCAGACGGAACCGAGAATTACCTAACGGAAGCTTGTGGGTGAAAGTAAAGTGGGCGTTACTATTGTCAGTAGTACGTACCATAAAGCAATGGAGCAAGTTTTGTTTGCAAACAAAAGACTCGCCATATGCAACAATGGTTTGTAACGTTGTGCAGATATTTTCAGTGATACATACATACAAAACTAACGGAAAGATTATGGGAATCATAAATCTGCACGTAGAGGGTTAATAGGCGGAGAGCAGGAAGTTGGGAGTTTGGATATGAGGGAGGAATGTCCGGGTAGTTGAGACCGTTAAGGCAACCATTCTAGAGAAGTGGAGTACCCGGCTTCACGTTCCAGTCCAGCAAAAATTTCCAACTCTCGCCGTTGCACTGCCGCAGTGGCGTTTCCGGCTGGAAGTCATTGTTTCCTTCCTCTTTTCGTCCTACCTTGTTTCCTTTCCATTCCTTTCACCTCAGTTATTTATGTACAATACTGGCCATTAAAATTGTTACACGAAGAAGAAATGCAGATGATAAACGGGTATTAACTGGACAAATATATTATACTAGAACTGACATGTGATTACATTTTCACGCAATTTGAGTTCATAGATCCTGAGAAATCAGTACCCAAACAACCACCTCTGGCCGTATAAACGGCCTTGATACGCCTGGGCATTGAGTCAAACAGGGCTTGCATGGCGTGTACAGGTACAGCTGCCCATGCAGCTTCAATACGATACCACAGTTGATCAAGATTGGTGACTGGCGTATTGTGACGAGCCAATTGCTCGGCCACCATTGACCAGACGTTCTCAGTTGATGAGAGATCTGGAGAATGTGCTGGCCAGGGCAGTAGTCGAATATTTTCTGTATCCAGAAACGCCTGTACAAGACCTGCAACATGCGGTCGTGCATTATCTTGCTGAAATGTAGGGTTTCGCAGGGATCGAATGAAGGGTAAAGCCAGGGGTCGTAACACATCTTAAATGTAACGTCCACTGTTCAAAGTGCCGTCAATGCGAACAAGAGGTGACCGAGACGTGTAACCAATGGCACCCCATATCCTCACGCCGGGTGATACGCCAGTATGGCGATGACGAATGCACGCTTCCAATGTGCGTTCACCGCTATTTCGCCAAACACGGATGCGACCATCATGATGCTGTAAACAGAACCTGGATTCATCCGAAAAAATTACGTTTTGTCATTCGTGCACCCAAGTTCGTCCTTGACTACACCATCGCAGGCGCTCCTGTCTGTGATGCAGCGTCAAGGGTAAGTGCAGCCATGGTCTCCGAGGTGATAGTCCATGCTGCTGTAAACGTCGTCGAACTGTTCGTGCAGATGGTTGTTGTCTTGCAAACGTCCCCATCTGTTGACTCAGGGATGGAGACGTGGCTGCACGATCCGTTACAGCCATGCGGATAAGATGCCTGTCATCTCGACTGCTAGTGATACGAGGCCGTTGGGATCCAGCACGGCATTCCGTATTACCCTCCTGAATCCACGGATTCCATATTCTGCTAACAATCATTGGATCTCGACCTACGCGAGCAGCAATGTCGCGATACGATAAACCGCAATCACGATAGGCTATAATCCGACCTTTATCGATGTCGGAAACGTGATGGTACGCATTTCTCCTCCTTACACGAGGCATCACAACAACGTTTCACTAGGCAACGCCGGTTACTGCTGTTTGTGTATGAGAAATCGGTTAGAAAGTTTTCTCATGTCAGCACGTTGTAGGTGTCGCCACCGGCGCCAACCTTGTGTGAATGCTCTGAAAAGCTAATCATTTGCATATCGCAGCATCTTCTTCCTGTCGGTTAAATTTCGCGTCTGTAGCACGTCATCTTCGTGGTGTAGCAATTTTAATGGCGAGCAGTGTATATATCCCAGCTGCTTCATCGCGGCTAGTGTCTCTCTTGTCGGACATTTCCAAAAGAACAGATCCCACAGATATCAACAAGAAGAAGACATATGTTACTAATAACACAAACGAAACGCAATTAAACTGTCACCAGTCAGCTGAGACCACGGGCCCCTTACATCGAAATATTCTGATAACGTCGGGGATCAGACTCCGAAATTTTATCGGTCGCTGATGACAACAGTGCTAGTGCCTCCGACACAGAAGTCGTATTGTATGAACGTGGCGTCCTTGTGTCTCGTTGTGTACACACATGGTAATAAATTCTTATCCGAGCACGCAAACGATTCTCTTATTTCATGTTTGTCGCAAGACACTGCAGCTGTACTCCACAGCACGTCTGTAACGTCAAGTTCTAACTTATGTGGGCAGCACTTTTCATCTGAAACTTCTAGAGACCTCACACACTGAATCGTATCTATAGTATTACAGCTTATTTCTGCAATTCCCCACTCCTTTCTGTACTTTTTTCTTTTAGATGCCGTAATAACGTGATGAGAAAATCAGCAGCAGGTTTAACCAATGTGCTTCATTAGAGATTTCTACACAGAGCAGCACTGATTTTTCACAGATTCTTGGATCTCTTCCATTGGCGACGACTGCTGTGTCTGCTTTCACGTTGAGGACAGAGGCTGTGGTGGCGCATGGCGGACCGGTTTCCTGCTGGCGAGTTTCACATATGTTAAGTGAGCGGCGTTTCCGCTGAAACTAGAAAATGCGGAGGCAGGTCACCCCAGTAGCGAGGCTAGGCTCGTGGAAAAAGGTGTCAAGAAAAGCAACTAGGTGTTGAAATCAACGTGCGTTTGTAAATGGACAGCGAATCTGCAATGTGCGATGTTACAAACCTTGTTCAAAGTTTCTTTAAAGTCAGTACTGCCAATAGGCTGTTGTTTATTTGCAGTGTTACATTTACACTTACTGTATCATGATTTCGGCTTCAAAGTGCCATTTTCAATTGTTTTAAGTGTTATACAGTGCCTAAAATGGCATACTCTCGTACTTAAAATACACTATTAGATTTAAATACGACAGTATGCCATCTTAGGCACTGTATAACACTTAAAACACTTGATAATGGCACTTTGATACCGAAATCATGATCGTGTAAGTATAAATGCGACACTGCAAATAAGCAACAGTCTAATGGCGGCACTGACTTTAAAGAAATATATTATGACTGTGGGCCTGCATTATGAAAAAATTATTACTTGTTCAAAGTGGCTGCCATGAGCTACAGTGCAAGCTGCCACACGTCTCAGCAGGGACTGTCTTACTCTTTCGACTCTTCCAAGCTGCAGTAGAAAAGCTTCACAGTCTACACGGGGTCGCCCTTCATAACTTCGCACGTCAGCAGCTGATACGTACATTTTTTTCAGGTATCCTACAGGTAAAAACCAAGGGGATTAAACATCTGGTGAGGGTGGTGGTCACGTAAAAAGGCCTTCTCGTCCTATGTTCTGGGGAAGACGTTGAGGCTTAGATAAACAAAGAAACGCCGGCCGCTGTGGCCGAGCGGTTCTAGGCACTTCAGTCTGGAATCGCGTGACCGCTACGGTCGCAGGTTCGAGTCCTGCCTCGGGCATGGCTGTTTGTGATGTCCTTAGGTTAGTTAGGTTTAAGTAGTTCTAAGTTATAGGGGACTGATGACCTCAGATGTTAAGTCCCATAGTGCTCAGAGCTATTTGAACCATTTTTTTGTCCTTAGGTTAGTTAGGTTTAAGTAGTTCTAAGTCTATAGGACTGATGACCTCAGATGTTTAGTCCCATAGTGCTTAGAGCCATTTGAACGAACAAAGATACAAAAGTGGGCTGGTGCTCCATCGTGTATTACCTGTCGTGTTACGAAAGACACATTCTGCGTTAAAACAGAAATGGTATTGAGTAAGAGTTCCACAATCGTGCCCATTAAGGAGAAGAAGCAAAGCAAGTGGTATATGTGGGTGGTCGCCCATTATCTCTGCCGAAACATTGATACTAAACTATTGCTGATGCAATGATTCAACCAGACCCTGTTTACTGTACCTCACAAATGGCCATTGTGTAGATTTATGATGCAATATCTACTGAACATCGCTGCATCGAAGGATGCCGACGTCAGAAATCCTGCAATGATTGTGGTCTATTGCAATAATGAACAACAAACCCTTCCTATGAATTTTATCCATAGTGGATGCTGTTGAACTCCGTGACTGTTCCTTTATAGGGAGTAGAAAAATTTTCGCCACCAGTCACAATAAAAGGTTATTTGTCACACGACCGGTTTATACATTCATGTACATGTTTACGTTGCTGGCAATCACTATAAATACAAAAAAAAAAAAATTTGGAGGTGACTAAACAGAAACAAGTGGGATAATGGTAAATGGCAAGGCAGCATTTGTCGAAATATATCTGTACTTACATAAAGATGAAGCATCATTATTATACAATAATACAATATTACTATTAATAATGATGCTTCGTGTATATATTTTCAACAAATGCTGCCTTGCCATTTACAATTGTCCCACCTGTATCTGTTTAGTCACTAGCAAATAATTTTTTTGTATTTATACAGCGATCTCCAGCAATATAAACATGCACATGCACCTGAAGATGGGCGCAAGCTCGAAATCGATCGTGTGACAATAAATAACTTTTTATTGTGACTGGTAGCGGAAATTTTTCTACACCCAACAAATCCTTTCTCGTGGAGGAAAATTCGTTGCCGATAATCCCTGCACCGTTGCAGGTGGTAGGGACACTATTACGAGGCCGCACTAAAAAATAATGCGGTGCGTGAGAAACAACGTTCTGAAATCGAGTTTCTAACTCGAAGAGTTCGTCTACACATGGAGCACCCTGTACTTTAGCATGATAACGCCAGGCCACACAGGAGCGCTGCGACACCTGCGACAATCCGACGCCTTGTGTTCACTGTCATCGATCATCCTTCATACAGTCCAAACGTGGCACTATGGCGTCATAGCAACATTTAAAGACGTTTTCCCCCTCCTTTTTATTTAAGTCATCATTATTGTGATTAAAACGAAGTTAAATATTCATTAATATCTTAAATATTTATCGTCTGTTTGAAAAGCAGCGACCATCATAAACATCGTTCTATGACCATTGTAAAGGAAGAGAAAGACAAATATCCTCATGTTTGCTCTATTAAAAAAGGAACAGGCAATGGCGAAACCGACCATTCCATTATCATCCACACTTTACTTTCCGCACTGTAGTTTGTAGATAGTTGTGTGGCACAATTGAAATGAGAGAGTTTAATTTTAACCTGATGTTATCCTCGAGAATTTCCTTTCCAGTTACTTAAAGATTAAATTTCAGAACTACGAGGGTAGCCGCAAAAGTAAGGTCTCTTATTTTTTTTATAAGAACATAGACCTATTTCTTTCTACAATGGTTTACACCAGTTTACAGCTTGAACATTTTGCCATTTTTGCCGGCCGCTGTGGCCGAGCGGTTCTAGGCGCTTCAGTCCGCAACCGCACTGCTGCTACGGTCGCAGGATCGAATCCTGCAACGAGCATGGATGTGTGTGATGTCCTAGTGAAACGTACCCTTAGAAAAATTATACATGACTGTGCTTAAGCTGACACACAATATTTTTAGCGCAACGCAATCTGACTTTTAATAATCCCTACAAAAGAATGGCCCTGACTAAATTAACCTATACGTTTCACAAATCACTTACCTCACAAAAAACTTCGTTACTCGAACTGCTCAATACAGCGAACGCCACTACTGTCAGCTAAATAAAAGATTCAAACTACTGAAGCCACTAACTACTGACAGGCATAGTTAGCAAAAGAAAGATTTTGATAGAGAACAAACAATGTATTTACCTTAACAGTGTTCAAAAGTCATAATACACTCCTGGAAATGGAAAAAAGAACACATTGACACCGGTGTGTCAGACCCACCATACTTGCTCTGGACACTGCGAGAGGGCTGTACAAGCAATGATCACACGCACGGCACAGCGGACACACCAGGAACCGCGGTGTTGGCCGTCGAATGGCGCTAGCTGCGCAGCATTTGTGCACCGCCGCCGTCAGTGTCAGCCAGTTTGCCGTGGCATACGGAGCTCCATCGCAGTCTTTAACACTGGTAGCTTGTCGCGACAGCGTGGACGTGAACCGTATGTGCAGTTGACGGACTTTGAGCGAGGGCGTATAGTGAGCATGCGGGAGGCCGGGTGGACGTACCGCCGAATTGCTCAACACGTGGGGCGTGAGGTCTCCACAGTACATCGATGTTGTCGCCAGTGGTCGGCGGAAGGTGCACGTGCCCGTCGACCTGGGACCGGACCGCAGCGACGCACGGATGCACGCCAAGACCGTAGGATCCTACGCAGTGCCGTAGGAGACCGCACCGCCACTTCCCAGCAAATTAGGGACACTGTTGCTCCTGGGGTATCGGCGAGGACCATTCGCAACCGTCTCCATGAAGCTGGGCTACGGTCCCGCACACCGTTAGGCCGTCTTCCGCTCACGCCCCAACATCGTGCAGCCCGCCTCCAGTGGTGTCGCGACAGGCGTGAATGGAGGGACGAATGGAGACGTGTCGTCTTCAGTGATGAGAGTCGCTTCTGCCTTGGTGCCAATGATGGTCGTATGCGTGTTTGGCGCCGTGCAGGTGAGCGCCACAATCAGGACTGCATACGACCGAGGCACACAGGGCCAACACCCGGCATCATGGTGTGGGGAGCGATCTCCTACACTGGCCGTACACCACTGGTGATCGTCGAGGGGACACTGAATAGTGCATGGTACATCCAAACCGTCATCGAACCCATCGTTCTACCATTCCTAGACCGGCAAGGGAACTTGCTGTTCCAACAGGACAATGCACGTCCGCATGTATCCCGTGCCACCCAACGTGCTCTAGAAGGTGTAAGTCAGCTATCCTGGCCAGCAAGATCTCCGGATCTGTCCCCCATTGAGCATGTTTGCGACTGGATGAAGCGTCGTCTCACGCGGTCTGCACGTCCAGCACGAACGCTGGTCCAACTGAGGCGCCAGGTGGAAATGGCATGGCAAGCCGTTCCACAGGACTACATCCAGCATCTCTACGATCGTCTCCATGGGAGAATAGCAGCCTGCATTGCTGCGAAAGGTGGATATACACTGTACTAGTGCCGACATTGTGCATGCTCTGTTGCCTGTGTCTATGTGCCTGTGGTTCTGTCAGTGTGATCATGTGATGTATTTGACCCCAGGAATGTGTCAATAAAGTTTCCCCTTCCTGGGACAATGAATTCACGGTGTTCTTATTTCAATTTCCAGGAGTGTATATCCATCAGTCCATGACATCCAATATTACAAATTTTCTCTTTCTGATGGACACACATCCAGATCGTCCGCTCTCAAAATTCCGCCATCTATCTCGCTACATCCACCACTGCTGGCGACTCACCTCCAATTGCGCAACGCTACGCGCTGTTAACAGCCAACTGCCCAACACTGAAATAGTGATTATTGCAACAATGCCGACCAGCCTCAGACTGCACACAGTACAGCCAGTGATTTTCATACAGAGCGCTACGTGGCGTTACCAACATAAAAACCTAAACAGCCTACTTACATAGCCCCAAAGCTCCCCACAAAAAATTTTACAAATTGTTTTGGTATGTGGCCAATACAGATTTGAAAAATTTTTTCGTAATTACAATAACAAAGATATCAAATGCACACACTTATTGATATAATGTTGGTCAAAAGCTAAAGTTTTCTCACAGACCATAAAGACGGTTCTGATCATTCATCACAGTAAAATTGCAGTGTTTTTTTCTCAAAGTCTGAGTAGTAAAAGAAAATGCACGTGGAAGTAGTGGATTTCCATGCAGTCTTGAACAGGTAGTGTTGTCCTTCCAACGGAAAGACAGTGCTGACTCTTGACATGCAGACAGGTAATGGGCCACAACAGAGCAAACCCACAGCAGTCAGTCGAAGTTTTGAAGAATATTGGTAGGTAAGTAATCACAGAGCAGACCCACTGTAGTCCTGGTAGAGATTATGGTATTGGCGGGCCACCAGAGGTGCAGACCCACTGCAGTCCTTGTAGAAATTATGGTATTGGTGGGCCATCAAAGATGCAGACCCACTGTAGTCCTTGTAGAGACGGCCAGCAGCCATCTGTTGCGACTGTGCAGGTGCACAATCACCATTGAAGAGTCTTCCAGACAATATAGCAAGTCCATAAACCACCACTTGTGTATTCACAAAGATTTTGGAATTATCCTTAGAAGCAGCAATGCTGCTAACCAGTCCCTTGCTGAATTATCAACACACGTGCAAGCACTAACAGTCCCAACTTCTCACATATTGTGCGTATACTATGACCAACAGAAATGTGAGCAGTGAAATGAAACTTAATTTGAAGAACTGGTATCTATACAATTATAAATTTACAACATAAGAATACAATTACAAAGGTACAAAATACATCAATAAAGAACATTACAATACAGATAACATTTGTGGTAATGCAGGCCTTACAAAAGAATCGAAATAAGATATACATCAGTGTTACAGGAATTATGACATAAGTACATACATCAAAGATCAGAATAACTTTTGAAACATCAACTTCACACATGAGCATTAAAATAAAACAGAATAAATAATGTCTAAACATCTTTACAAAGTAAATAACATATTAGAAAAATTCTACAACTTAACTCTTATCAGGTAAACACATAAAGACAAGAAGAACACAAATACACAAGCGTACACAAAAGGAAAGGACAGGGTTTGTTTTACTGCAGTATTTTGCAAACAAATCTTTTTCATTCATCATTATTCCCAAAAAGTCCTATCTATACCTCCTTTCTGTATTCTATTCATATTTCTTTCAAAATAATTATTTCTCATTGTACATTACTGATTTTGGCCCAAATGTTTTTCATATAACTTTTCAATACATTATTTCCCTTTTCTCCATAGTCAGTTTCTTATATAGTCTACCCCCCTCTTAAGCTTACTTAAATCTATTGACCTCAGATATATATACTAAGGGACGAGGCAATGCAGCAGTACAAAACAATTAACACAAACAGCAATGACAAAAAACGCAAATTGGCAAAGCAAGCAGCAGTAAATCTAAATCAGCAGAGCAAATGCAACATTACAACTAATGTGAGCCAATGTGCAGCAACAAGAAAAATCAGTAGTAAAACTGGCTTAACAGAGTAGTACCAAGTGAAATTTAGTAGCACTATGCCTGGAAAACAGCAACAGAAAATGCTATAACGTATATCTAAACATGAAAAAGCTCAAGCAGAAAAAATATCACAGTAAAGATAGAAAATGTCTAATAACTATGTCAGATCTTAACACTAGAGTGATGCATCACTTTAACTTACACTACTAAAACGTTACCAGTCATTGACAAAAATTATGTATGCAGTTCCTGTGAGGGAAAATGTCTTTTTGTGCTCCTTTTTTTAAAGTAGATCATGAAGTTATTATTTACTGGATCTGTAGGCATAAAATAACTATATTAGTACATCTATTAAATTTTATTTTAACCAATGCTGCAGTGCAGCTACAAACTAGATATTAAACAAAATGAGCAATCTCTCAACTAGAAAGACAATAGATATAAAATGTTTCTCATCATTTCATTAGGCATTTTAGTAAATATCATAAATTAAGAGATCCACAGTGTAATATGTTTTCAAGTTCGAGCGTGTCGTATTGTGATGCTTTCTAGAAAATTTTTCTCAAGGTTAGCGTCTATGTTATTTTTCGCTGAGCCAGCCGGCTCACGTGGCTGCTTGCGGTGAGGGTCATTGTCTGTCTCTTTGTTGGCGCGCGTCGTTATTGGGATTAGGAGACCTAACTACTACAAATTCACTTTGTCGAGAGGGCTCTACCCTGTTTGAATCCCGCCAGTTCTGATGCAATTCAGGTCTGTCATTACGATTATATCGTCTGTCGTCATGTCGGTAGATTCCATAATTTGTTTCTTCTCGGTCACGCGGTGGAGAATTTCTCCCTGAATCGTAACTGCGCGCTGAACTGTTGCGTCTGAAGTTATTCCGTCTCACTTGATAATTATTTTGATTCCCATATTGTCCGTTTCTCTGATTTTCTCTGTGATAGTCATTACCGCAGAGAGGTGATGTTTCCCTGTAATTATTAATACTCTGCCAACGGTTGTCATACGGGTGGTGTCTGTTTTGGTCACGATTTACGTTGAAAGAATAGCCTTGTCGTGTCCAGTTATTATTTCTGTCATCGCGGAATTGTGACGGATGTGACCTGTAATTGCTGTGGTCCTATTTTCGCGTTCTACGATTGTCAGTGTCAATTTCCAATTCTTGTAACAGTCCCTGAAAAGCTTCAATGTCGTCTTTGCAACGTCCTGCCAAAATAATATGTTGTAAATGTTCAGGCAATTTGATTAAGCAAATGCGGATGAGTTCTGAAGGGCTGTATGGGTTTGAAAGATATTGATTCTTATGCAACATGTCTTCAAAATATTTGACAAGACTGGAAAATTCAGATTGTTCGAAATGTTTCATCATTATGATGCTATGTTTTACTCGGTCTTGTGTGGCTTGAGACCAATATGCTGAGAGGAAGGCATGATAAAATTCTCTTTCACTATGACAATCGTGAATGACTGATCGCATTCTTACAGCTGGTTCATTCCCTAAGTAGCCACACATAAGTTCTAACCTGTGCTCCAATGACCAGTTGGGAGGAAAACAATGAGAGAATTGATGGAGCCATGCTTGTGGATAAATGTCGTTGCCAGAATTCTTAAATGTTTTAAATTTACGTGTAGTAATGAACAGCTTATAGTCAAAATCATCATGTCGGTGAGTCGCATATCGGTCATTGTTACTTCGTTTCGGCGGTTGCATCTCAAAATTCGGTGCACCTTGCCAATTTCTTTCATAATTTCCGAAATGCCCTGTGTTATTATTTTGTGGCTTTTCTGTATTTCTAAGTCCCTCTTCCCGTATTGGAGCGCGAGTGTCTTCTGAAATATGTAATTCTTGTATTACTTGTGCCAACTGATCTTGTACTTCACGGATTTCTCTTTTGTACTGTGTATCGATTTGATTTTGATTTTTTTTGAATTTTCTAATTTGTTCATACTCTTCTGTGTCAGTGAAGGCTAGAGGTATTGTGCCATTCAGATCATCATCTACCTTTGTAGATAAGTTAGTGAGCTGATCCGAAAGTTGGGCTACTTTATCCGATAGTGAACTTATTTCCTCAGTGTGTTTTTCTGAACCAAGTTTCAGAGTGTCCATTTGTATTGAAATCGTATCTACTGTGTCCTTTAAGTTTTCCTGAGTTTTTGCAAGTTGCGTAACCGAATTGGTAGATGCAACTGAGTCAATTTTAGCTTGCAAGGTGTCGTGATTTTCATGAACCATAGTTTGCAGTTCTTTTATTGCTGCTTCGTGATTCTGTAATGCATTTTACATGACGTGAAGAAATAGGTTGAAAATGCTCACAAATTTGTGTCTTTACGTCATTACAGACTTTTTGACATTTCGACTCGATTTTAAGTATCTCAGCAGTTAAACCTTCACGTGTTTGCTCAAGCGTTTGTGCCAATGAGTCTAACTTTTGAATCTGTTGCTGTGTTTGTCTCTGATTTTGTTCCATCGTGTCAAACTTTTGAAGATTTTGTCCCATTTGTTTCTGATTTTGTTCAAGCCTTGTGTGTAACTTTTGTAGCCTTTGTCCCATTTGTTGCATTAACTATAATAACAATGCACTGGTGTCTGAAACATGTTCCTCAGTGCTATTCGGCAGTGCATTTGAACCGGCAATATTCGCATTTTGAAAAGCAGAAAATGTGTCTTGACTTATTTGAGAAAACGGTGAGGACGCAAAACCTGAATCTACAGTATTTGCAAGATCGTGTACTGTCATTTCGGATTCCTGAGGCGAGCTGTTGCCGACCGATCGATCGATAAAGCTTCCCTGTTGACTATTGTTTCACTGTCTACATTATTTGCAGCACGTTCCATTTCCATATGCACAATTACCAAATTACTACTTTGAACATTAGTTAATTCATTACACGGTGGCGCTAACACACTGCTTTCGTCTTCACTGTCATTTCTTAGTTTACTTTGAAGCATAGTATTACGTTTTTCACATACCATTATTGTCACAATATTTCACACGATAACACAGAAAAGCACAATTTGAAGAGAAAAATAAGAAAAACATTAGCATAGCACTGAAAATAAAATCCAGTTAATTGCAAGCGCAGCTGCGAAGTACTAGGTGCAAATCTGCATGCATGCCACAACTGTTTTACAGTACAACAATGAAAAACTACAACCACAAAGAAGATTCTCTCTACAATTACGCGCTAGCAATAAACAATAGCTACACTACACAAACTACAACAAAAAAATCAGAGGATTCCAGTGAGGTATCCTCGGCTAAGGGTCAACATATGAAACGTCCCCTTAGAAAAATTATACATGACTGTGCTTAACCTGACACACAATGTTTTTAGCGCAACGCAATCTGACTTTTAATAATCCCTACAAAAGAATGGCCTTACTAAATTAACCTATACGTTTCACAAATCACTTACCTCACAAAAATCTTTGTTACTCGAACTGCTCAAGACAGCGAGCGCCACTACTGCCAGCTAAATAAATGATTCAAACTACTGAAGGTACTAACTACTGATAGGCATAGTTAGCAAATGAAAGATTTTAATAGAGAAGAAACAATGTATTTACCTTAATAGTGTTCAAAAGTCATTATATCAGTCCATAATATCCAATGTTACAAATTTACTCTTTCTGATGGACACACATCCAGATCGTCCGCTCTCAAAATTCCGCCATCTCTCTCCCCACATCCACCACTGCTGGCGGCTCACCTCCAACTGCGCAACGCTACGCGCTGTTAACAGCCAACTGCCCAACACTACAATAGCGATTATTGCAACAATGCCGACCAGCCTCAGACTGTACACAGCACAGTCAGTGATTTTCATACAGAGCGCTACGTGGCGTTACCAACATAAAAACCTAAACAGCCTACTTACACTAGGTTAAATAGTTCTAAGTCTAGGGGACTAATGACCTCAGATTGTAAGTTCCGTAGTGCTTAGAGCCATTTTAACCATTTAGTTATTTTTCGACATAATCACCATTTCTGTCGATGCATTTTTGTAGAAGCTGGGCAGTTTTTGTATCCCCATGTCGTACCAGCTCGCCGCCATGCGATTCAGAATGTTATGAACCTCTTCTTTCACCTCGTCGTTGGAGCTGAATCTCCGGGACCACAATTAACGCTGACTGGTACTGTGAGACTCTGAAAAAACTCAAATGGGCAATTCAGAACCGGAGAAGAGGAATGTTGAGCAAGGGCGTACACATTCTCCATGACAACGCTCGCCCACACATCGCTCGGCTAACCGTTGCCTTCCTGCAACAGTTTGACAGGAACATTATCACCCACCCACCCTATAGTCCTGACTTGGCGCCCAGTGACTATCACCTGTTCCGTAGGTTAACAGAACATTTGACCTGAAAGCGATTCAGCTCCGACGACGAGATGAAATAAGAGGTTCATAACTTTTTGAACAGCATGTTGGCGAGATGGTATGACATGGGCATACAAAAACTGCCACAAAAATGCATCGACAGAAATGGTGATTATGTCGAAAAATAGCTAAATGTTCAAACTGTAAACTGTTCTAAACCATTGTAGAAATAAAGAGGTCTATGTACTTATAAAACAATAGGAGACCTTACTTTTGGGATTACCCTATTATTGCAAGATGTAAGATAATGAAATATGGAAGCCTTTCGTTTGGGATGTATGTTTAATTCCAGTTGCCACTTACGGTATCATTAATTCATTCTATACGATATAACCTGGAACCACTTTCATTTGTTCCGAAATCCGATTCTCTTTTCGAATTTTAAGATTAATGTAGCTGAAGACAAATCAACGCAGTCAGAGAATTAAACCAAGCGAATTGCTTCCGAGGAAACCGTGACCCATTGCTATTCTGAAAGTAAATGCTGAGAGTTTTTTCAATATTTTATTAAAGAAAGAATTCAGTGAATAATTCAGAGGTAATTTTTTGGCCCCAGTTACTACGTTTACCGTTGCAGCAAATGGATTAAATAGTACGCAGTGGTATTTTACGTGCCAACTGAGATTTGTAATAATTGCATCACAGTTAAAGACAGAAAGTAAAACTTAAAAGCGGTGACAGTAAAGCTCCATTCTATTTTCACCCGTTCGCAAAATTTAAAGAACACCTTCAAGGGTTTTACTTTGATAGTGTTGAAGCGATGCAAGTAGAGGTGAGGCTACAGCTCCGTCAACAGAGTAAAATATTGTATAATGACGGTATCAACAAACTGGGCTCTAATTGGCAGACGTGTGCTCGTCGCTAGGGTGGCTATGCTGAGAAATAAATATGGGGACGTGAGGAATGAAGATTTAGACGTTTTAAGAATATTCACACAAAAAATTCGGATGAATTAGTTTTCAGCACGCCCTCGTAATTTTCATGCAGGATACACAACACCGTCCATTGGCTTACTCCGTGATAGCGGGCCACGTGCCGGGAGCTTTTGATGGGGTTAGTCTCAACACTGCATGGAACTTGTTGTTCCAGAAATGGTGTACGAACGTCAGACGGCTGTTCAGGTTGTTCATCTTTCTGAAAGGACCATTGCTACCACAAACGCCGAAAAAACGGATGCGAAGCTTTCGTGAATAGGGCGATACTGTCTAACAAGCAAACATCACCAATTTTACCTCAAATTTTACGAAGAAAAAAGCGCACTTACAAGGAATGAGCCCCAAAAATCGATCTCCAGCGAAAATGTAGGCAGTAATTCTGACAGTTCGCAGCTATAACCTTCTGAAATCACAGTTTTTAAACTTCCGCTCGCGCCTATAGTTTGTCACTCGCCCCGCCCCACTGTGGCAGCCGAATGACTAAGCGCAAAGTTACAGTGAAGTGAGCAGGAGGTTTATGTAATACTGTTTTGACACACTTTTTCGATTGTGTCAAAGTACGCTGTTTCTAACCTGTTGCTAGTGCCAGAGATCTCTATGCTTTGAATATTTTTATGTCGGGATACACAAATACAGTGTAAATGAATGAAGCCAATTATTGTGTCATTAAAGAGCTAGTGCAGTGCTAATTAATTATAAGAAACGCTTTTGGGCGTTACTTCTTTGGATTTTAAATCTGGGACTGCTAAATATAAGTACATTTACAGGAGGTACGCTATTTTTCAACAAGATTGGTATGATTAAATTTTGAATAGAAATTCATTAACAGCATTATCTTCTTCTGTTATTTGGGTTTATTAATTTTGATCTTGGGGCGTATATGTAACTGCAGAATATCAATACGATAATACTGTTAAAGTAATATTGAACATATACGTGCATGAGTTTGATATATTTCGTAGTCATATTACTTACTGTAAACGGCAGCAGTGAAATGAAGTGGGGCTGGTCCCGGCGGAGGTTCGAGCGCTCCCTCGGGCATGGGTGTGTGTGTTTGTCCTTAGGATAATTTAGGTTACGTAATGTGTAAGCTTATGGACTGATGACCTAAGCAGTTAAGTCCCATAAGATTTGACACACATTTGAACATTTTGAGTGAAATGGAAACGAGACAGATGGAAAAGTAGCTAAAGTGGTTATTATTCCAAAAAATAATTGCCGTAACTGTTGATACATTTGTTCCAGCGCGAGACAAGAAGGTCAGTACTTTCATGGAAGAATGTTTGCGATTGCCTACGGAACTATGATTGTACCCAGGCATGTACATCTTCGTACGAAGCAAATCGACGGCTACGAATGTCTTTCATCTGGGCTCCAAAAATATGGAAAAAAACGTGGAGAGCGTGGGGTAGCCGCGTGGTCGGGGGCGTCTTGTCACGGTCCGCGCGGCTCCCTCTGTCGGAGGTTCGAGTCCTCCCTCGGGCATGGGTGTGTCTGTTGTCCTTAGCGTAAGTTAGTTTAAGTTAGATTAAGTAGTGTGTAAGCTTAAGGACCGATGACCTCAGTAGTTTGGTCCCATAAGATCTTACCTTACATGTGGAGAGATAGAGACTGTATAAAGGGTATGTAAGGGTTTTTCAGCGAAACTTCTGCAGGGTACTCAAAACAACCTTAGAAAGGTGTGGACAACTTTGGCAATATGTGGCCGGATATTATCGTGCAACATTCCTGGGCGTTCGGACTATGCTACAGAAGTTTCACTGGGATGCCGTTACAGAATCTCCATACGGTCCAGATCTCTCCCCATAAGATTCCATATTTTTGGGACTCAGAAGAGAGACGTTAAGGGTTCGTCGATTTGCTTCGCACGAAGATGTGCACGCCTGGGCACAACCACGGTTCTTTAGGCGACCGCAAACATTTTGTCGTAAAGGCATCGACCGCCTTGTCTTACACTCGATAAATGTATTAACAGTTATGGCGAATTCTTTTGAAACAATATGCAACTTTAATTTCTTCCATCTGTCTCGTTTCCGTTTGACTGTCCCTCACAGTTTTCGCGTGGAAATACGCTGAGTTCTTGAACAGGATTTCAGGAGACGTAGGGCAGATGAGTCAACCTTACCTCTGCTCGTTCGTCGCCTTCAGCAGCCCGCAAATAGGGGGGCACTGGTCGTTACCCCGCTATGCAGTACTTGGTTCTCAGACATTAGGCGGGTGCAGTGGCGCGGGGCGAGTGACGCACAACCTGTGAGTGTGAACGTTTCAAAGTTGTACTACTTATCAGAATTACGGCCCAAATTTTAGCACCGGATCGATAGCTGGGGCTGATATCTTGCAAGTGTGGTTCTTTTATCTTTAAATATGAAATGAAGTTGGTGATGTTTCCTTGTAAGAGTCTAAGTCGCTCTTTAAATCCGTGCGGACTCTAGGCCCTTTAATTCTGACTGATTGTAGACGAACACCATTGCGGCTTGATCTTGGATTGATTAACAGGCCATTGTGCTTCCACATAGGTAAAATCATGTAACCTGCCGCAGAGAAAATGCAGTTGTTCATCAGTGTGGTCCACCTAATCAAATACGATTTAAATAGTGTATTAATGCCACGTCATTTATAATGCAACCGAGCAGCACTAATTGTTTTATTGCAGGCTCATCGTAATATTCTCCCCCCCCCCCCCCCTCTCTCTATAGACTTCCTTTTTCCGTCCTCCATTTCTTCGTGAGACAAGTCTTGCTCAGTTCCCTTCTTGAAGCCTTTATCAATTACATCTTCAGTTATTGTCTGATCTTTCTTAGTGAGACCTAGAAGTGAGCCTACCATACCTCTCTGAGTTGATCGAATTTTTCTTTTTTTTTTAAAAAAAACCTTGTTTAAAAACCAAATTTCACAGCCACATGTTAGTACACCAGGGGCACACTGTTCGAATACAACATTTTTAAAGTATGTTAGCATATTAGGTTTAAAAACGATGGCTTTTCTTGCATAAACCCCTAACTTAGCTTGATTCGACAAGAAATTTCAGGTTTTAAGTCTCCTTGGACATCAGTGAACTGTCCCAGATAAAGCTATTCGTTGGCATTTTCTAGACGGCTGTTCTACATTATTCGTCTTGCAGTTACCCAACTGCACAAAATATTTCTTTTATACCGATTTGTCTTAGAGCCCACTTTCTCGCAACTATCAGATAAATTCTCTATGGAGCATAGCAATTCTGTCATACTGTCGGCAAGGAATACTGTATCATCTACAGATACATGTTAGTGAGTCTTTTCCCATTTATTGTAATTGAGCTTTCGGAATTAGCTGTCTCAAGGACTGCTATAAACAGTTTCGGGGATAAACGGTCAACCTACCCTCTTCCAATCCTCTTCCAACGGAAAATTTCCTCGTGTGTATTTCTATGATAGAAACCATCTATGTGTCATAGATGTTACAAAATATGATCATATACTTTGTTTTCATACCTCTTGTGGTCAGTGGCCGTATAACTGCAATGTAAACTTTCTCAAATACTATTAAAACTATGCACAGTGGCATTTCATATTCATTGGTCAGACTAATCACTTCACGCTATAACCACTACTGAATACAGTTTGTAGCATAGGTTGTATTTCTTCAGATCATAACTGGTTTCATTTTTGCGTAGAAGGACTATATTTGATTTGTTCCAGGAGGAATTTGCTCGGCCCCACTAACATCTGAGAGGGTTCTCGCGATCCAGAACACCAACACGTGCAAGAACCTAAGTCACAAGAAGATGGGATGCAATGACATACTACAATAAACTCACATACAGATTAGGTCATTATTATTGAAAAAACAGGCCATAAACAATGCCTACAAAACGAATAATTCAAAATAGAATAGCATCCTAAAACTAACAGTCTGGTGTGACAAAATCTAAGCTGAGATGATTAGTGGGATATGTAACACTCTATATAAAGAGCATATCAGGGCATATAAATACAGTACATACCATTCACTACTTTAAACAGGAGTATCATATATAGGTGAAGCACAATAGAAAAAGATGCGAACATGACAAAAAAGATCAATAAAAACAGACACCATCTCACTTAAATATATATACAAACCACCAACACACCATTAAACAGCTACTTAATGACTAGCTGAATATTGTAAACCCACAAAATAAAAAATAGAAATAGAAAGGTTAAAAAAATCTTTTCCTTTCCCAACCTTCATATTGTCTCTCACACCTTTCCCTCCATTTTACATCTAAACCCCTACTTTTTCTTCATTTCTTACTATCGCATCCCTTATTTTGTATTCAGTGTTCAATGGCCTCGATCATTACTTTTTCGATTTCTTGACCTGGCCTTGTCTCACCTGCACTTCTTGTTTATTTCATTCCTAAGTGATTTTTATTTCTGTATTCCTATCTCTCGCTGAATATTTTCCTTTGTCGATGAATTGAGGTATGTCTCCTGTTACTCAAGGTTTTTTCGCATTTACCGTCCCTGTACCTATATTTGTCTGCCCAACATTTGTGACTGCTCTGTTTAGAGATGCCTGTTCCTCTTCAACTAAACTGCCTTCTGAATTTATCCTTCTCTCAGTATCCACGTCTTCAGCGAACTTCATACGGCTCTTATCATTCTTTCCATTTCACTTCAGTGACATCCACGATGTGAAGATTGAGCCATTTCATTTTCCTTTGCAGATTTCCTAGCTTTCCTGCTACATTCAAACTTCTGATATTCTCTGCTGCACCTCGCAGAATGTTATTTCTTCGTTGGTTGTTCTATATTTTCGTGATGGTCACCTCCCCCTTGACAGTCCACTACCAGAGATTTGAGTGGGGGAGTAATCCGTAATCTTTAGCCAAGGGAGAGATCATCACAGACTTTCTCAAGTACAGGCCACATGTCCTATGAATAGACATTTAGATTCTTTAATACAATGGTTTCTATTCCCTTCCGCATCCTCATGCCGTTTATCGTGCTGATTTATCGCCTTTTGGAGGCAGTTTCCTAGCCCAAGTGCAATATAGTGCCATGAACCTTTGTCCGCTCCTCCACCCTCTTTAAGAAGGCCTTTGGCAAACCAGGGTGACGCCACATACAGGCTGTCTACGGCCTGCATTGCTTGTGATTTTTATCCGCAAGTTATGCAGTGGCTGGTTTCATACCAGGAACCCAGGACGTTTTAATCAAGACGCCATCCCTATACAACAGGTTCTTATATATGTCTCGTGCACATCAGATAAATATATAGTAGCATAATTAACCAATATAATACATATATGAGAAGACAATATTTTTAGAGAAAGATAAAACGAAAAGAAGCTGTTTAAGTTGACACCACTACCGACACAGATGCACAGGGACACGTTTAGCCAGAAGTATACAAACAAACAGTTGTGTCACTACATTATACCATGTTTAAAATCAAGAAATGTGTAGTGCTGCAAAGCAATATGAGATTAGGTGAAAAACTACAGTGTCAAATGAGGAAATACCTCAAAAATATGCAAGCAGACTACAATAATTGACGTGAACGAAAACTGGACATAAAATATAGTACATAGAATCAACATCTTATCGTATGAATTGTTTTTAGATCGAGAAAGCAATCCAAAATGTAAATGTAAACGAAATGCGTTTGGTGATAAAAGTACTCATTCTTTTGTAATTGCACAGACAGATTTAAAATACCTGCAGCACTGATCCGTTTCGTTTTAGCAACTTGTTACAATATAATACCGATTAAGTTATGATATGTTTAGGTACGTTAATAGTAGATGCATTTCAATATTTAACCTGGATGAAGAAAAAGCGAAGCATATGGACAAACGGGAAGTGCATGTAATACGAATATGAGAAAACAGAACATCGATGAACTATAATCCAAAACACCAAAGAATGAAGATCAGCCGAAGAAAAGATGGACAGAGGAAAAGGCATTAAAACGTTTTGCAGTCGTTGGCAGTATATCCTTAGCGTGGAAATCTTCTTAAATTGAATGACCAGATTTCGTGTGCATTCCTAATTTTTTTCATGTAATTACTGCTAAAAATTTAAAAATGCTGTGTGGTTCCTTTTTTCTGAATTTGTTTATTATCTGTCACGACGCATTTCGAGTTCAGCCTATCATCTAATGACCTGTTATAAACGAAGGTAACAGATGTTATGTAACAAATTTTACGAAGGACAAAGCTCTAAAAGTCAGTTCTAAACGAACAGTACTAAAGAACAAACAGCTTTTTCAAGTATAGATACAAAGCATTTTAGATACAAATACATGAGACTGTGATGTAAACGTCAAACAATGTCATTGCTAATATGCAGAATAACATGCAGCACCATTAGTTCCGCAGTTCAACCCTAACTATTGATGTACCATACAAGCAATGGCCAGCGCCACTACGTGTGCTGGGAAGAAGGCTAGGTCACGCGAGCAGGCGTAATCGTGGCGATACAAGTTTGAAGAGAGCCACACACATTCGTGGTCAATGTAAGTAAAACATTTAAATTTTTAAGGTGCAATTGCTGAAACATTTAAAAATTGCTTGCCCCCACATGGGCAAAAATCCTATCTTGTTTATAAAAATTCAAGTGACAGATTACATAAAACCAGCGTATAAAAATATTTACAAGACTTCTTGATTGTATACGTATGTAAAAATTGTCAAAAAACTGCCAACTGAAATCTTTTACAGTGCAGACCGACTACGTAACATGATATAAACACACATTTTCTTTTTTATTACAAGGTAGAAGTTCTTGGGTCGTTGCTCATCCGATCAAGTGCAAATACGTACAATATTAGACAGAGTTAAAACTCCACAAATTAAATTAATTTTATCGTGTACTTAATAAAACAGTAAAAGTTGTGACTGAACGCGATTTTTAATTCATATCTCCCGTGTATCTTAAGAAATTAATTTACAATTTCAGTTTCACAACAGAACAAATATTCATGGGTCGTCACTGACTATCTTTTGCAAGATACGTCTAACATTAGATGAAGTTAAAGTTTCAGACAGTGGGATAAGAAGGAAGAGGATACTATATAATTTCATTTTATTTCGATGGAAGAACAGTTCGACGAAAGACTAAAGGACCATGCTCGTCGTCTGCTCAGCATTCAAAAGGGTTGAGTTCGACGGATTATTCATGTAAATTTCAGTTTCTTCGAGAATATCCAAAATATTATTCTTCTTTTCACTGTGAAATATTGATAAAAATTTTTCAATTGAAGCTAAATGGTGATGTTGCTGTCTTAGGTGGTATCAAGGGCACTACCATTACTACACGCTCCCCGAAACGTATTTTGAACTCCCTTCCCGTTTGGCAGTTGTAATAACATTCACATGACCCACTTTTGATCCTGTGCACACCTGCATCTTTTTTGGAGCTTCACAACTATGTGACAGAATCTGCCATAGTTCACTATTATTTCTGGAACCGAAATTGAAATTTAATTTAATAAATTGAACTTAATAAATAAATTCAGAAGAAACAGCGATGGTTTTTAAGTACCACACGGTCTTTTTAAGTTCTTTAAAAGGCGCTGTTGTCCAAAATTAAAGTAACAAACCGAAATTTTGCAAGGCTGTGTTTATTTTGGCACAAAACAGTATAATCAGGTGATAGTAAAGTAGAAACAATATAAAGAATAGAGAACGTTAACATCTGCAGCATGCGTAACGGTAGACAAAAATGTTCTTCGTTTATTCCAACTTAACGTATTCACACACACATTTCGACAACTGGTTAATGCGCTCCATATGGAGTGTGACGACCTCTGGCAGCAATACAGGCCTGACAAACTGGGCATGCTCTGAATGATGTTATCACTCTCATGTTGAGGCGATGACTCCCATTCTTCCTGCAGCGTTGCTGGCATGTCTTTGAGAGTAGTTGATAGACGCTGGCGTGATGCAACCCGTGTCTCTAGTGCATCCCAGAAGTACTCTATAGGATTCAAGTAAGGAGAGAGAGAGAGAGAAGGCCACGCCATGCCTGCGATATCTTCCGTTTCCAAGAAAACATCAACCAAGAGTGCTCTATGAGGCAGAGCATTTCCGTCCAGCAATACGAAGTCTGGGTCCACAGCACCTCGCAACAGCCGCACATGAGGTCCCAAGATCTCGGCACGATAACTGACAGCAGTTAAACCTTGCCGATTTAACCGTACAATTTCATGAAGAAGTGTTTTAGTGGTCAACATAATCCCTGCGCACACCATTAGGGATCCTGCTCGGTATCGGTCTCTTTCCAAAATGCTTTGGTCACGCAATCGTGCTCCCCAGATGCGAATCCATCGAGAATCACTGTCGAGACCAAGTCGGGGATCATCTGTGAAAAGAAAACTGGCCCACTGTTCGACTGTCCCGGTGGCATGTTGACGGCCCCACTCTAGACATTCTCCTCTGTGAAGACGCGTCAAAGGGACACATACAGAAGGTCTTCGATATTAGAGGCCACTCTGCCGAAGCCTTCTGTATACCGTTTGCCTCGATACTACACGACCAGTGGATGCTGCGAGGTCAGATGCTAGTTGCCGCACATGCTTCGATGCTCTTTTCTAGTTTTCCCACTGTACATGATTCACTACCATGCAATGCTGTTCTCTGAACGCACAATCTCAGAAATTCTTTCTGAATTCAAGGCCGGTGATTGATACAGTATTAATCTCCTGGTCAAGAGTGTCCTCTTTTGTAGTTTGCTTTTTATGTCCTTCTTGGGTCGTCCGCCACGCATTACTTTGCTTCCGGGGAAGCAGAATCTGTTCTCTTCGTCCCCAACTTTGATTTCAAGTTTATCGCTAATCACATTTCTGCTAGTCCTCATTTATTCTCAATCCTCGGTGCTCATTAGCTCTTCAGTCTTTTCAACAGGTCCGTCAGTTCTTGTTTCACTGAGAATAGCAATCTCATCAGCCAATCTTATCAGTGATATCCTTTCACCCTCAATTTAATCCCACTCCCGAACCTTTCTTCTATTGCTATCATGGCATCTTTTATGAGTAGACTGAGCAATGGTAGCGAAAGACTGAAACCCAGTCTTAAACCTTTTCTAATCGCTGCACTTCGTTCTTGGTCTTTCATTCTTGTTTTTACCTCTTGTTTCTTGTATATACTGCATATTACGTTTTCCCTTGTACCTTACACCTATTTCCATGAGAATTTCGAACGTCTTGTATCACTTTACACTGCGAAAGATTTGTTTAGGTCTACAAATCACACGAAAGTCTCTCGATATTTCAGTAGTCTTGCTTCCTGTATCAAGCACAACGTCAAAACTGCCTCTCTGTTGCCCTTAGCTTTCCTAAAGTGAAACTGATCGCCTTCTAACAGATGCTCAACTTTCTTTTCCATTCTTCTGTCTATTATTCTTTGCCACCAACTTCGATGCATCAGCTGCTAACCCCGTTGTGCAACAATTCTCGCACTTTTCTGCCCTTGCTGTCTTCGGTATTGCATTGACTATATTTTTCCGAAAGTCTGACGGAATATTCACAGGACAGTCGTTCGATTACCATTTCTCCAAATGATTTTAGAAATTCCGAAGGAAGTTATACATGGTTTCCACCTTATTTGATCATAAGTTTTCCAAAGCTCTATTAGACTCTCTACGTCTTCCAGTTCGACTCTCCTTTCCTGTTTTGTCATGTTAAGAGACAGTTCCTCCCCCTCGTAAATGCCTTCAATGGATTCCTTCAACCTGCGTTTAATAGTGAGATTCCCATTGTGTTCTTAATATTGACGCCCTTACTTTTAATTTCGCAGAAAATTGTTTCGACTTTTCTATATATTTAATCTGTCCTTGCGACGACCATTTCTTTCATGATTTTTCACATTTTTCCTGCAGCCACTTCGGACTCGCTTCCTTGCACTTTCTATTGGTTTTATTCCAAAGTGGCACATGTTGCTGTATTCCTGTACCACTCTGAAAATTCCTTTTACTTTCATCTCTCGTCGCTCGAATGAATACTCCTATTACGGAATGTTTCTTCGTAATCACATCTGTCTGTCCAAATTCTGTATCTGCCCTTTTCTGAGAAATGTAGTCCTCTTAAACAGAACAGCCTATTGTGGTATTCACAATCGCAGTATATACAGCCTTACAAATCTTCCGATGTACCTGATCATTCCTCAATATTTCAGTACCTCACACTCATTGATTCTTTCGGGCGATTATATTAACCTTCAGTCTACTGTTCATCACTACCAAATACTGATTTGAGTTTACGTGTGCTCCTCGTTACACCTTACAATCCAATAAGTTATTTCGGAATCTCTGTCTGACCCTGATGTAATCCAACTGAAATTTTCCAGTGTCTCCAGGCCTTTTCCAAAGAATACCTCTTCTTCTTGTAAGTTTCGAACTATGTATTCGCTGTCACTAGCTCCAATTTATTGCAGACCTCAATTAGTCTTTCTTTTGTTGCATTCGTTCTTCCGAACCGATGGCCTAGCGCCTCTAGCAGCGTGATACGCTACTGTGGTGCGGATATTTTAATGTGTATGAGTGCTATAGACATTTACCTGGCAACAAAAAATTACGTAGCTTTATTTTTTCGAGGTGATGATTAACGGTTAATGACTACCTCTCGTACAGCCTGCACAGGATGTTCATCTTGTAAAGCTACGTTGGCCATTTGATAGCATCTTGTCTGATACAACATTTAATGTACTTGTTAATATTTTTGGTTGTATAACTCTTCACATTTCAATTAAGAAATAATGTATGCCATATAGTGTGTGAATTTTTGACTCGAGTCAGCTTCATAAAACGTCTATATCTACATCCGTGCGCAAGAACCCCGTTTAACAAGTCCTCATTAAACCGGATTTCCGGTTTAACCGGATTCACGTTTTCTTTCTTTTCCCTTTTTTTAACACTAAAACGGGCGCTATACAACTGTATATGTACAGTTGTCATGTTGGCACCGCGTGAAGTATAGAGATCGCTGATCTCACGTTTCCATTTGCCATTCCTACGGTTAGTGTAGATCTATCCATTACAGAGATAAGAAGGTGTACTGATATCGTTCTTTTGTTTCCGTGTTTTGAGTGTGAGTGAGTGAAATGGCTTCGAAGCGATAAAAAGTGGTTGTTCGACGGACAAATTGTTGGAAGCACTACTAAAAACAGGCAAAACAGAAGTGCGTTGCAGAATATGATGTGGGGACTGAAAGAAGAACCGAAAAGAAATTGAAGATTTCTCCTTCAAAATGATGACTAAAGACAATTTGCTGAACCGCGATACAATGAAGAAAGCATAGAATGAAACACTGCATGGAGCTTGGTTCAGCGAGAAAAGAGCGTATGGTGTTCCGACATCCGGTCCAGTCCTGCAGGAAAAGGCACCAAACGTAAAGAGCAAGGTAAGCCTGGCGATCCTCATTTCCTAGCCAGCTCGTCATGGCATAATCTAGCTTTCAGTGACGAATAAAAGTTTCCAGAGTAAACAGTGACTACAGAAGACTTCTAAAATGAATTTGAAGAAGTTATTTCGTCCAAAAATTTAGCTCCACATCAGATATATAATACAGATGAATCTCGAGTTTTCGTCGGATCTTACACAGTAAATAGACGTCAGTAGTCTACATTAAGTATAGAGCTTAAGTCCCAGAAAAGTGTTTCTTGTTAGTGCCAACGTACTGTGTATTGTAGTACATACTATTGTTTTTGAGTTTAGTAGAATTTTCCCGGGTTATAGGGATTTTCGGCGCTCGCGATCACATCCGGTCCCATCTAGTGTGGGTAAGCGAGGTTCTTGTGTTCCACTGGTAGCACTACCTTTTTTGCCTCTTCTCTGTTCCGTTTTGAGTGGGCGTGGGAAGGACAACTGTCTATAAGCTTCCGTGTGAACTCTAATTTCTCAGATTTTTGTGGTAGCGATGATTTCACGAGATGTGTGTAGTAGGAAGTACTATATTGCCAGACTATTCTTCAAACATACTCTCTCAGACTTTCAAGTGTAACTCTCTCCATGATACGAAACGCCTCTGCTGTCACGTCTAACACTGCAGTTTGTTGAGCGTCTCTGTAACTCTCTCGCGCCGACTAAACGATCCCTTGACGAAATGTTCCGCTCTTCCATCTCTATTGTTAAACCTTCTTGGGAAGAGTCCCAGAATGACGAACTTAACTGAAGAATAGGTGGAACAACTGTTTTGCAAGCCAGTTCTTTTGTGGATGAATGAAATTGCCTTTAGCTTCTTCCAGTGAATTTCAGCCTGGAATCCGCTCTTCCTAAAGTTAACTTTATGCGATCATTCGTCTTGAGATCGCTCTGGACGGTTATTCCCACAGTCGTTTAATGAACAAAGTAAGAGCATATGGACTGTCAAACCAGTTGTGTGATTGGATTGAAGAGTTCCTAAATGACAGAACGCAGCATGTCATTCTCGATGGAGAGAAGACTTCCGAAGTAAGAGTGATTTCAGATGTGCCGCAGAGGAGTGTCGTAGGACCGTTGCTGTTCACAATATATATAAATGACCTTTTGGATAACATCAGAAGTTCACTGACGCTTTTTGGGGCTGATGCTGTGGTATATCGAGATGTTGTAACAATGGAAAATTGTACTGAAATGCAGGAGGATCTGCAACGAATTGACGCATGGTGCAGGGAATGTCAATCGAATCTCAATGTAGACAAGCGTACTGTGCTGCGAATACATAGAAAGAAAGATCCTTTATCATTTAGCTACAATATAGCAGGTCAGCAACTGGAAACAGTCAATTCCATAAATTATCTTGGAGTAGGCATTAGGAGTGATTTAAAATGGAATGATCATATAAAGTTGATCGTCCGTAAAGCAGATGCCACACAGATTCATTGGAAGAATCCTAAGGAAATTCAATCCGAAAAGAAAGAAAGTAGGTTACAGTGCACTTGTTCGCCCACTGCTTGAATACTGCTCAGCAGTGTGGGATCCGTACCAGATAGGGTTGATAGAAGAGATAGAGAAGATCCAACGGAGAGCAGAGCGCTTCGTTACAGAATCACTTCGTAATCGCGAAAGCGTTACGGAGATGATAGATAAACTCCAGTGGAAGACACTGCAGGAGAGACGCTCAGTAGCTCAGTACGGGCTTTTGTTGAAGTTTCGAGAACATACCTTCACCGAGAAGTCAAGCGGTATATTGCTCCCTCCTACGTATATCTCGCGAAGAGACCATGAGGATAAAATCAGAGAGATTAGAGCCCACACAGGGGCATACCGACAATATTTCTTTCCACGAACAATACGAGACAGGAATAGAAGGGAGAGCCGATTGAGGTACTCAAAGTACCCTCCGCCACGCACCGTCAGGTGGCTTGGGGAGTATAGATTTTACTGTTTCCAGTAAGTTTTGACGAACAGCTTTTCGAACACTAGAGGCTCTCTTCGCCTGTTTACGTATAGTATCTTACATTTACTTAAGTTCGCCAATTCACCAACCATCGATCCTCTGTAGGTTTTTCTGCATTGTGCCAGTCATCTGGGTTTACTGTATTCTTGTACACATCAGAATCGTCTGCAAAAAGCCTTATTGTTATCCGGGTACATCATATAAATATACGTTGTAGCCATTACTAACACTCCTGGAATTAGCTACTTTTACATCTGTCGCTTTCGTCCTGTTAAGAGTAACGTTTTGGGTTCCCTCTCCTGGAAAGTCCTGAATCCAGTCACTAACGTCGTCCGATACTCCGTCAGCTCGTATTTTGCTCAGTAAAGGGGAGTGAGGAGGCTAATCGAATGCCCTCCGGAAGCCAAGAAATACGTCAACAATATTGATGCCTTTATCTACGGTGCTCTGTGTTTCATGGACGGGCAGAAGGAGTTGTGTTTCGCAAATCTTTGTTTACGGAATTCATTTTGGCTTTTATAGAGGAGAGTTACGTTCGCCATTAATTTTATAATGCGTGAGCATAGATCATGTTTCACAATTCTACAACAAATTAACATCAGCGATATGAAGCTTTAAATAAACTGCTGGAAAAAGAACGAGGCACTCTCAAGGGCAAGTTCAAAACTGTCCAGTGAGGTAATAATTGAAGGAATACAACAGATTTAGACCAAATGAAACACACGTCACAGTAAAGTGTGCCCAAATTCACTTGAATACCCTGTGTACCCCTACCCTCACTCCGCTCTCAGCAACACAGGTGTATATTTTCGCATAAAAACGATCATAAAGGTGGCGAATAGCATCCTACGATAGACAGTCTCAAGCATCTTGCGCCTTTTGTTGCAATTCGCCAATGTTTCTTGCAAGTCAACAAGAACAAATAACTTCTCGCTTTACCATGTTCCACACGTTCTAGTTGGCAAGAGACCTGGTGATCATGCAGGCCATGGTAGTTGTCGTTCACCACGAAGATGTTGCCTCGCAGCAACCGTATATAGACGTGAACTGTCCTGCCGATAAAGCACGTCACTTTCCTGCCGAAAAAATGGCAGTAGCACGGGATTAACAACCTATCCAATATAGCGGTACCCTGCAGAAACACCACATGTGGCCGCTAGCTTTAACTGAAGGCCGCCATATACCGGTACTATGAAGCCTGGGATGGGACATGTGTGTAGTGAGCGAATCCAGTCTGGAATAGGCAGCTCACCAGGTGTATGCCACACACCTGTATGTCTACCACTCATGCAGAGACAGAACCTACCCTGTAGACAAAAGAGCGACATTCCACTCACCAGTCAACTCTTTCACGACACCGGAGTAGCCATACATGGTGGTATCGTGAAATCAGTGGTAGCTTGGCCGGAGGTATACATGGTCCTAAACCTGCTGCAAGCAGACGGTTCGTAGTGATTACTGTTGATACAGCAGGTGCATCATGTCCCCGACTTTCTTCCCTGGATGAGTTCGGTCGACCACCATTGTTCGCACAATGCGTCGGTCTTGATGAGCGTCTGCACTACTCGAACACATCCAGAATCCCGTGTACAGGTGCGGGATGTTCACAAATCACTATTCAAAGCAGCGATACAGTGTTCTCACCATATGCAGCAATCTATCCATCCAGCTACCCACAAGCCCAAAGTGTGATCCCATTCAAATGACTAAAGCATTTCAACAGGATTGCGTACTCGTCGCTTGGGCAAGGTTGTGCCTGGCCTGGAAGGAATGTTGCATACATTATTCACTTCTTTGGTACCCTTGGTTGTTCTTTCGACCTACGGTAAACTACTCCTGCAAGAGGAGCAAGTTCTTTCGCATAATCTCTGTAGAATCTGCCAAGTATCTCTTCCGGTCCAGATTGTGCGGAATTAGTATTTAATTTAGGGGTGACTAGACACTTCAACAAGAACAACAAACAACAGGATTAGCATTGCCACAACTTAACAAATAGTCTCTAGCCCCCTAATGTTACATCAATGCCCGTTTCCAACTGGCCATGGTTGATTGGCTAATGAAAATGCGTGCCTTCAATAACTGCTTACACAACATTACTGATTTACGTAACTTTTTAATAACAGTTCACTGAAAAACAGGTCTTAAAACACTTCATATAAAGGCTGCTTAAATAACTGTTCCTTTGATTAATCGGGGAATAAATTCTCAACCAATAACAGTAGCGAACAACATCACTTCCAAATAAAATCTTACAGAATCGTAATGGTAGAAAGGTACCTTACAACTTTAAAATTCACTTTCATTTAACA
The DNA here is from genome assembly GCF_021461385.2 of Schistocerca piceifrons. Lineage (NCBI taxonomy): Eukaryota > Metazoa > Arthropoda > Insecta > Orthoptera > Acrididae > Schistocerca > Schistocerca piceifrons. The sequence goes on from NC_060141.1 coordinate 539,937,840, forward strand.
CACAGATATAAAAACATATCCAAAACTCACAGTTATCATATTTGTCAAATCCCGGTATTTATAACCCGCTGAACTACAGCGCAGAACTGACAATTTCAAATCTGTCCAATGAGTAATCCTGATAACAGAAAATTATGTTCACAAATAAGAAATAATAACCTGATGACAACGCCCATCCGGCATTGGCCACACTTTTACACAATCGCAAAATTCGTTGAAAAGTGTCAGTTACTGCTCAATCTCCACACAATTAAGTAAACTAACACCCCAGAAGCCACTGAAGGTTGATACACGTACCGTATTCCACTGCTTTCTTCTCCAATATCATGACACCCTTATGGTGGGCGAACATGCTAAAGCACAGCGTGTTCAAGTTGGGCCCACGCTGTCTTGTTTATCTGCCGCAGCAAAACACCCACAAACGACATCGGCCACAGCTCGCCGTAAATTGCGTCCACAGAATTGCAGAGCCGACGGCTTATCGTTCCACAGCAGCGTTGAATTCCCAAGCGTCTCGGTTTCACCATCAGTTCATTACCACAGAGTGCTAAAATTTTTACATCTACATCTACATCTACATTTATACTCCGCAAGCCACCCAACGGTGTGTGGCGGAGGGCACTTTACGTGCCACTGTCATTACCTCCCTTTCCTGTTCCAGTCGCGTATGGTTCGCGGGAAGAACGACTGTCTGAAAGCCTCCGTGCGCGCTCGAATCTCTCTAATTTTACATTCGTGATCTCCTCGGGAGGTATAAGTAGGGGGAAGCAATATATTCGATACCTCATCCAGAAACGCACCCTCTCGAAACCTGGCGAGCAAGCTACACCGCGATTCAGAGCGCCTCTCTTGCAGAGTCTGCCACTTGAGTTTATTAAACATCTCCGTAACGCTATCACGGTTACCAAACAACCCCTGCGACGAAACGCGCCGCTCTTCTTTGGATCTTCTCTATCTCCTCCGTCAAACCGATCTGGTACGGATCCCACACTGATGAGCAACACTCAAGTATAGGTCGAACGAGTGTTTTGTAGGCCACCTCCTTTGTTGATGGACTACATTTTCTAAGCACTCTCCCAATGAATCTCAACCTGGTACCCGCCTTACCAACAATTAATTTTATATGATCATTCCACTTCAAATCGTTCCGCACGCATACTCCCAGATATTTTACAGAAGTAACTGCTACCAGTGTTTGTTCCGCTATCATATAATCATACAATAAAGGATCCTTCTTTCTATGTATTCGTAATACATTACATTTGTCTATGTTAAGGGTCAGTTGCCACTCCCTGCACCAAGTGCCTATCCGCTGCAGATCTTCCTGCATTTCGCTACAATTTTCTAATGCTGCACTTCTCTGTATACTACAGCATCATCCGCGAAAAGTCGCATGGAACTTACGACACTATCTACTAGGTCATTTGTATATATTGTGAAAAGCAATGGTCTCATAACACTCCCCTGTAGACGTCTCTCCATTGATAACAACATGGTGTGTTCTGTTTGCTAAAAACTCTTCAATCCAGCCACATAGCTGGTCTGATATTCCGTAGGCTCTTACTTTGTTTATCAGGCGACAGTGCGGAACTGTATCGAACGCCTTCCGGAAGTCAAGAAAAATAGCATCTACCTGGGAGCCTGTATCTAATATTTTCTGGGTCTCATGAACAAATAAGGCGAGTTGGGTCTCACACGATCGCTGTTTCCGGAATCCATGTTGATTCCTACATAGTAGATTCTGGGTTTCCAAAAACGACATGATACTCGAGCAAAAAACATGTTCTAAAATTCTGCAACAGATCGACGTCAGAGATATAGGTCTATAGTTTTGCGCATCTGCTCGACGACCCTTCTTGAAGACTGGGACTATCTGTGCTCTTTTCCAATCATTTGGAACCCTCCATTCCTCTAGAGACTTGCGGTACACGGCTGTTAGAAGGGGGGCAAGTTCTTTCGCGTACTCTGTGTAGAATCGAATTGGTATCCCGTCAGGTCCAGTGGACTTTCCTCTATTGAGTGATTCCAGTTGCTTTTCTATTCCTTGGACACTTATTTCGATGTCAGCCATTTTTTCGTTTGTGCGAGGATTTAGAGATGGAACTGCAGTGCGGTCTTCCTCTGTGAAACAGCTTTGGAAAAAGGTGTTTAGTATTTCAGCTTTACGCGTGTCATCCTCTGTTTCAATGCCATCATCATCCCGTAGTGTCTGGATATGCTGTTTCGAGCCACTTACTGATTTAACGTAAGACCAGAACTTCCTAGGATTTTCTGTCAAGTCGGTACATAGAATTTTACTTTCGAATTCACTGAACGCTTCACGCATAGCCCTCCTTACGCTAACTTTGACATCGTTTAGCTTCTGTTTGTCTGAGAGGTTTTGGCTGCGTTTAAACTTGGAGTGGAGCTCTCTTTGCTTTCTCAGCAGTTTCCTAACTTTGTTGTTGAACCACGGCGGGTTTTTCCCGTCCCTCACAGTTTTACTCGGCACGCACCTGTCTAAAACGCATTTTACGATTGCCTTGAACTTTTTCCATAAACACTCAACATTGTCAGTGTCGGAACAGAAATTTTCGTTTTGATCTGTTAGGTAGTCTGAAATCTGCCTTCTATTACTCTTGCTAAACAGATAAACCTTCCTCCCTTTTTTTACATTCCTATTAACTTCCATATTCAGGGATGCTGCAACGGCCTATGATCACTGATTCCCTGTTCTGTACATACAGAGTCGAAAAGTTCGGGTCTGTTTGTTATCAGTAGGTCCAAGATGTTATCTCCACGAGTCGGTTCTCTGTTTAATTGCTCGAGGTAATTTTCGGATAGTGCACTCAGTATAATGTCACTCGATGCTCTGTCCCTACCACCCGTCCTAAACATCTGAGTGTCCCAGTCTATATCTGGTAAATTGAAATCTCCACCTAAGACTATAACATGCTGAGAAAATTTATGTGAAATGTATTCCAAATTTTCTCTCAGTTGTTCTGCCACTAATGCTGCTGAGTCGGGAGGTCGGTAAAAGGAGCCAATTATTAACCTAGTTCGGTTGTTGAGTGTAACCTCCACCCACAATAATTCACAGGAACTATCCACTTCTACTTCACTACAGGATAAACTACTACTACTAACAGCGACGAACACTCCACCACCGGTTGCATGCAATCTATCCTTTCTAAACACCGTCTGTACCTTTGTTAAAATTTCGGCAGAATTTATCTCTGGCTTAAGCCAGCTTTCTGTACCTATAACGATTTCAGCTTCGGTGCTTTCTATCAGCGCTTGAAGTTCTGGTACTTTACCAACGCAGCTTCGACAGTTGACAATTACAATACCAATTGCTGCTTGGTCCCCGCATGTCCTGACTTTGCCCCGCACCCGTTGAGGCTGTTGCCCTTTCTGTACTTGCCCAAGGCCATCTAACCTAAAAAACCGCCCAGCCCACGCCACACAACCCCTGCTACCCGTGTAGCCGCTTGTTGCGTGTAGTGGACTCCTGACCTATCCAGCGGAACCCGAAACCCCACCACCCTATGGCGCAAGTCGAGGAATCTGCAGCCCATATGGTCGCAGAACCGTCTCAGCCTCTGATTCAGACCCTCCACTCGGCTCTGTACCAAAGGTCCGCAGTCAGTCCTGTCGACGATGCTGCAGATGGTGAGCTCTGCTTTCATCCCGCTAGCGAGACTGGCAGTCTTCACCAAATCAGATAGCCGCCGGAAGCCAGAGAGGATTTCCTCCGATCCATAGCGACACACATCATTGGTGCCGACATAAGCGACCACCTGCAGATGGGTGCACCCTGTACCCTTCATGGCATCCAGAAGGACCCTTTCCACATCTGGAATGACTCCCCCCGGTATGCACACGGAGTGCACATTGGTTTTCTTCCCCTCTCTTGCTGCCATTTTCCTAAGGGGCCCCATTATGCGCCTGACGTTGGAGCTCCCAACTACCAGTAAGCCCACCCTCTGCGATCGCCCGGATCTTGCAGACTGAGGGGCAACCTCTGGAACAGGACAAGCAGCCATGTCAGACCGAAGATCAGTATCAACCTGAGACAGAGCCTGAAACCGGTTCGTCAGACAAACTGGAGAGGCTTTCCGTTCAGTCCTCCGGAATGTCTTTCGCCCCCTGCCACACCTTGAGACGACCTCCCACTCTACCACAGGTGAGGGATCAGCCTCAATGCGGGCAGTATCCCGGGCAACCACAGTCGTAGTCCGATCAGGGGATGCGTGGGACGAGCTGTCAGTCCCCGACAAACCCCCATCCGGACCCCCACAGTGATGCCCATTGGCAACAGCCTCAAGCTGTGTGACCGAAGCCAACACTGCCTGAAGTTGGGAGCGAAGGGATGCCAACTCAGCCTGCATCCGAACACAGCAGTTGCAGTCCCTATCCATGCTAAAAACTGTTTTGCAAAGAACGTCTGAACTAATCTACAGAGAGCGCAAACAAATCGACAAAATTTAAACGGTTATTAAAATACAAGATTGCCTACTAAATGCAGTAATGCTGCTACTTGCGCACTGCTGACACTGCTCGGCGGCGGAAGGAGACTACGCGAATTTACACTATTCAGGTACTAAAACGCGATGCTACACTCTCAAATACTATAATACGCCCGAAATTTACGAATTAAACAATGCAAGTACCAAAAACACGCAAAAAAATGAAGAATTAAACTATGTAACAAATGAGTGAGCTAGGAGTATACGACTTGCTGCTGCAGCTGCTTATCCAACGGCGGCAGGGAGCACACTGACTGTGACCAACCGACACTGGCCGTTCAAAACAAAAACAGAAGACAAACGACTACGCGAATTTACACTATTCAGATACTAAAACGCGATGCTACAACTCTCAAATACTATAATACGCCCGAAATTTATGAATTAAACAATGCAAGTACCAAAAACACGAAAAGAATTTAAGAATTAAACTATGTAACAAATGAGTGAGCTAGGAGTGCTGCTGCAGCTGCTTATCCAACGGCGGCTATTCGGACCATCCGGACCCCAACACTCTGCCGTTCTGCCCTTCTCGCTCGGTACTGTCTAATCCTCCACTACTCGTCGCCAGAGGGCCACTCGCAGCCCCAGTATCTCTGGCGAGACCAATATCGACCTTAATACTCGCGGCCGGAACACAATCGTGCCTAAAATCGGTAGAGATGCGTTTCGACCCTTAACCGATTTTAACTGATTTTTATTCGCGAGCATTTATCTGAACTTAGTATTTAGTCGTGCTTTCTGCACTGAGGTGACAGAAGTCATGGGATAAAGATATGCACATATACAAATAGAGGCAGTATCGTGTAACCAAGGTATAAAAGGGGAGTTCATTTTGCGGAGATGTCACTTGTATTCAGGTGACTCATGTGAAAAGATTTCCGATGTGATTATAGCCGCACGATGCGAATTAACAGGCTTTGAAGTCAAGAGTGGGAGTTGGAGCTAGGCGCATGGGTCATTCCATTTTGGAAATCGTTAGGAAATTCAGTATTTCGAGACCCACAGTGTCAAGAGTGTACCGAGAATACGAAATTCCAAGTATTTCCTCTCACCACGGACAACGTAGTGGCCGACAGCTTTCACTTAACTACCGAGAGCAGCGGCGTTTTCGTGGAGTTGTCATTGTTGCCAGGCAAGCAACACAGCGTGAAATAACCGCATAATTCAATGTGGGACGTAGACGAACGTATCCGCTAGGACAGCGCTGCGAAATCTGGGGTTAATGGGCTATGGAAGCAGACGACCGAAGCGAGTGCCTTTCCTAACAGCGCAACATTGCCTGCAGTGCCCCTCCTGGGCCAGTGAGTATATCGATTGGGCCCTAGACGAGTGGAAAACCATGGCCTAGTAAGGCTTCAGTTACTTAGAGCTGATGGTAAGGTTCGAGCGTGGAGGAGGCACCAAACAGCCATGAACATAGGTTGTCATGAAGCCACAGTGCAAGCTGGTGGTGGCTCCATAATGATGGAGGCTGTGTTTACACGCAATGGACTGGGTCCTCTGGTGCAACTGAACCGATGATGTTTGGCTATTTGGAGATCATTTGCAGCCATTCATGGACTTCATGTTCACAAACAAGAATGTGATGATCATAGGGCCAGAACTGCTCGCAACTGGTCTGAAAAACATTCTGGACAGTTCGAGCTAATGATTTGCCCACCCAGGTCTACATCTACATACATACTCCGCAATCCACCATACGGTGCGTGACGGAGGGTACCTCGTACCACAACTAGCATCTTCTCTCCGTATTCCACTCCCAAACAGAACGAGGGAAAAATGACTGCCTATATGCCTCTGTACGAGCCCTAATCTCTCTTATCTTATCTTTGTTGTCTTTCCGGGAAATGTAAGTTGGCGGCAGTAAAATTTTACTGCAGTCAGCCTCAAATGCTGGTTCTCTAAATTTCCTCAGTAGCGATTCACGAAAAGAACGCCTCCTTTCCTCTAGAGCCTCCCACCCGGGTTCCTGAAGCATTTCGGTAACACTCGCGTGATGATCAAACCTACCAGTAACAAATCTAGCAGCCCGCCTCCGAATTGCTTCTATGTCCTCCATCAATCCGACCTGATAGGGATCCCAAACGCTCGAGCAGTAGTCAAGAATAGGTCTTATTAGTGTTTTATCAGTGGTCTCCTTTACAGATGAACCACATCTTCCTAAAATTCTACCAATGAACCGAAGACGACTATCCGCCTTCCCCACAACTACCATTACATGCTTGTCCCACTTCATATCGCTCTGCAATGTTACGCCCAAATATTTAATCGACGTGGCTGTGCCAAGCGCTACACTACTAATGGAGTATTCAAACATTACGTGATTCTTTTTCCTATTCATCGACATTAATTTACATTTATCTATATTTAGAGTTAGCTGCCATTCTTTACACCAATCACAAAGCCTGTCCAAGTAATCTTGTATCCTCCTACAGTCACTCAGCGACGCCACCTTCCCGTACACCACAGCATCATCAGCAAACAGCCGCACATTGGTATCCACCCTATCCAAAAGATCATTTATGTAGATAGAAAACAACAGCGGACCTACCACACTTCCCTGGGGCACTCCAGATGATACCCTCATCCCCGATGAACACTCACCATCGAGGACAACGTACTGGGTTCTATTACTTAAGAAGTCTTCGAGCCACTCACATATTTGGGACCCAATCCCATATGCTCGTACCTTAGTGTGGTGTGCGTACTGTAAGACCTTCGGTACACACACCATCAGATTATTTGACTTGTCGCTCTAACGAAGTAGGCGAGTGTCAGCACTACGTCGCGTGGTCTTATCGTGGCGTGTTTATCTTCTGCCGTTAGGTCAGACGATAGAAATGCCACTTGCACGCTTAGAGTAGCAGATTGACGGTCACCAACTGTAAACAGAACTTTATTAATTTTCACACACATTTATTAAAATAATAACAACACAAAATTACTCAACTTGATTCTGGATGCTATTTACAATTGACAATCTGAAGTTCCTTTGGTCTTGGTACGTCAATCTTATTCTCACATATCTCTGATACTTGACAAAGCGTCTATACATTTCTCTTCATGGCTATGTACAGGAATATGATAATCTTATTAGGCACAGACTAATGCAGACTGACTAATCGGAGGTCTGTACACTCGTTATAATACCTCGCGCGTTCAGGTATCACTGCGCGTGTGTGATCCGCGAGGAGCGAGGAGAAAAGGTTCTACGTCAGCAGTAATCTCATTGGCTGCGTTACATATTAATACGCGGATCGGCAGAAGCAGAATTTAGTCCGTCTTTATGGCAGCGCCATCTCATAGTGCGGAGACGGACGAGCGCTGCGCCTGCGCTTTTGTGCTTAGCGGGGCGCGCTCTAGTGGGGAAGTTGTGTACGCGCTGACTACGCGGAACTATGTACACAACACTTAGTTAGGAGTCTGCAGTGGGGCACCGAATCAAACGCTTTCCGGAAGTCAAGGAATATGGCATCCGTCTGATACCCTTCATCGTGTCCCCTGACAGGAACCCATCGAACATTTACCGGACATAATCGAGAGGTCAGATCGTGCGCAAAATCCTACAACAGCAACACTTTCGCAATTATGGATGAGTATAGAGGCAACATGCTTCAGTATTTCTGCAGGGAACTTCCAGCGATTTATTGTCTCCATGCCACGTCGAGTTGCTGTACTACACCGGGCAAAGGGAGGTCCGACGTGATATTAGGAGGTATCCCATGACTTTTGACACCTCAGTATATGAGTGACAGTATCAAGTGTATTACGATCCTCCACGGTGAAACGGTATCTGTGTATGAGCGATGTTTCTACGGCTGCCGCCGCCTCTCGCATCCCGATCTCCATCGTTCACGGAAATTCCAGTCTCCTTCATTAAGACCTCTCGCCGCCATTGCTTCGTTGACGTCGTCTTTCCAGCATCTCGCAGATCTACCGCGCTTTCTTCTTTGATGTGGAGTCCATTGGCATACCCGTTTTGGCCATCTTGTGTCTGGCATACGCTGTAAGTGACCATACCAGAGTAGGTGCTTCCTTTCTATGTAGTCTAGGATTGTGCTTTTCACATTCATAACCTCTCTGATCCTATCGTTTCTAATATGGTCAAGTGTGGAGTATCCACAACTCCGTCTCCAGAAATCCATCTCGACAGCCAGCAGGCGATCTTTCTGCCTCTGAGTTAGTTCCCACAACTCTGCACCATATGTTGTGATACTTTCAATAATTGTGTAGTAGATGGTATGTTTTGTCCTGCGCGTTATGTTTCTGTTCCATAGAATACCATTTAGTTGTTTTATGGCTCGCTTGCCCTGGCCTATTTTATTGTTTACATCATCCATACTTCTACCATTGGGCGACAGTGTCACTCCCAAGTACTTAAAATTATGACACCCCTTAACAGTATCAGAACCGAGCCGTAAGTCGTTAACAGTATTTTCTCCCACTTTCAGATATTCTGTTTTAGATACGTTTATGACAAGACCCCACTTTTCATATTCTTCTTTTAATTTGCCGAGCATGTAATTTGCATCTTCCTCATCTGCAACTACTAACACTTGGTCGTCAGCAAAAAATAGAGTGAACAAGATCTCGTCGTCTATAGGGACACCCATTCTTCCGCATTTCCTTTTCCATGATTTTAGTGCCTTCTCTAGGTAGATCTTAAAGAGTGTAGGGGCAAGTGTGCATCCCTGGCGTAGTCCCTTTGTCACCTCAAACTCTTGAGATAGTTGATTTCTCACTTTAACCATTGCCGTACAACCTTGGTAGAGGAGTCTGACAGCTTTCACGATATCTGAATAATGAATTTACTATTTTGGTTTTCTCTCCGTTAAAGCAGGTGCTGACAGATGTGAAAATTATCGAACAATGAGTTTAATAAGTCACGGATACAAAATACTAACGCATATTCTCTACAGACGAATGGAAAAACTGGTAGAAGCTGATCTCGGGGAAGATCAGTTTGGATTCCGTAGAAATATTGGAACACGTGAGGCAATACTGACCCTGCGACTTATCTTAGAAGCTAGATTAAGGAAAGGCAAACCTACGTTTCTAGCATTTGTAGACTTAGAGAAAGCTTTTGACAATGTTTACTGGAAAACTCTCTTTCAAACTCTGAAGGTGGCAGGGGTAAAATACAGGGAGCGAAGGGCTATTTACAATTTGTACAGAAACCAGATGGCAGTTATGAGAGTCGAGGGGCACGAAAGGGAAGCAGTTTTTCGGAAGGGAGTGAGACAGCGTTGTAGCCTATCCCCGATGTTATTCAATCTGTATGTTGAGCAAGCAGTGAAGGAAACAAAAGAAAAATTCGGAGCAGGTATTAAAATCCATGGAGAAGAAATAAAAACTTTGAGGTTCGCCGATGACATTGTAATTCTGTCAGAGACAGCAAAAGACTTGGGAGAGCAGTTGAACGGAATGTACAGTGTCATGAAAGGAGGGTATAAGATTAACATCAACAAAAGCAAAACGAGGATAATGGAATGTAGTCGAATTAAGTCGGGTGATGCTGAGGGAATTAGATTAGGAAATGAGACACTTAAAGTAGTAAAGGAGTTTTGCTATTTGGGGAGCAAAAGCGTTTCTGAAGAAGAGAAATTTGTTAACATCGAGTATTGATTTAAGTGTCAGGAAGTCGTTTCTGAAAGTATTTGTATGGACCGTAGCCATGTATGGAAGTGAAACATGGACGATAACTAGTTTGGACAAGAAGAGAATAGAAGCTTTCTAAATGTGGTGCTATACTCGTAGAGGAATGCTGAAGATTAGATGGGTAGATCATGTAACTAATGAGGAGGTATTGAATAGGATTGGGGAGAAGAGAAGTTTGTGGCACAACTTTATTAGAAGAAGGGATCGGTTGGTAGGACATGTTCTGAGGCATCAAGGGATCACCAATTTAGCATTGGAGGGCAGCGTGGAGGGTAAAAATCGTAGAGGGAGACCAAGAGATGATTACACTAAACAGATTCAGAAGGATGTAGGTTGCAGTAGGTACTGGGAGATGAAGAAGCTTGCACAGGACAGAGTAGCATGGAGAGCTGCATCAAACCAGTCTCAGGACTGAAGACCACAACAACAACAACATGAGTCACTAATAGATGATTTCGATTTGTTTACTGACTCTGCCTAAGGCAAGCGGTTTTTGGGATTTTTCGACGGATCGTTTGTCCAGATGCTTAAGAGAACTTTTCCTAAAGCGAAACATGCATATGCCGAGGTTCATGCGACACATTTTTACCAAAAATGGTGACGTGTAGCAGAGGATGCAGTTGCCTTGCGCACCTGGGTTTCCGCAGTTGCGCGTCCTTGAGCCGTCCCGCGCTGGGCCGATGACCAGCCGCCGTCGTGCCGCGGGCTTCTCGGTCGGTCGCTGGCTGCGTTACGTAAGCGGCCGCCCGCTGCAGGAGCGGGTCAGCCAGGGGTGCAGCCGGCACAGTGCGGCCGCCCTCCACAGCTGCCGGACGTCCGCCGGCAAAGCACAGGTACGGTACGCTACACGCACCAGTCGCTTGTTTTTCCTCTTTGCACGAAAATACCAAATTAATTACATGACATACAGAATGCCTAGATTGACGAGAAAGGCGTCGTGTGACCTAAAGTGACGAAATCCAACATTTCATACTAGAATTGGGCAGGAATTACAACCAGCTGGTGTCGGAAACTAGCAGGCGGAAGTACTTTGTTCATCGGAGTCTCGGGCAGGCCTGCGGTGACGATTTGGTTACGCAACAGAGACCACAGCAGCCTGTTTTCCATGGACGGCGCGTGGCGTTTTGTTTCGCGGGGATTGTGTTTCCGAACCACCGAAAGCACTTGCCTGATGAAACCGTTGTGACAGTTGCCACGTTTTCTACGTCAGATGCAGCTGTTGTTTAGGCACGTATGTCAGTCACATTTAACGCCTCTCACAGGTCAAAGGCACGGAATGTTGACAAACTCGTCATGCTCCATCTACATCTAAGTGTATACCCCTCCACTGGATGGCGGAGGGTACATACACCATACTATACATTTTCTTTTCTATCTCACTTGCATATTAAACGAGGTATTAATATCTGTCTGCATGTCTCTGGACGAGCCCCCAGCCCCCTTCTTTTATTCTCGCCATATGCGACATATCCCATGGTGTCAGCGTCATGTTGGCACAATCTTTTGTTATAGTTTAGTAAGGGTTACACTGACCTACTACGAAGCTAAAAGCGTGTCTTTGAATTATTGTCGATGTTTGCTGCCTTGATTACGCAATACGGATTCCCAAACACGGGAACAATGCTACTGAACGTCTTATTTGCAGTTTATTTTACAGGAGCTTTGTATTTTCCCGGAACTTTTCCGACAAATCTAAATCTTCCGTTCGCCCTCGCTGATACAGATTTTACCTGCTCGTCCCATTTCACATCATTTCTTAGTATTACCCACAAAAACTTATATAGCGTGAGTTGCTCAACAAGTTCCACACTAATCTTTTAATGAGGTACCACTAAGTTTCTTCTCTTCATTATGACTATTATATCAATAACCCCCACCTCCACTCCGGGGTCCTTTTAACAACAGAACTCCCGTTATAGAACAGCATCAAATTTATGATTACTTTACAACCGAGTTAATGTTTCGAATATATCGCTAAGTGCTCTCATTATCGAACAATGGCTCAGTATATTTTGGCCAATTTGCGCTGCGCTTTAAGAAAAGCTCGTTTTTCATGCACCTCCTTGTTTATGACGACATATCTCCTGAAATATGTGCCCTACAATGATATAATTTTGCAGGTACAGTCAGTGATATATGTAGATACTGTCTGCATAACGTGTGACGAATACAAAAAATAGCAAAGAAATAGTAAACTAAAACATCATGTCCTACACTGAAGTTTTACTCCATGAACAGCGAAAGTGTATAAGCGATAAACTTTTTTCCCTTTCACTATTTTGTGGGTTTTCTCAGCTAGAGAACGTTTCGGAAAGGATTCAGATTATGTGTAAAGTAAGCTGGATGTGGGTAACTGCTCTCATCCTCTAAAAAATAGATGAATACACTAGGGGTAAGTTGCGTGCCAAGAGTTATGCTGCAAGACATATACACCGTTTCTAACTTTAATACTTGACTTATTCTTTTAAATCCTTATATAAGAGTACAACTGTCGTGAGCAGATTATGACTGCATTTTAAATTTATAAATTCGGTCAGTAACTCAGTATGAAGCTGTTATATAGGCAACCTGCGACTACAATAGGTGGCCAGATGACCGCTTTAGCCGTTTAGTAGCATAGGTTTACCCACATTTAGGTGGAAATCTTGTCCAAGTCTTTCTGCAGTTGTACACGACAGCATCGTAAAATCACAGATTTATGATGCTGCTGACCCCATCTGTCACATAGTTTACGTACTTACTATCAGAAAAACTCGGCATTGCCGAAGTGTTTCCTTATAGCTCTACGTCCGCTCCTGTCTCACGCAGCGTCTGGCCTTGGGCTGAATATTTATGACGTCATATCTCCTGAACTTTAATTTGTACAATGATACAGTTTTTCAGTTATATTCAGTGCTGTACGTCCATACTGTCTGTAAAACGTGTCGCAAATACAGCTGGTAGTAAAGAAGTAATAAATTATAACGTCATACCTCATACGGTACTTTTACTGCATGCACAAGGGGAAAGTAGTAAGCGATAAACTTTTTTTCATCAATTTTCAGTGATTGTCAGCGATAAAAAAGTTCGCAAATGTTTGAAATTATGTGAAAAGTTGTTGCAAGTAGGTATATGCTCTCATTCAGAAGCACTACCCGTGAATAAGTCTGGGAATTCACGCTACCCCGACCCCTTGCATAGATAGATAGTTTTCACCCGTACAGCGATTGTTGCCTGACAGTGAGCTCTATCTGTACCTAGTTTGTTTGAAATTGATCCAGTCGTTTAGGAGGAGATGTAGAACGTACATATACTCACGTACATACACCCATCTTTTTAATACATGCGGATACTAAGAACACCTGAAGTCCTAGTGCGCTTCTTTGAAGAACTAACGATGTTATTTTCGATTCCACGGAACACTTGCTGTCCAGTATAACGTACTGGGTTCTATCAATCAACTACTCCTCGAGCCAGTTAAATATGTGGGAAGGTACGCCGTTTGATTTGTAGTGAACAATTCTCTGCCAAAGACTCGTTCGTTCTCGGAATGGCGAAATATGTGGTGAGTAGAGACTGTTCTTCCGTCAGTTACTGACAGGTTTAGAATAGGAGCCTCTACGGTTCCTTCAAGTAGCTGCTTAGTTGGCATCATGAGGCCAAGTTCGGAATCATTTACAGCACCGTCAGCGGAACCGGGATCCTTTGTATGGCACGAGGATACACTGACCATTCAATTACGAAGGCAGACTTTGTCTTCCTGTTTCTATTGTCTGCCAAAGGGTTCGATGTTACCTACATCTATTCTCCGCAAACCTCCTTACGGTATGGGGCAAAGGGTATTTCTGTACCATTATAATCCCCCTCCGCCTACTCTATTTCCGAATCATTACCAACACGAACCTCTTACTCACTATGTTGTACAGTACTTTCTGCACGAGCTTTAGGCAGCTGAAGAGGGGCGGAGCGAATCCTTAAAACATCAGGTCGAGTTTGTGATGTATCCTTGTTGGGTCTATTTTGAGTTTCATTGACAAGGTGCAACTATCACGTTTTCGTGGTGTAACGCAACTGCAGTATTAACGTTTATGTCTGTTAAATGTCAATTTTACTGTTCACACGAGCATCAATTCTACTTTTTATATAACTCAGCTAGACTACAAAAGGAAGTGCTAGTGAAAGGGTCTGCGACGTGCGATATTTATTCTTGAGCTGTGATTTCCATAATCGTATATTCAAATAGTGTCATGATCTGCCTTCTGCACTTAAAGACGTGTTCTCTAGAGTATGCGAATAGTTTGTTCTGTTTTAGCTGCAATATAGCGGTGAGCGCTGCTTGAATGAATCGCTCCTTTCTTCTTGATGATTTGTGGGAAAATGATTACATAAAAGAAGAGAGCCACAATCATTCGTTTTGAGTAGTAGATTTCTTTTACTTTGTTTGTCGGCATCAACCGTTAATATACTACAAAACTAGTAACGATTGCACAACATTGATTAGCTACGTTCAACACTTCGTCGAACAGAATTTGTTCCATTATTTTACTTGTAATATTCGTTTTTGTCTCACACCCTTCACATTCTATCCTAAAAGTTAATTTCATCAGTATTTTTTGCACGCACTCAGACGTTATTCGCCGGCGCTCTTATAGCTGCTACCGGCGTCCAACGTGGGACGCGGCTACCTGCATTGCAAGCTGCGCTTACATAAACCGCCCCCAATGACTGAGAGCAACAAAACGTGCACCTTTGGTGGGGTCGGGACAGGAGCGAAGTATGCTTCTGGAGAAATCCTTTTCCCTATGGTACTTTTATAATTAAACAGCTACACATGAAGGGCCACTGAGCGCGACAGCGAATTTAAATATTCTCTTTAACAATCCTCAAATTTACAAAAATGGAGACGTATCTGAGGTGTCCGAGGATATAGCCATCTTACAGTGGCTTGTGCTAAGAAATGATGTTTACTATTCTGTAGACACACATACACGTTTGTGTGGCAGATTTGGTACTTGCACGCCTAAGATTCGACTTCTGTTTTATGGGAAACATCACAGGTGTGAACATGACAAAAATTGTTTTCTGCTACTTCTTTTTTATTCACTGAACTGATATATTTTCAGTCGCGAGTTATTCCTTTAGGCATTTATGAAACATAGACCATGGGAAAACTGGGATATGTTCATGAATTAATTAATTTCATTTTGCTTTATTTATGCACTTATTACATCTAATTATGCATCTGTAGTCAGTCAAAATTAAAATATAATGCTGCTACTAATAGTAATAATGGATGTTACTGTTGTTTTTGTTGTGGTCTTCAGTCCGAAGACTGGTTTGGTTCAAAAAATGGTTCAAATGGCTCTGAGCAGTATGGGACTTAACATCTGAGGTCATCAGTCGCCTAGAACTTAGAACTACTCAAACCTAACTAACCTAAGTACATCACACGCACCCATGCCCGAGGCAGGATTCGAACCTGTGACCGTAGCGGTCACGCCGTTCCAGACTGAAGCGCCTAGAACCGCTCGGCCAGACTGGCCGGCACTGGTTTGGTGCACCTTTCCATGCTACTCTATCCTGTGCAATTCTCTTCATCTCCGAGTAACTGCTGCAACATATATCTTTCTGAATTTGCTTTCTGTATTCATCTCTTGGTCTCCCTTTACGATTTTTACCCCTCCACACTTCCCTCCAGTACTAAATTGGTGATCCCTTGATGTCCCTGAATGTCTCCTACCAACCGATCCCTTCTTCTAGTCAGGTTCTGCCACAAATTTCTCTTCTCCCCAATTGGATTCAGTTAGTCTTCATTTGTTAAGTGATCTACCCATCTAATACTCAGCGCTTTTCTGTAGTACCACAATTCAAAAGCATCTATTCTCTTCTTTCATAAAGCGTTTATCGTCCATGTTTCACTTCCATACATGGATGGCTACACCCCACACAAATAGTCTCAGAAAAGACTTCCTGACATTTAAATCTATATACTATGTTATCAAATTTCTCTTCTTCAGAAACGTTTTTCTTGCCATAGCCAGTTTACATCTTATATCCTCTCTACTTCAAACACCATCTCTTCTTTTGCTCCCCAAATAGCAAAACTCATATACTATTTTAAGTTTCTGATTTCCTAATCTAACTCTCGATTTGTTTTTATTGACGTTCATCTTATATCCTCCTAACAAGACACTGTCCATTTCGTTCAACTTTTTTCCAATCCTTTTCTGTCTTTGATAGAATTACAATGTCATTGGCAAACCTCAAACTTTTTATTTCTTCTTTCTGTACTTTAATTCCTATTCCAAATTTTTCTTTTGTTTCCTTTACTGCTTGCACAGTCTACAGATTTAATAACATCGGGGATAGGCTACAACCCTGTCTCACTCCATTCTCAACCACTACTTCTCTTTCATGCCCCTTGACTCTTGATAACTGCCATGTGGTTTCTGTACAAACTGTAAATAGCCCGTCGCTCCCTGTATTTTATACCTGCCACCTTTAGAATTTGAAAGAGAGTATTTCAGTCAATATTGTCGAAAGCTCTCTCTAAGTCTACAAATTCTATGAATGTAGATTTGCCTTTTCGTAATCTATCTTCTAAAGGAAATCGTGGGGTCAGTATTACCTCGCGTGTTGCTACATTTCTCCGGAATCTAAACTTACCTGAGGTCGGCTTCTACCAGTTTTCTATTCTTCTGTAACAAATTCGTGTTAGTATTTTGGAACCATGACTTATTAAACTGAGAGTTCTGTAATTTTCACACCTGTCAGCAACTGCATTCTTTCAAATTGGATTATCATATTCTTCTTGAAATACGAGTGTATTTCGCCTGTCTCATACCTGTTGCTCAACAGATGGTAGAGTTTTATCACGGCTGGCTCTCTCGAGGGTTTCAGTAGTTCCAACGGAATATTATCTACTCCCGGAACCTTGTTTCTACTGAGACTTTTGACAGCTTTGTCAAATTCTTGTCGCAGTGTCATAAGTCCCATCTCATATTCATCTACGTCCATTTTCCATTCTATAATATTGCTTTCACGTTCATCTCCCTTGTATAGATCAACTATATGCTCCTTCCACCTTTCATCTTTCCCTCCTTTGCTTAGGACTGGTTTACCATCTAAGCTCTTGATATTTATACAGCTGCTTCTCTTTTCCCCAAAGCCCTCGATAACTATCCTGTAGGCGGTATCAGTCTTTCTCCTAGCGAAATATGCTTCTAAATCCTTACAGTTGTCCTCTAGACATTCCTGCTTAGCAATTTTGCACTTCCTGTCAATCTGATTTTTTGAACTTTTGTATTCCCTTTCACCTGCTTCATTTACTGCATTTTTAAAATTTCTCCTTTCATCACTTGTATTATCCAAGGGTTTCTACTAGGCCTTGTCTTTTTACCTATTTGATCCCCGCTGCTTTGATTATTTCACCTTTAAAGTTACCCTTTCGTCTTCTACGGTATTCCTTTCTCCTTTTCTAGTCAATCGTTGTATAATTCTCCCTCTGAAGCTCTCAACAACCTCTGATTCTTTCAACTTATCCAGGTCCCATCTCCTCAGATTCTTACCGTTTTGCTGTTTCTTTTGTTTAATCTACAGTTCGTAACCAATAAATTGTGTTCAGAGGCTACATCTGCACATGGAAAGGTCTTACAATTTAAAATTTTGTTCCTAAATATCTGTATTACCATTATACAACCAATCTGAAAGATGCTGCATCTATCCGATCTGGTATTGTATTTGTGAATGGGGATTAGTATTTGACACACGAGATACAGAGGAAAACAATGGCCAAGAAACTGGCGAAGAAAACATAGCGTGTAAAAGTCACATCACATATCCACTCCCATCCACTCTAACTGAGCGTAACAGAGAATGAGATGATTAAAAAATCGAATGTTACACACATATCTTACACAACCATTCACAATTTAACATATTTATCATAACAGGACGTGCCAAGAGAGGCTGAACAATAAAGAAATAACACAAGCGTTATGGTCGTGACTGACTTAATCAAATTTTCTTTATAGACTGTTCTAATACCTTTAGTTCTTCACACTTACTGCAATCAGCATTCACAGTAGCGGTATCACACACACCAGCGTTCATGTAACGTTACAACTTTACTCTCTGGTAGAATAAAATGGGAACCATATCATAAACCTCACCATACAGGACTTTTCTTTACAAAGAGATTTTAATACTCTTCTTTCCTCCATTGTTCTACCTGTTGCCTCTCATCAACTCCTATTTAATTTCTGGTATACTCTTTCTCGCATCATGTTTCATTTGACAGTAGGTTTCTCCCCTGAGGTTTTCCCACTTCATTGTTCTAAATTTTATAAAGTCCTCAGTTTGAAATATACATTCTCTGTTAGGACAGATATCTCGTTTACGTCGTGGTTGTGAAAATGGAGCGCATGTTCAGACGTTATTAAGGAGGTAATACTCGATTACGGAAACCGTGGGAAAATTAAATCAGGATAACCATAAAGGTGTTCGAAACATGCTCCTCCAAAATACAAGTACAAAGCACCACCAGTGAGTCATCAGCCTCATTAACAAGGTATAGAGCAGTACATTTGTTGTGCTTATTAAAAAAAAAAAAATACTTGCACAGCAGTCTTTCCCTTGTGGTACTGTATCTGGACTAGAAGTCTGCTTCTTATCCCTGTAATTCTTCACATCATTTTATTTTGAGATCTTTTGGTCTTAAACATAATTCGTTGTAAATGATTTTCGGTTTGTACTTAGAGTTTCCTCAAAATTTCTCTTCAGTTTGGCCAGAAGGGGTATGTGATTTTTTGGACTGATTAGTTTAGAGCATATGTATGCATAGTTAGTGTTAACAATAATGAACACATTGTTTATCAGTTCTCTTCTTGCAACTACAGTTAAAAACTAGTTTTTCCTATACAAGCTAGAAGATTTTAAATAAAAATTCGTCCATTGAATAGAAGGAATTGGCCAGAAGAAATAATTTCATGTTAGATTTAAAACCTGCTTTGCTACCTCTCAGATATCTTATGTTACTTGGCAAATAACCAAAAATTTTTGTTGCTGCATATTGAACATCTTTCTGAGTAACCAACAACTTTAATAATGGGCAGTGAACGTCATTTTACTCTATTATTGTAGGTGTGGACATAGCTATTTGTTTGGAATTGGGGTGAATTCGTTATGACGAATTTCATTTGCGAATATATGTACTGTGATGGCGCATTTAAAATGTCTAACTTCTTGAAGACATCTGTGGTAGAGCACCACACAGTATTCTTACTGTTCGCTTTTGTGGCATGAGCACTTTCTGATGACGAGTTACCCCAAAAAATTATTACATAAGACATTGAGTGGAAATATGTAAAGTATGTCAGGAGGCAGATTAATTTGTTTCCAAGAATAGCAACTACACGCAGAGCAAAAGTAGCTGAACGTGATTGTTTTAGAAGCTCAGTAATATGTTTCTTCCAGTTCAAGTTTTCTTCAGTATGCACACCAAAAAATTTGGAGGATTCTACTCTGTTCACTGACTCCTGTTCAAGTGCTGCATCAGTTGCTGGTATGACAATTTGTTGTACAGAACTGAATATAGAGCGTTTTCCCAAATTAAGGGAGAGTCCATTTTCAAAGAAGAACTTAATAATTCTTTGAGAAACATCGTTAACAATTTCTTCTGTTGCTTCCTCGCTAATGGGATTTGTTACAACACTAATATACTGTGCAAGAAGTCCCAATTCTGCTTGTTGAATGTTAAGTGGAAAATCATTCATTTATATAAGGAATAGGAGTAGACGGAGAATTAAACTCTACGGGATTCGCTTTGTAATTTCTCCCCAGTCACTAAAATTTTCTACCTTTCCAACATTTTCTGAATTACTCAACAGAAGGTTTTACATTCTGTCTTTTAAGCAAAATTCGAAGCAGCTGTGTGTAAAACCATCAATTCAATAAAACTTAAGTTGTGCTAAGAGTGTAACAAGCTCTACACAATTAAATGTCTAGGAAATACCACATAAAATATCAGCTGGCGATATTTTATCATTTAAGGCTTGTAATATCTACTAGATGAACATATAAATAGCATTACCAGGCAGGCAACCCTTCTGAAATCCCAACTATTACATACAAAGTAAATTGTTTATGAGAGTACTCTTGGGCACATTAACTTTTCGAATATTTTCGAAAAAAGATGTCTCCAAGGAAACTGGATAATTATTACTCAATCCAGCTTGCCACCTTTCTTATAAAACGATTTAGCAAATGTATATCTTAATTTGTCTGGAAAAATTCTCTGTGCCAATGATGCATTACGTATATCACTCAGGACATTACTTATTAAGTTGGAACAACTTTTCAGAATTATATTTGAAATTCCATTAACAGCTCATGAGCTTTTGTTTTCTAGAACTTTCAGATTTTCATTTCTTAATAATTATGTTAATTTCAGTTCAGGGTGTTTGTGCTACTTCTAGTTGATTAAAGTTTTGTGTAATGACATTTTTGATATATTGTCCCGCTGCTTCAGTCGAACCTTTAATCCTATTTTAGCCGCTAGATTCAGAAAGTGATCGTCAAAAGTACTTGTAATTTGTGAATGTCAGTCTCAACATTGTCATTTAGTTTAATTGTTATGATATCCTCTACACTGGCTGCCTGCCCTGTCTCCCAACAGATAATATGCCATATAGTTTTATTATCTGCATTATTTATCTCTCTCAGGATGTACATACTTTTGGAGATTTAAATAACTTTCTTTAGAACAGGATCTTGACTTTCTGACCTTTGCACAAATTTCCTTCTTTTCTTCCTCTAATACGAGATTTTAATTGCCTTAGTCAGCCAAAGCTTACTTGTTTTGTTTTCTTTTTTATGGAATTTCTAGATAATCTTCTTTCAAATATTGACACAAAATCACTATGGAATAAACTGAATTTGACATTAGCATCTCTTTCTATATATACTTCATCCCAAACCAAATCTTTTAAGTCACATTTAAAATAATGCATCCCATAAGCCTTACTGCTTTGTATGAACTTACCTCAGGGCTGTAAGGTGCTATAGTGTTCATTTCCGTTAACTGTGCATCGTGATCAGACAGTCCGTTAACAATGTGGTACACATTAATTGTTTCCACCCTGTGCTCCGACTATAAACATGTTATCAGTCAGGGTCTTGTTATCTTGCAACACAAGGGTTGGAAAATTAACGACTAAAATTAAATTGAGACACCCAAATAATGATTCTGGTTCATTTTTCATGCTTCTATCTTTTAAGGGATCTACGCTGAAATCTGCCAAACTTCTTACTGCTTCTTCTTGTCTAACAGGTAGCTCAATAATGCAGCTAAATTTCTCATAAATAGCTGGAAGTTTCCTAAAGAGGATTTGTAGCCTGATACAGTTACCAGAGAATTGTTCTGCACTAACGACTAGAGAAGGGCTCTGATCTACACAAAAACTGTTTGTCCCAATATTTCTGACTAAGTCTGACTCTTATATGTGTTTCAGCTTCTCTTTTTCCCATGTTAACGCTACACGAAAGTGATAATAGTTTATAATCCCTAACATTTAGCTTCTCAATCCCTGTGGTTACTTGGTGTTGTGAGAAGTGCAAACATCTGTAACTTCAGAATTTTCGCATCTTTTAGACATACAAGAAAGTCAGTCTTGTTTTTCAGCCTCCTAACGTTGTGATGAAACAAATCAATTGTACTTCTTTGGAAAGTTTTACATACACTATGGTCCCGTTCTTTTTTAATTTCTTTCATGAATCTCTGTCTACAACTTGATTCTGACCTAAAAAAATTGCCTCTCTAATTCCAATAATCACAAGGATTCGGTCTTGTATGGTTGTGACTCCGTTACAATTTCTGCATGATGCTGCTCTGTCCCAATGCAAACCGTGATTAGTGTACCTCCACTTCCCAATTGCAGCAACAGGTACAGCACAGATATTCGATTGTTCCAGTCAAAAGCAACTCACTAAGCTATTTGTTTACGCGAGTGACAGCTGTGTTAACCCTGGGCTGATCATATCCCTGCGAAACCTCCATAAGCCCCACATGAGTGTGTCTTGTTTCTGAACCTATTTCCTCCAGGTCACCTTTAATACTATACTCTACGTTGTTAGTGTTTTCTGCCCCTCTTACTATAAGCGCCTGATCCTCTTTGGCAAGATCTATGCACAGAGCACTTATGATCTTTGTCACCTGGTTAAGCTTGGCACTAGTTTTCACAATGCTGTGATCTGGTATTCTACACCTAGCTTTTGCTGTAGCATTTGGCCTGCATCCCTCCCGTTACTGATGCCGACCTTGAGGACTACTTTCTTCCTATTCGACTTTACAGTCATCTTTGCCTTGAAGGTGTTCCTATGAGTCTGCTCCACTCTAATTTGCTCAAAAACTGGTTAAGGCTCTCGGCCTACTTCAAGTAACAAGTCAAACTGATTGATAACTGGAACCTGAAATGTGATGTCTAAGGTTTTCTCCTTTTGCTTAACACGAACTTGTCCTTGGTTTACCTCCGTTAACGTTGCTGTCTGTCTAGTATACTTCCGCTCGCTGAAAGGAATTGCTGCCACGCGCTTTTACTTCATGGCCAACTGGTCAAGCTTCATGTTGTATCCTATTCTGAATATTTAAATATCCTCGTTAATCTCTTGTGACTGTATGATAATATATTAGCTAAACGTCTGTGCGTCTCGCAGGTTGCCTCATATTATTTTGCAAAATCTGCCTGGGTGCAAACGGCTGCTCACCTATTCTGTATTGGAACAATTATGCCATGAAATATTCATTTGTACGAAATCAGCCAAGATAACACCTGACCAAGAGCAAAATAGGTTCCGTAATAAGAGAAGTAAATAAATTGTTGTGCCGGTCATTATCGCGGTAGTTAGTGGTCTAAATCGTGTAGAAGCTCTTTAGATCCTGTAATACCTAATTTTATACGTATTATGCGCAAAGCAACGCCAGGAATTCAATAAAACAGTGAATTTCGTGAAGAAACTACACAATTATTACCAAAGAAGCAGCACAGGTCTGTCCAGAAGTTCTGTGGTCCATTGACTGCTTGCTATTTCCATTATATGTGATATCGATGTAAAGTGCAATTCGTGTAGCCATGTGCCTGGTTTGCTGAGAAGCTGTATCATGTGTCAGTGCCAAATTTTATTTTTTATTTACGTTTATCTGACAGTACTGTACTACAACAGCAGTGAATCGTGCAATCATAAACCTGTACCAAAACTGTAGATTTCAAACTAAACGACATCTCTCGCCCTAGTCAATAAAGCACATGATAAACAGTACTACGCCTAATAAGATGCAATGTGACATGTGACGGGAGCTTGTTACTGAAACCATTAGCTGATTTTCGTGCCTGTAGCTAAATTTTCTAAGGCTTACCATGAAAACCAAGAGTAGTGGCCGAAGTTTCCGAGTTAATTCTTGTGTGAAAAATTCACTTTACCTCCCAGATTTGAGTTGTTGTTGCGGAGAAGACATTATTTAACTTTCAGCCTGTGTTAACGTCTCTTTCTTTATTAAAATAAGTAGCGCACGGAAGCTCATTAGAGCCCCCTTCGGAAACGTAGTATCTACTGGTCCACGAAGTATTTGCTGGTCCAAGGGAAATCGACAACAGTCTCTGTGATTGTCTCTTCGTAATAGTGGTAGCTGCCGCAGAACTTCATACTGTGGGCTTTAGTATTTTGCCTCTTACTTTCGTTGTATAACGAGTTAGTTTCCATGCAACACCGAAACTTAATTTCTCTTGGCTCGTTACTTGTAAAGATCTTTAGCCGACAATCTACGCTACTTCTCACTACTTCATATTTCAGCGGATTGATATAACGACACTGGAAGCACTTCAACAACATAATGTTCTCGGATGAGGCGTCAGTGTTGCCGATAGTTTCAACATATAGCGATGCGCAAAGTGGTACCCCGTGCGAGATACCGCAATGTTTCCTCATTAAAAGAGCGAAGCAGGCTTCGAAATCCAATATGATTTTCCAGAGGAAGGTATTCCGTGATTTCACAACTCTTGAATTCCAAAATGGTTCTTTCGATAAGCGCACAGCTCATCCTTTCCATCGATCTTTTTGAGCTACAACCTCCGACCTCCGTTTATTCAGAGTACTGGATTTTTATCACAGAGTAGGTCAGATATCGCGGCCACCCGGTGACTTACCTTCCATCTGATTTCTTGATCAAGTATATTGTTATCTGCCTCTGTTGTTCAGAGATTTCGGAACTATGTAGAAATTTTGCGAGAAGTCTCATTGACATCGGCAAGAGGTGGATTCAGAATCGCGCCCAACGCTATGTTATTGAGATTTCACATTTCCTTTAAATTATTTTAGGTGAATGTTGGAATTGTTTGTTGAACAAGAACCCGGCCCACAATCATCAGGCGTAACCAGAAAGACTATTGCTCAAACAGGTACGGAATGTCAAACGATTGAGCCTTGTTACTTCTTGGGAGTTATGGAAGTCATCAGATAGTTTCATACGACAGTGTGCAAAGCGATCAATACAATTTTACCTGAATACAGAGCCTGTTTTTTTACGTATTGGGTAAGTGTTATTTGTGGAGAGTTAGAACTGTGTGCCATACAACGTTTCGGAATACTGGTGTTTGGTTTCAAGTACTGGTCTAAAATAAAACTTAAAGTTGTCACGGAAATTATTATTATATTCCGTAAAAGTAAAAAAAAAAAAAGGTCATAGTCCCCAACAGTACAGTTCTTTACAATTCACAGGTTCTTCAGAAGTGTAACGAAAACGAGTGGTCGGATTCTAGGGAACTGAAGGGAATCGTAATAGATCGTATACCCCGTACGATAAGGTAGCAGTGATGCCCAGTAATAATTGCAGGAATGAAAATAGTGTTCTCACGAGACTCTGTTGTGCAAATATACGGTACTGCCATTCGAGTTGTAAAAAGGAGCAGCCATACAGCTTTTATTGTAGATTTGGTGTGGAGTTACTGAGAATAAACTAGCAGAAAGTATGGCGCTTTCGAAAGCACACAGGCGTTCGCGAATGGAATCCAATACAGAGCGCCTGACACAGGCCTTACACCATGCATTATGCAGATGCAGTATGTATACTAATGCAGAAATTATTGAAAGATTTTCCGTTTAAGGAGAGCCAGAAAAACAGACGTAATAGCCAACCGTTAAAACGCCTAAACAGCAGTATTTTGTTTCTAATTAGTCACTCAAAAAGAGAGCTGTATCATAATACAGGAGAAATTAGAACAGACGCTCAAGTCATTCGACAACTGAGTAATGTGTAATGCGAATATATGAAAACATAGAAGCCTGTTGCTAAAATCAGAATATTTTGCAACAGTTTATGAATTTGTGACGAGATAAAAATATCTCCGCATAAGCAACTGTAATTTCGTAGAAATAAACATGCAGTAGCCTTCAAGTCCTGGATGTGCTATGAAGAATCTGTTAAAACGTCAGAAACTGTAGGTAAATTTTATAAACTGATAACTACACACCTTTCAGACAGTAAACTATGATTAATGTCATATTATACTGCTACTTATTGGGTACAAAAGGGTGTGAATATGCCAGCTCTATTTTCTGTTCGTTGAAACGTACATAAATTTTGCAGCAATGGTAACTGATATTATAAGGGGCGTTCAAAAAGAAACGAGCCGGAGTCTGGAATGCGCAAACTGGTGACAGGAGGGTAACATCGTGGCGTGTGTAACGAGGTGTGGTTCCGACCAGAGCGTGGAATTTCACAGCCCGTCGCTAGAGGGCATGCGTGCACGTCACGTGACTATACAGAGCTAGCAGCAGCAGCATGCATCAATCGTCCAACGCTGCCAATCGCCTTGCAAACAGTGTCATGGAGGCGTCAAAAGAAGAGCAAAGAGGTGTTGTCCGTTTTCTGACAGTGGAAGGAGTAGGAGGAACGGACATTCATCGACGAATGTCACAAGTGTACGGCAAACACTGTATGTCCCTTGCAAGGGTCAAGGTGCGGCACAAGCGCTTCAGGGAAGGACGGGTGTCGTTAGCCGATGATGCACGGTCTGGAGCACCACACTGTGTTACCGATGATATCGTCCAGCTGGTGGATGCACTCATTACCCAGAACCGCCGAGTGACAGTGAAAGCCATAGACGCCGTGGTCGGGTTGAGCGTCTGAAGTGGCCACACCATCATGAAGGAACGACTGCATATGCGCGAAGTGTGTGCCCAAAGGGTGCCCCACAGTCTTCAACCACACCAGGAAACATGTCGAATGGCCCACTGTGTTGCTCATCTGCAGTGCTGTGCTCAGGAAGGGAATGCGTTCCTGGCATGAGTGGTGGCTGGAGATTAGTCATGGTGTCATCACTTCTAACCGTAATTAAAACGTTAAAGTATCCAGTGGAAGCATCCAGGGTCACCACCACCAAAAAAAAGCCAAGGCCATCCACACGAGTGCAAGAAAGGTTATGGTTCAAATGGCTCTGAGCCCTATGGGACTTAACATCTGAGGTCATCAGTCCCCTAGAACTTAGAACTACTTAAACCTAACTAACCTAAGGACATCACACACATCCATGCCCGAGGCAGGATTCGAACCTGCGACCGTAGCAGTTGCGCGGTTCCGGACTGAAGCGCCTAGAACCGCTCAGCCACCGTGGCCGGCTGAAAGGTTATGCTGACATTATTCTTTGACCGAGACAGCCCCCTTCTATTCACTTCCTGCAGCACGGGACAACAGTGAATGCCCAGTGTTACTCGCAAACTTTACCACCCTTCGCCAAGCGATCAAATCAAAATGACCAGGCAATCTCACCCGTGGGGTCATTCTGCTCCATGACAATGCAAAGCCTCATACAGTCAACACAGTCGCGGAACTCCTGGAGAAATTCAAATGAGAGGTTCTCGGCCACCCTCCATATAGTCCAAATCTCTCTCCCTGAGATTACGCCATTTTTGGTCCCCTTAAAAAGGCTCTGAGGGGGAAACGATTCACCTCAGACGACGCTGTCCAGCTGTACGTGCGGAATTGGTTAACATCGCAGCCCCGGGAATTTTATGAGACAACCATTTACCGCCATGTGTCACAGTACGACAAGTGTCTCAACAGGAAGGGACAATACTTCTAACATACAGGTACTGGTTTCTGTAATTATGCCTCCGGCTTGTTTCTTTGTGAAAGCCCCTTATGCGTATACTTGGGTTCTCTTGACTCGGCGTGCAGGAAAAAATGATACGTACATTCACTCAACTTAAGTTTTCATGCTACTGAGAGCCATTTCATATTCTTTTACATAGTCACACGTATTTCTGAGGCGGAAATTACATACAATGTAATTAAGAACTGAATGGAAAACTGACTGAGATGTCAATCGCCAACCTGGTGGATACTGGGCTGTTTTTGTGCAAGATAGAAACATAAAAGTGTTTGTGCCGCATCTATAAATGCGAAAATCTGAATAACAACAAGCAGAGTAAAAAGGCAGATGCAGCACCCAGTGTTCTGTCGATGTTTTAACGACGTACTTACTAAAGATTTAAATATGTAGAGCGCTAACTGAAGATGCGTGGAAGCAAGAAACGAGTATTAGCTTGAACAAAAATACAAAAAAAGTGGCTGTTTGCTGTATTTCTCGTAATAATATTATCTACAGCCATGTAGCTCAACAATCAGTAAAATGGATAAATTGCTGAAGATGTCATTTTCTTCCTTATTTAAGGAGATGTTGTCTTTAGTAGGCCTATTCCAGATATTTTACGCAAATTTTCTGTTTACTGCTGTGATCTTTTTTTTAATAACTGAATGGACTAATACGCATGTTTATTCTACACTTATGTTCAACCAATTTGTCGATTACTTTCCTAGCCGCT
The DNA here is from genome assembly GCF_021461385.2 of Schistocerca piceifrons. Lineage (NCBI taxonomy): Eukaryota > Metazoa > Arthropoda > Insecta > Orthoptera > Acrididae > Schistocerca > Schistocerca piceifrons. The sequence goes on from NC_060141.1 coordinate 539,965,862, forward strand.
TACAGCGACTGCAACATTCTAATGTAGATTTCAGATTTCATCTACCTCCAAGTCAGGAGATCGATAAGTAATGCAACACTTTTTTGTGAAAGCAGGTGAGTTTTATTCAGAATTCGAATAAACTATATTATTCCCCACTCTTTTGACCACAAAACCGCATTTTTCAACATAATCTCCGTTCAGTCCGACATCCTTACGCCCACTTGCTGGGAAGGCCTTTGAAAAATACCACTCTACAGGTCGCCGTCAGAGCCAACATCTTACTGTATCAACAACCTCCCCACCATCCAGATACTGCTTCCCGCGGAGGCCGTCCTTGTTTGATCCAAACAGATGGAAGTCGTAGGGTGTGACATTTTCGCTCGAGGTTGGGTGAGGAGTAACAGTTCAATAGAGTTTCGTGAGTTCCTCTCTGGTGCGCAGACTTGTGTGGTCACGAGAAAGGGGAAGTTCGTTTGCATTTTTGTGACAACGAACAAGCACGTTCCTACATTTCAGGAGTCACAGCTGTGTGCGTCAGGTTGGCACGCGGGAGATCGGACAGGTTTGCGCGACCTTGTTGTGATGACGACAGGCGCCTCGCCCAACGACTCACCGTGCTTTTGTTCACTGCCAGGCCTCTGCACACATTCTGCAAGGGCCTGTGAATCTCTGCGATGGTCTGGTTTTCTGCCAACAGAAACTCAATGACTGCTTGGAACGCACCTCCGTTAGAACGTCATTTTGAAGGCCGCATGTAGCGCCGCCAACTTTCGAAACTCCGTAAAGCTATAGGAGCCAAAGCGGGAACATTCCACACTATCCCACAGCAGATTCCGCATTTTTCAACCGAAAATGGCCGAGAAAAAAATGTATTCCGTTACTTTTTGAAATCCACTCGTATATGACTACTCTCCAATGAAGTGCTTAACAGAGGGTTCATTGAACCACTTTCAGGCTGCTGTGTTTCTCTACCGTTCCATTCTCGATCAGCACGTGGGAAAAACCAACATCTAAGTCTTCCCGTGTGAACCGTTATTTCCCTTATTTTATCACAAAAGTTGGTGTTTGAAATTTCGTGAAGAGATCTCGCCGCAATGGAAGAGTCTTTATTTTAACGATTGCCATCCTAAACGACGTATCATATCATCGATATTCTCTCCACTATTCCACGACAATACACAACGGTCTGTTCCTCTTTGTACTTTTTCGATGTTCTTCGTCAGTCCTATCTGAAACGGATCCCATGCCGCGCAGCAATATTCCAGAACATGACGTACAAGCATACTTTAGGCCAGGAGTGACCAGCCTTTTACCTTATGTGGTTCACAATGGAAGAAGAGGAGAAATTTTTGCCGCACGTAATATACTTAACAGTAACAATAACAACTGGCAAAAAAGGCACGTATTGAGAAAACACTTAAGTAATTTAGATTTCTAACTTATACAGATGTGTGGTAATCAGAACTACAATGGAAAAGGTTCTTTACCACAACTATACAGAAATAATACGGGCGTAGACCAATGAGAGAATAGCATAGCATGGCTGGAGTTTCAAGCAGAATTCATTTATTTATTTGCCGATCGTGTGGAAGATGCTCACTTTTGTGCTGCATTGATATTTGCTTCAGGCTGCATGCGGCCCGCGGGCCGCGGGTTGGACATCCCTGCTGCAGGCAGTCTCTTTAGTACAACACCTGTTCCATATTCGAAGTGTTCTGCCGATGAAAGATAGTATTTGATTCTTTATGAAAGACATCATATTTACGCCAGTGACTGTAACACTTTCTTTATTTCACGATTGCAATTTTGTGGCTTTAATCCACAAAAATGTGCACTTGATAATGGCCTAAGGCCGAAATTGCAATCGTGAAATAAAGGAAGTGTTACAGTCACTGGCGTAAATATGATGTCTTTTATAAAGTTCTGCAAGACTGTGAATCGCACGTACAAAAAGTTAAGTATTGCCGGCCGGTGTGGTCAAGCGGTTCTAGGCGCTTCAGTCTGGAACCGCGCGACAGCTACGGTCGCAGCTTCGAATCCTGCCTCGGGCATGGATGTGTGTGATGTCCTTCGGTTAGTTAGGTTTAAGTAGTTCTGAGTTCTAGGGGACTGATGACCTCAGATGTTAAGTCCCATAGTGCTCAGAGCTACTTGAACCAAAGTTAAGTATTTATTTCGTTTCTCCATAACAATTTCTACGAGATGGTCCCTTTTCAAATTTGTAACGGATATCTTTTGGTACTCATATGTGGGACCTGACATTTTTATCGGTTTCATTTCATTTCCAGTTTTCTCATCTTATGGATGTCTATAGCATATTGCAATTAGCTTTGATCTTCTGATGACTTTATTACATCGTACACAATGTAAGAGTCTTCTTCAGCCGGCCGGAGTGGCCAAGCGGTTCTAGGCGCTATAGTCCGGAACCGCGCGGCCGCTACGGTCGCAGGTTCGAATCCTACCTCGGGCACGGATGTGTGTGATGTCCTTAGGTTAGTTAGGTTTAAGTAGTTCTAAGTTCTAGGGGACTTATGACCTCAGCAGTTGCGTCCCATAGTGCTCAAAGCCATTTGAACTATTTAGTCTTCTTCAGATTTTCACCTAAGTCTTTTTTTAGCTTAGGTGCAGCAGAACGTGTATAACACTTCCGTGGGAACGCCAGATATACCTCTATTTCACTCGATTGCTTTCAGTCTCTTTCTACGAATAGTGATCGTTCTGACAGGAATCATGAATCCAGTCGCACAACTGCAATGGTACTCCACAGGCACGCAGTCGAGTAGAAGCTGCTTGTGAGGAACGGTGTCAGAAGCCAAATCTCCATTGTGTTTCCCACAAACAGCAGAGACAAAAGCCTTGTTAAGTGCCCTAAGAATTGTGAGGCCGATGAGCTCTAGCCTCTAACCTGACCGTTACCACTACACCACTACATGCAGAATAGTACACATCTGCAGAGAAACCAGCACAAGGGCGGCCACTGCAGCGGTCGCGGCTCGGAGGCTGCCAGGGAGCAACGCTTACATAACGCATTCCACGGCTGCTGGTTCAGACCAATTGCTGGTCAGCGGTCACACGGCGCGCATCCCTCAGCGTACGTTAATCCACCTCCACGTTGTCCTGACGGAAAACGCTTGCTCCAAAAAGTAAGAAGTATTCAAATTGTAATTAGTCATCCAAGCGTTATCTAGCATGAACGATGATTTGAAAATGCCGCCAGGTGTGGCCGAGCGGTTCTAGACGCTTCAGTCTGGAACCGCGCGATCGCTACGATCGCAGGTTTTAATCCTTCCTCGGGCATGGATGTGTGTGATGTCCTTAGGTTAGTTAGGCTTAAGTAGTTCTATGTTCTAGGGGACTGATGACCTCAGGTGTTAAGTCCCATACTGCTGAGAGCCATTTGAACCATTTTTTTGATGATCTGAATATATTCGGAAACTAAACCTGAAAATGCTCTATTCGTTTCCGAGACGACGGAGTGCTGTTGTTGGTGAAATTTAATACCACAAAGCAACTGGATTCAGTAAGTAGGCCTAAATAACGCTGACGCGGAAAATGAGCAACAGACACCAGCCTCGGCACTAAGCAAGAGGTGTTTAATGCACTTGCAAGGATTTTCTTGTGTATAATTTCAAGCGTTCTGAGAGTCCACATTCCCGGGCAGGCTGAATCGGGCTTTATCGTAACGTGTGAAAAACTGTGGCTGCAGTTTCCCGATACCACTTCATGCAGAAATGTGTATGCCGAGGTGAGCTGGATGATTTATGCATACACTACAGAGAAGGACAATTGTGCAAGTCCATCTTGCTGTTGATCTGGCACGATAATCTTTCAGTTCCCATTGATAAGCTAATCACTATTGCAATTTTTTCGGCTTTCAGAGCTTTTCTGCTGTTCAGTCTGGTTTCAGATATTTTTCTATTGATATCCTTGCAATCATTTATCAAGAAGCACTGAAAACAATGTTCTTGATAGTTTTGTTTTGGCTGGCCTGTGTAGTGTTGAGCTCTCACTCCTGCTGTGTAAGCGTGTCGCTCTAAACATTGTCTGTTAGTGGTAAATTACTGGCTATTTCCTTGGGGTGTTGCCAGGATTTTCAGGACGTCAGGGTCTGAAATGTATTTTTATTCGTCGGCATCACGAAAAATGTGATACTTTGTGTGTTATGTAGAAAAGGTATTGAAGGAAATTCGAAAAAAAGAAAAAAATTGAAGCGTCTTGTTCTTTACTCAAAGTTCTTTCGTTACGATAGGATCCTACCGTGGCCGATAAAATAATGGAAAGACTAAATCCTTTGAAAATATTACATGAAGAACTTTCAGTACACGTGTGAACGCGGGAAAAGATTCCGGAACTGACCTCTGTCGGCATCCTCCACACGTCGTGTTATATAACAGAGTCTGCTCCAGCGTGGTTACGTAACGATCTTCGTTCGAACTGGGATCGATAAAGTCTTGTCAACCTATTAAGAGTCTGCCACCAGCCAATACATTTCGACCAAATGCAATGACTTATTTTTAACCTCACAAGCCCCTATTGTTGAAGTATTACAATAACTCATTATCTGATGATGAATATATTTTACAATTGTTCCTGGATAGTAGTGTCTTGACGGTGTCTGAATATGGATTGCGTAATTTGACTTGAAGAGGAAATATAGCTATGTTCACTTCATTTCTAAAATTATTGAGGGCAAATGCAACTACAAAGGCAGACGAATAAATTATGAACTTCAGTTAAAAAGCACAACGAGTTTTGTCTCAAGATATTTAACACTAAACAGCCATTCGTTTCTGATCTACATCCACATCAGCAGTCCACAAGCCGTCTGACGGTGTGGGGCAGAGGGTACTTCTGATGCCACAACTGATACGTCCTTCCCTGTTCATTCGCGAATGGCGCGTAGGAAGAATGACGGCTGGTAAACCTCTGTGTTATCTCTAATGCTTCGCATTTTCTCGTTGTGGTCATTTCGCGAAACGTATGTGAGAGGAAGTAATATGTTGGCCGACTCTTCCCGGAACGCACACTCTCAGAATTTCAGTAGTAGATTGCGTACAACGCCTCTCTTCTAGCATCTGCCACTGGAGTTGGTTGAGTATCTTCTTAATGACGTGACGCCGACTATACGACTCTGTCACGAAACGCATTGCTCTTCATTCGATCGCAGTCCTACCTGGTAATAGTCTCATATCGTTGAGCAATACTCAAGAATAGGTCTAACAAGAGTTTTGAAGCCGAGTCTTTCATGGATACTTACATTTCCTTAACACTCTTCCTAAGAATCTCAATCTAGAATTTACTTTTTTCTACTCTTTGTTTTGTGCAGTCGTTCCACTTAACGTCGCTTCGGATTGTTAGGCCTACTCCTTGACATTTTACGCTGAATACTATTTTCAGCAATTTTTCATGAATGGTGTAGCTGTACAGAAGTGTATTTCTTCTTACATTCTTACAGGGTCTCTGTTTGAGGAATCCGTATTTATTTGTGTGCCGGCCAGGGTGGCCGAGCGGTTCTAGGCGCTACAGTCCGGAACCGTGGGCTCTTTTCCAGTCGCTACATACTCTTCGTTGCTCTAGCGCCCTACTGTAAACTGCTCGTAGTAGGGTAGCAAGTTCTTGCAAATAATCTGTGTAGAATTTTACAGGCATCTAATCCGGTCCTGATATCTTTTCACTACTGGCCGATTATAGCTGCTTTCTATTCCGCGATCGGTTATCTCAACATCTGCTATCTCGATGTTCAGACGATGACTGAAAGGAAGGGCCGTATTACGATCTTCCGCGGTGACACAATCTCGAAAGACCGAACTCAGCATTTCGGCCTTCTCTCTGTTATCCTCCGTTATGGTGCCTGAGTGGCTGAATAGATAATTTCGAACCACTTACTCATTTTACGTAAGATCAAAATCTTTTAGGCTTTTTAATCAAATCGGTTGGCAAAATTTTACTTTCGAAGTCACTGAACATTTTTCTCATTCCGCTGGTTATACTTCTTTTCGCTTCGTTCAGCTTTAGTTTGTCAGCAACGTTTCGACTTCTCTTGAATCTATGATCAAGCTCTGTCTGTTTACGCAACAGTTCTCCATCGCAGTTATTATATCGAGGTGGGTCTTTTCCATCCCTTAAGACCTTGCTTGAGACATACGTGTCTAAGTCATATTCAAGATGCTTTTGATTTTTTTTCCATTTCTGCTCTACGTCTTTATCCTTGGCACTGAAGCCGGCCTGAGTGGCCGAGCGGTTCTGGGCACTACAGTCTGGAACCGCGCGACCGCTACGGTCGCAGGTTCGAATCCTGCCTCGGACATGGATGTGTGTGATGTCCTTAGGTTAGTTACGTTTAAGTAGTTCTAAGTTCTAGGGGACTGATGACCACAGCAGTTAAGTCCCATAGTGGTCAGAGCCATTTTTTTGGCACTGAATATTTGATGTTGAATACTCAGAGACTCGACAATTTGTACCCTGACGCTCTTGCTAAGCAAAAATATTATCCTACATGTGTTACCAATTCTTATAGTACACGTAGTCGTAGCTGGTATCACCGCCCTATGGTCACTGATACCTTCACTACGTGAACTGCTTCGAAAAGTTCAGGTCCATGTATTGCTAGCAGGCCTAATACGTTATCTTCACGTGTTGATCTCTATCTGCTCGAAGTAATTTTAGGACAAGGCTTTCAGAATAATGTCACACGAATCCAAGTCTCTGGCACTAACATTGATCGCGTGACTTTCCCATTCTATTCCTGGTTAGTTGAAGTCATCCCCTATTACAAAAGCATGATCATGATCGGGAAACTTATTCACGAAATTCCGTAAGTTCTCTCTGAAGCGCCCTATCACTACAGCTCCTGATTAATCGCAACTGATGCCCAAAGCCAAAAGTCCATTACAATGTTTTACAATTTGAAAGAACTGTAGCGATGTTAAAAGTAAGAAACGGAAATGAGAACGGGAATACTGAAAAATTTGTACGAGATAAGCATAGGTACAGTGTGTGATACAGTCACATATTTCAAGCCCAAAAACAAGTACACTGCCTCGAAACGAGCGCCATTATTTTGAAGGTAAAACCTGAGTCGATATGCCGCATAATATTCCTTTGAAAACGTCTTCAGTACTCGATGTATCGAATCTTGTGCTGGGATTTTCTTCAGGGTTCCACTGACGTCCCTAGATGGCTCGAACATTGTCGGGAGACAGTGTCACATTCTCACGCCAGAAAGCTGTTTGGAAGTTGAAAATGAATGTGACGCAACCTAACGACTCACATTTTACTGTCAATGACAACGGCAAAGAAAAGCCTGCAGGCTTACAACTACTTTTATACTACTTCATTCCACCCGACCGAGATGTCGTAGTATTTAAAATAATGGACTCGCTTTCGCGAGGATTGAGATTATGGACCCCACCGACAGTCCAGATTAAGACTACCGTGATTAAGGAGCAATCCTGAATGATTCCTTTGAAAAGAACGATCTTATTCATTTTTGTCTTATCCAAGCTTGTACTTTGTCGCTAATGACCTCGTCATCGCTGTGTTATATTCTCTCTTCCTCCTCCCCTTTTCGTTTCAATCACTTGCTGTGCATTTACATCTTTCTTCCTGTTGACAAAGGTAGTTTATTTAGCACTATTGCTTTTTTTAGTAGCAGCAACAATTTAGCGGTGACAGGGAGCACTTTTAAGCAGATATTTGGCGATGAGACCGAACTTTGAAACTTGCTCGGTCGCATTTGGACCACGAGCAGCACTCGAAGCCATTGCACTCGCGCCGGGAGGGAGAACGTTTCTCTTGACCTTTGCGTGCTTAAGTTCTCCGCTTGCACAGTAGGTCGACCTAGTGGAATACTGGTTGGTTCAAATGGCTCTGAGCACTATGGGACTTAACTTCTGAGGTTATCAGTCCCCTACAACTTAAAACTACTTAAACCTAACTAACCTAAGGATATCACACACATCCATGCCCGAGGCATGGATGTGTGTGATGGACCACCGTTTGCGCGGCGCAGTGCAGCGACTCGACGTGGCATGAACTCAACGAGTCGCCGGAAGTCTCCTGCAGAAATATTGAGCCATCCTGCATCTATAGCCATCCAAAATTGCAGGATTTTGTCCACGAATTGACCTGTCGATTATGTCCCATAAATTTTCCATGGGATTCATGTCGGGCAATTTGTGTGGCCAAATCATTTGTTCGAATTGTTCAGAATTTTCTTCAGACCGATTGCGAATTGTTGTGGCCCGGTGACAATTCCATCATTGTTTGGGAGCGTAAAGTCCATGAATGGTTACAAATTGGCTAGCTACCACTAGTCTGCACAGTGTCTTTGTGGTATCGATAGCTACAATGCCACAACGTAGGTACGTTCTGTTAAGTTGGCACTACGACAGACACCGACGACAGCGCCCTCTAGCCGGTGCTGTGGAGGTCTACGAGCTCCGCTACAGATTCTGCCCATTTTGATCAAGAGCACACGGCCGGACACTTTGCTTGCTATTGAGACTAAGTACTACTTACGACGGGTCTAAGGCTTCGCACCTCAATGCTAAGTTATATATTCAGTTAATATTGTGATATAGCAAAACCGTTTCTAAGGGCAGTACCGAGAGATTTCACCTTTTCCTGCACCTACTCACATCCTACATTCGGCCTACCCTTCAGTTTACAGGAGCAGTCCCACGGGCCGCCTTTAAGGCGGGATACAAAAGTCTTGTTGATAACGTAGGTCTATGGCCTCTCCACACTTGAACCCTACCGTCAACTCTTACCAAACGTAATCGGGACTCGTCTAATCAGGCCACGGTTTTCTACAAGAGTCCAACCGATATGGTCACGAGCCCAGGAGAAGCGCTGCAGACCATAGCCCATTAACGCCAAATTTTGCCGCACTGTCCAAAAGAATACGTTAGTCGTACGCCCCTGTTGACTGCTGCGGTTATTTCACGCAGTGCTGCTTGTCTGTTAGCACTGACAATTCCATGCAAACTCTGCTGCTCTCGATCGTCGAGAGGAGGCCGTCCATGGCTGCGTTGTCCGTGGTGACAGGTAATGCTTGAAATTTGGTATTCTCTGCACATTCTTGGCACTGTGGGTCTCTGAATATTGAATTCCCTAACGATTTCGGAAATGGAATGTCCCATGCCTCTACCTCCGACTACCATTCTGCGTTCAAAGTCTGTTAATTTCCGTCGTGCGGCCATAATTACGCCGAAACCGCTTCATATGAATCACCTGAGCACAAATGACAGCTCCGCCAATGCACTGCTCTTCTGTACCTTGTGTACGCGATACTATCGCCATTTGTACAAGTGTACATCGCTATTCCACGACTTTGTCACCCCAGTAAGAACCGGTACAAGGCTGTCTTGTGACCTTTCACCATTGACGTATGTCACGGTAGTGAATTGGTGTTTACATGTCGGTCTGTTTTATGGAATCAGTGCAGTAATATAGGTGGATGTGGACAGATGTTACTGAATGGCAAAAATGTTTGTGTTTGGATTAGCCTTTAACCACTTCGTAAATGAAGTTGGCCGATTAGTTACTTTCCACGTGTCTACAAGGAATGGTATACCACTCCAAGAACGCTCGCAGAAGTTTCCTGACCGACAGTTTACGGAAATGTGAGGTCTTGTCATTGACAATAGGTTTAATATCTGATAGCAGTTTCTTCGGTCGGTGAACACAGTTCCATCTCAACCAGTCGCCGGGTGAAGATTGCGAACCCAGCTGCGTGCAATGGATATTTGGAATCAGTTATCTCGCAAGGTACCTTTGACAAGAAAGGTGTAAAAAGAGCACTCGTTCAATGGTCTAAACTAAACTAGACGATAACTGGGCATAGGCGTGTAATGAGGCCCAACAAGTGGTAATTTTGCCCATTTTCAAATGATAAGGCACCGAATACCCCGACGGCCCAATGAAGTGTTTCGATCGCATTGTGTGTCGGGTATACTTCGGGTTGGAGGGGGTCCTTGTTTTGCTTTGAGGGATATTCTTCGTACCACGACTTGATCCAAATAATTATCGTGATCGTGTTTATTTCAACATTCTCGGTGACCGTATGTTCCCCTTTCTTCTTCCCATTAATGAGTATTCTGTCGTTATTCCCATCTTCAAAGATGGCAACAGCCGTGTTCACGTAGCTACAGGTACGTAGTCTGGTTTCACGGACACTCACGTGTATCCATCGCACCTCCACGTACCATCTAAATCACGCTGTCTTAATACCACAGAAAATGTCAGACTGTTTAGAACAGGGGCTGAACCTTAGTAATCAAAATCTCCGAAATTTGATAGCTGTGTGGGATCTGATCATAAATGAGTGGCCTACTTGAAGAAACTTGTGGACTCTGAAGCCTTTATCAAGGTTAGTGGCTGTACTGCAAGGAACTGGCTTGGTGTTTCCTGTGGGGAACTAATTTTCCGTCCAATGTGCTCAGATAGCAGGCCTTTTTGTAATGACTTTCTCAATAAGACAGAGCAAGCGCACAAAAAGAGAATGAGAAATGGGGCAGTGGACAATAGTTGAAAACAGTTCTGTCTGAGTGAGTGTAAAACTTCTGTTTTCAATTTTTTCGAAGTGTAGAGATTATATTTTCGTCATGGGTTTTACTGTCGAAGTGCCTCAGATTATTCACTTCGAATGATCGTTCTTATTGTCACTGGTCGGTGGATATAGTCCAGCTTTTCAGGTTTATATCTTCCGATGTTTTCACAAATGCTTGAATGGGAATAACTGGATGTTTCCTGTAACGAGGCACATCAGTTCCTTCCCCGTCCTCCTTCAACCGGACGCTTGTAATAACTTCGGCGTCAACAGGACATTAATCTCTGACCTCTCTAAATTGCTTGTGGAATGCTCTTTCGATGGACCACAAGGAGAACAGTTCCGATACCTCGGATGTACTCATTGTCTTTCGAGCGTGTACAAAGAACCACAGGAAATCTATGGTACGCCGTTTTCTGAAGGGTAAATATCGAACGGGACCGGAAAAGATATTAAATTACGTTACACGTTACCACTGTACAGCTTGGCTCATATACATGACAATGATGAAGAAGTGTAAGCATATACTACCTCGGCCCTAAAGAAACAGGACTGCTCGCATTACTAAGGACTCATTTACACGGCGTTTTACTGTTTGATTTGGAACTTAAGGTGTGTTCATAACCTTTGACAAACTTTGTGGAGGATGTTAAACTCGGTGGCAATCAGCTAACAGTTTTTGAAGATACTCCCTCTCTCCCTCTGTCTGTCTGTCTGTCTCTCTCTCTCTCTCTCTCTCTCTCTCTCTCCCTCCCCCCTCCTCCAACTCCTTTTCGAAGGATTTCTCTGAAAGCGTTAGCCTCACAGTGCTTCAACTTTATTTCTGAGATGATTATACAGTATGTGTGTTCTGTGAATAGTCATTCCCTTGGAAGACTTCCGAGGTTACATCAAATCTCTTCCTTAGTCCGATGGTCTCGCCTTTAGGTGGACCATTAGTGAAGCCTTCCTACCAACAGTCAGCTCACGTTGTCTATCTTAGTGGATGGCTTTAAAGAAACTCTTCCTCCAGAAGTTTGCAATGCGGAAGATAAAGGGGAACTGCGTCACAAAAATGTTCACCAAACATCTTGCAGTTATGTTTTTGGATGACATGTGACTTTTCTGGGCTCAGCTCGATGTCCATATTCGTCTCAGTTTGCTAAGTACGATGCAAAGTCAAAAACAGTTTTACAGCAGCTTTTATCAATCATCTGAATCAAATTACTCATTTTTGCATGATTAAATTTCTCCATTACACCGAACGAACTATGGCTTGCGTCAAATGCTGATCGTCCTTCGTTCGCTGAAACGATGGTGTCACGTATTTGCAAAGTTTCCAGCAGCAAATAAAATTCGTATTCGTCTAGTGACGTTAGGAGTGTTATATTACATACAGGTGACATCTGCATGTCGAATACATGCAACGAGGAAGCTATACAGCGCCGCTAAACCATTGTTCCCACAATGTATTTGAGAATCCGATGGAGGCCATGGGACACTTAGGTCGTAGCTACCTCTAATAATCAACTCAAAGGTGGTCCAGAAAATTCATGCTCACCAAATGTAAAGGTGGTTAAAAGAAGAAACGATCTGTTGTTTCAATTAAAAATACACATTATTTTATAATCATGTAACAAAAATTTTCAAATTGCAGAAAAAAAATGAAAACCCGCTGATGATGGCACAGTGGTGCCGAAACATGTTTGGGTACTGAGAAAAACGGTGTTTTGCATAACTGGCGGACCTCAAATAAAAAAAAGATTGTAGCTAGTATCACTTGAATCCTCCTCACTCCATGTCGCTTCAGCAATTTCTGCTGTGCCAGAACACTTTTCGAAATTATGACATTCGAATGTTGAAACTCATGCTATATTGCAAGTCGGCTACATGCTTTTAAGGCACCGTTTACCCAACGAGATGTATCTAAATGCTTCCCAAATGATTCATCATTAGTTACAAAAAAATAACATGTAAAGTCATATGTCATTATTAATGGGAAGGCCGCAAGGTTCTCCTCTTTCAAGGCGAATGACACATTTCCTTCAGAAGTGTCTGTTGTGCATTAAGTACATGAGTTAAGTGTCTTCGTTCAAGCCTAGCGATTTACGCTGTTCCATCCTTGTCACTGAATAAGATCGTGTTGCCCACGTCTCCGTTGATTTTATGATCGGGACCAAGGAAATGCGAGAGCGTGATGGAAAGTAATTTCTCCAAATTTATGTGATAACTCATAAAGCCTTTTAAATAAGAGAAACTTTGTTAATATTCTACAATTTTATTCTTCATGTCTACATATTAATATATTTAAAAATAGCCACCTTGGCGACGAACACATTTCACTCAATGAGAGGCCACTGTAGAATGTTTTACTAGAGGCCACTGTAGAATGTTTTACTTCATTGACTGAGACACAATCTCATCTCTGCTTGCACTGCTTCACCACTATCATAGTGAAGTCCTCAAAGGTGAACTTCAAGTACTTGAAACACATGAAAGTCGGTTGAGGTCAAGTCGCGACTTTATAGGGAATGATCGGAGACAGTGCACCCAAGGCGTGGGATTGTGGCAGTTGTCAAAAATGATTCAAATGGTTCTGAGCACTATGGGACTTAATTTCTGAGATCATCAGTCCCCTAGAACTTAGAGCTACTTATACCTAACTAATCTAAGGACATCACACACATCCATGCCCGAGGCAGGATTCGAACCTACGACCGTAGCGGTCGCACGGTTCCAGACTGTAGCGCCTAGAACCGCTCGGCCACTCCGGCAGTTGTCGCGGCGTTCGTTGTGGTCTGGCACTATCATGCTGAAGGACGAATACGGTTGAACGAAGACGTTTAACTCATATTTAATGCACAACAGACACTTCGTGCAGGGAATGTGTCATTTGCCGTGAAGGGAAAAAACCATGCTGCCTTCCCGCAAATAACTTTACTTCTTATTTATTTGTAACTAATGAAGAAACATTTGCTCTACCAGCTGAGCTACCGAAGCACGACTCACGCCCCGTCCTCACAGCTTTACTTCCGCCACTACTTCGTCTCCTACTGAAATGTGGTGTAAACCTTTACTCTTCCTAGTACGCAGAGTTTCAACTTCAACGCAATTATCATGTGGTATACGTCGGATTCTGTAAGGACCATTGTAAACTAGAAAGAATTTGTGACTCCAGTGTTTCTTCTTATGTGTCAATGAATGAGCTTTAATGAGAACTTTCTGACCAATATATAATTCCTTTGCATTTGCTTTACCGTGTAGTTTTCTCCTTTTGTCTGCTGCAGATTTTATATTTATAATAGCCAAATCAATTATGTCTTTGTGTCGAAGTTTACGTGTATTCGGGAAAGGTACAAGCTCTCTGATTCTGTTCGGTGGTTCTTCATTCTTCAGTACAAGAGTAGGTGGTAAAGCAGTGGAGTCATGAGGCATTTCATTCAGCACGTTTTGAAATAAGTGTAAATATCTGTCCCAATGCTGATGCTTTCTGTGACAATAAAGTCTGCAAAGCTTATTTATTTCTTTCATAATCCGTTCAGACGGGTTACAATGTGGTGAGTACAATGAAATAAAAACAGGTTTGATTTTATGATTCCGAAGCATGCGTGACCAAACAGCAGATCTGAATTGCGGTCCGTTATCTGAAATGACCTTACTAACGTGTCCAACTTCACGTAAGAAATTTTTAACAAAGGCGTTGGATAGAGACCGTCCAGTGGCTTTACGTAACGGTGTGAAAGAAACAAATTTTGAAGTAAGTTCAACAGCGACTAGAACGTACGAAAATCCATTAGATGTTCTGACAAGCGGTCCCAAGAGATCAACAGCAGCAAATTCTTTTAATTTAGAAGGAATGATAGGAAACAGCGGAGCACGATGGGAGATAGTAGATGGTTTCGCCTTTTGACAAAGTTTACAAATAGACAAGACTCTTCGAATTCTGTTTTCCATATTGTTAAAATGACAAGTCGTTCGAAGAATATGATAACATTTTCGTGGGCCAAAATGCGCATAGCTGAAATGAATGTACCAAATGAGCTTATTAACAAAATCGTCAGGAATGCAAAGTACCCATAGCTTGTCATCAACAGTACAGCGTTTGAACAGTATGTTGTTTCTAACCAGATAATAATGCCGAATCTGTGTGTGTGTCTTTCTGTGCCATTTGCTCTTGATATCTTTCCAAATCGGATCTGTATCTTGTTCATGAGCAATGTCCTTTAAAGATGTGGTGATGAAGTTTTCAAAGGCGACTTTCTGAATGTAAAGAATTCCGAAATTTTTCTCGAGGTTGCCTTCTGTGTTACTTTTCTCAAGCCCAGCCGGTGCGCGTGACAGTGCGTCCGCAACAATGTTCTCCTTGCCGGGAATGTAGACTATTGTGAAGTGGAATTCTTGCAGAAACAATGCCCAACGTTTTAACCCGTCATGATTTAATTTGGCTAGCAAAAGCAATGGTTTTCTGAACGGTAGTGTCATTTTCTATGGCTTCTTGAAATAAATGGGCACCCAGACCGACTTTAGAAGAATCCGTGCTAAGGCAGACAGATCTGGATGAGCTAGTATTAGCGCGTTAAGTAGCGATTCTTTCAAACAATTGAATTCCAACTGTGCTTGTTCGTCCCAGTTCCAAATAGTATTTTTTCCAGTGAGAGAACAAAGTTTTGGTGTAACAAGAATTTGCATATTCAGAAAAACGACGGTAAAAATTTACGAGACCTAGAAAAATGTGGACTTGTTTTTTTGTGGATGGAACTGGAATGGCTCTGATTGCTTCTAACTTTTCAGGATCCGGTTGAATGCCTTCAGAAGAAATAATGTCCCAAAAACCTCACCTTTGAGCTACCGAATTCAGACTTTTCCAAGTTAACTGTAATTCCAGATTTTACAAAAATACATAACAAACTGTTGAGGATGCGATTATGTTGTTCCCATGAAGCTTCTGCTATCAGAATATCGTCCACATATAAGGTGATGTGACGTTTTAAGAACTCGGGTAGTATGGAATTTAGCCCGCGAATGAATGCTGCCGAAGAAATGTTCAAACCAAAAGGAAGTTTCCGAAACTGATAAACGCCGAAACAAAGGAAAGCTGTGTATTTTCTACATTCTGGATGAAGTTCGATCTGATAGAAGCTGGATCTGAGATCAATGGAAGACAACACTTTTACACCATTAAAATTTTGAAGAAGTTCTTCCAAGGTTTGCGGCCTGTCTGTTTCAGGAATAATGATAGTATTGATTTGTCTCGAATCCAAGAGAAGCCTGATCGATCCATTTTTCTTCTCAACAACATGTAATGGATTGTTGTATGAGCTTACTGCAGGCTCAATAATGCCCTCGTCAAGCATAGACTATATTTCTGTTCTAACACGGTCCCTATAATGTGCTGGAATTACGTATGGTCTAACAAAATTTAGTATGCTCACGAACACGAAATTGGTATTGAAATCCCTTGATTGTTCCTGTTTTGTGAGTAAAAACTGTGGAATGTGCTTGTAAAATCTCAAAAAGGTCTTGTCTATCACTGTCATTACAATTCTCAATTGTTTGAATTTTATTCTGAATTAACTCATTAGTTTCAAATATGCCGTCGATAACATCCCTGTCAGTACTTGCAGAGTGATTGTTAGTGTCTAGTTCCGTAGAAAATTCCGAACTGTTGTCTAACAGAAGGTAAAGCCGATTAATTTCCTCGTCATGGTTTGAGAGTCAGTCTTCAAATTTCAAAGCTATTGACTTACCTTCTTTCTCTAAACTTATTTCAGCATCGTGAAAGTTTAAGATTGCTTTGTATTCATTCAAAAAGTCTACTCCCAGTATAATTTCCGTCGACAAAAATGGAACAATAAGAAAGTTCATAGAGAAGCTGTGGCTTTGACAAAAGAATTCTAAGTTGGTTTGTTGGCATACATCTACACTTTTTCCAATGATTGCACCTTGTAATTTAATCTTACGTCTTACGTAACGGAAGTGTGGGGCAATCGTTCGATTTGTTGCATTTGCTAAAAGCTGTTTCACTAATTACTGAAATGGGACTGCCAGAGTCAAGTACTGCGGTAAATTTTACGTCATTTACAGTAATGTGAATCACAGGATATGCAATGTTGTTATGTTTTACGTCGTGTTCCTGGAGTAAGATGTCCCTAATGTCTTCCATTTTTACGTAATTACTAGCTACGGCAGCTGCGTCGACAGTTTCATAAGTACGTTTTGTGGCTGCCAGCGGTATGAGTCATTGCCTATTGTGTCTTTGTTGGCGCGCGTCGTTATTGGGATTTGGAGACCTAACTTCTACAAATTCATCTTGTCGAGAGTGCCCTGCTCTATTTGAACCCCGCCAGTTCTGATGGAATTCAGGTCTGTCGTTTTGTCGGTAGTTTACATAGTTTCTTGTTTGTCGGTCATGTGGTGGAGAATTTGTAGCGGAATCGTAACTGCGCGCTGACCTGTTGCGTCTGAAGTTATTCTGTCTCCCTTGATAATAATTGTTTTTGTTCCCATATTGTCTGTTTCTATGGTAATCTCTGTCATTCATTACTACGGAAATGCGATCTTTCTCTGTAACTATTATTACTCTCCCAGTGGTTGTCATACGGGTGGTGTGTTTTGGTCACGATGTACGTTGTAAGAATAGCCTTGTCGTGTATTATTTCTGTCATCGCGGAATTGTGACATATGTGACCTGTAATTGTTGTGCTCCTGTTTTCGCGTTCCGCGATTGTCGGTGTCAATTTCCAGTTCTTGTAACAGTCCCTGAAAAGCTTCAATGTCGTCTTTGCAACGTCCTGCTAAAATAATATGTCGTAAATGTTCAGGCAGTTTGATTAAGCAAATGCGGATGAGTTCTGAGGGGGTGTATGGGTTTGAAAGATACTGATTCTTATGCAACATGTCTTCAAAATATTTCATGACTGGAAAATTCAGATTGTTCAAAACGTTTCATCATTATGATGCTGTATTTTACTCGGTCTTGTGTAGCTTGAGACCAATACGCTGAGAGGAAGGCGTGATAAAATTCTCCTTCACTGTGACAATCGTGAATGACCGATCGCATTCTTACAGCTGGTTCGTTCTCTAAATAGCCACACATAAATTATAATCTGTGCTCTAATGACCAGTTGGGAGGAAAACAATGAGAGAATTGATGGAGCCGCACTTGT
This sequence comes from Schistocerca piceifrons, assembly GCF_021461385.2. Classification (NCBI taxonomy): domain Eukaryota; kingdom Metazoa; phylum Arthropoda; class Insecta; order Orthoptera; family Acrididae; genus Schistocerca; species Schistocerca piceifrons. The sequence goes on from NC_060141.1 coordinate 539,983,541, forward strand.
GGATGAATGCCGTTGCCAGAATTCGGCGTGTAGTAATGAACAGCTTATAGTCAAAATCATCATGTCGGTGAGTCGCACATCGGTCATTGTTACGTCGTTTCGGCGGTTCCATTTCAAAATTCGGTGCACCTTGCCAATTTCTTTCATAATTTCCGAAATGCCCTGTGTTATTATTTTGTGGCTTTTCCGTATTTCTAAGTCCCTCTTACCGTATTGGAGCGCGAGTGTCCTCTGAAATATGTAATTTTTGTATTACTTGTGCCAACTGATCTTGTACTTCCCGGATTTCTCTTTTGTACTGTGTATGGATTTGATTTTGATTTTGTCTGAATTTTCTAATTTGTTCATACTCTTCTGTGTCAGTGAAGGCTACGTGTCTTGTGTCATTCAGATCATCATCTACCTTTGTAGATAAGTTAGTGAACTGATCCGAAAGTTCGGCTACTTTCTCCGATAGTGAACACATTTCCTCAGTGTGTTTTTCCGAACCAAGTTTCAGAGTGTCCACTTGTGTTCAAATCGAATCTACTGTGTCCTTTAGGTTTCCTGAGTTTTTGCAAGTTGCGTAACCGAATTGGTAGATGCAACTGAGTCAATTTTAGCCCAAAAGGTCTCATGATTTTCATGAACAATGGTTTGCAGTTCTTTTATGGCTGCTTCGTGATTCTGTAATGCATTTTCATGCCGCGAAAAAATAGGTTGAAAATGCTCATAAATTTGTGTTTTTACGTCATTACAGACTTTTTGACATTTCGATTCAATGTTATGTAACTCAGTAGTTAAATCTTCACGTGTTTTTCAAGTGTGGTGTCTAACTTCCAAAGATTTTGTTCCATTGCGTCTAACTTTTGTAGCTTTTGCTGTGTTTGTCTCTGACTTTGTTCCATTTGTTGCATTAATTGCAATAATAATGTATTAGTGTCTGGAATCTGTTCCTCTATGCTTTTCGGCAGAGAATTTGCACCGGCAACATTCACATTTTGACAAGCAGAAAATGTGTCTTGACTTATTTGAGAAAACGGTGAGGACGCAAAACCTGAATCTACAGTATTTGCAAGATTGTGTCCTGTCATTTCGGATTCCTGAGGCGAGCTCTTGCCGACCGATCGATCGATAATGCTTCCCTGTTCACTAATTGTTTCACTGCCTACAGCATTATTTGCAGCCCGCTCCATTTCCCTATGCACAATTACCAAATTACTACTTTGAACATTAGTTAATTCATTACTCGGCGGCGCTGATAAGCTACGCTCGTCGTCACTATTATTTCTCAGTTTACTTTGTAGCCTAGTGTTACGTTTTTCACACGCCATTATTGTCACAATATTTCACATGACAACACAGAAAAGTACAATATGAAGAGCAAAATAAGAAAACACATTAACATAGCACTGAAAATGATATCTAGTTGATTGCAAGCGCAGCTGCAAAATACTTGGTGCAAATCTACATGCATGCCACACCTGTTTTACTGTACAACAATGAAAGACTGCAACTACAAAGGAGATTCTCTCTACAATTACGCACTAGCAATAAACAAAGGCTGCACTAATTACACAAACTACAAGAAAAAATCAGAAGATTCCAGTGAGGTATCCTCGGCTAAGGGTCGACATATGAAACTTCCCCTTAGAAAAATTATACATGACTGTGCTTAAACTGACACACAATATTTTTAGCGCAACGCAATCTGACTTTCAAAAATCCCTACAAAAGAATGGCCCTGACTAACATTAACCTATACCTTTCACAAATCACTTACCTCACAAAAATCTTCGTTACTCGAACTACTACAATACAGCGAGCGCCACTACTGCCAGCTAAATAAAAGATTCAAACTACTGAAGGTACTAACTACTGATAGGCATAGTTAGCAAATGAAAGATTTTGATAGAGAACAAACACTGTATTTACCTTAATAGTGTTCAAAAGTCCTAATATATATAGCAGTTCATGACATCCAGTCTTACAAATTTCAAAACTCCGCCATTTCTCTCCCCACATCCACCACTGCTGGCGGCTCACCTCCAACTGCGCAACGCTATGCGCTGTTAACATCCAGCTGCCCAACACTACAATTGCAGACAACAATGCAAACTAGCCACAGACGGCACACAGCACAGCCAGTGATTTTCATACAGAGCGCTTCGTGGCGTTACCAATATAAAAACCTAAACAGCCTAATTACACTACCTTCCAAACTTCACAGAAGCTCTCCTGCGAAGTTTGGAAGGTAGGAGACGAGGTACTGGCGGAAGTGAAGCTGTGAGGACGGGGCGTGAGTAGTGCTTGGGTAGCTCGGCTGGTAGAGGACTTGCCTGCGAAAGGCAAAGGTCCCGAGTTCGATTCTCGGCCCGGCACACTGTTTCATTCTGTCAGGCCCACCGGGATGGCCGAGTGGTTCTAGGCGCTACGGTCTGGAACCGCGCGACCGCTACGGTAGCAGGTTCGAATTCTGCCTCGGGCATGGATGTGTGTAATGTCCTTAGGTTAGTTAGGTTTAAGTAGTTCTAAGTTCTAGGGAACTGATGACCTCAGAAGTTAAGTCCCATAGTGCTCAGAGCCATTTGGACGATATTCTGCCAGGAAGTTTCATATCGGTGCACACTCCCCTGCAGAGTGAAAATTTTATTCTTCAACAATGATTAAACATTCGGGAAACCATATAATTACATTTAGTTGGCTAAACGGCGCCTTAAAAGCACGTAGCCGAATTGCAATACAGCATTCGATTGTCATAATTTCGAAAAATGATAACAATGGAAGAACTCATCGAATTCGTGATTTCAGTTTCCTGTGGTTATAAACTGGATTGCAGCACTTTGTTCCTCTCGCACCGACATAGTTACCTTACACGTTCGCCATGCTACACTCTACCATTCGGAGCTCTGTTGCGGCAGAGGGCTGCAAATATATAGCCATGAAGAAGAAAGATATAGAATGTTAATATCGTTTGTGTCATTTAAAAAGCTTTAAGAGCTTTCACATAAGTTCGGAGGTATTACTTTTCAGCACGACCCTGTAGTTTTCCTGATGCGACAAAATAGAGCAGATCTTTTTGAAAAACTGCTCAGTAGATCGCTGTTCTGGTACTCACGTATTTTTAATAACAGTTTCCAGTGTGACACACCGAATTCCATTTATATTAGAACTAGTTCCTTCACAAACATCTCTTTTTATTAAACAAAGCAGAAATGAAAATTAATTCCTCATGTCGTCGTACCAAATATTACACAGAATCTTCCTCACGGCAGTACTCCTTTTTCCACTTCCATGGACCCATTACGTTCATCGATACTATTTCATGCTGTATTTTGTCAATAGCCAGCACCCCCTCCGTCTTGTGCCAGCCGTCGGACAGCGGATGGGCGTTGCGTTTAGATATATTCAGGCCAAAGTGACCACGAAGCGGCCGCAAAGCAACAGCCCTGCCACAAGAACCGCAAAAATAAATAAAACCAAACGAGTTTCACTACACTTTCGTTTCGGGAATCGGAACAACATGAACCCTACTCATTTATAAGTTAAGACAGCAAAGATAATTGAAAACAAAATCAGTATCAATACTAACAAACTTTTCACATGTGTAACTGAACAGCAGGCACCATATTAATTTATAAGTATTCACACAACATCCCTCCTGTTTCTATAACACCACTTCAACTTTCATGGTGATTTGCGAGTTTCTTACGCTAATCTACTGCTAGTATCACCAAATGATAACTGACGAAACATGAAACCGAATGCGCAAAATAAACTTTTCGAGCATAATTCGTGGGAAGTTTCTTTGTCGGCATTTGGTATGTTAAAATTATTAGTAATTACATAAAAAGGCAAAGTAAAATGACGCCAGTGGTTTTTCTAGATTCTCTTCTAACTTATCTAGAAACGTTATGAAACATGCCTGTGTGTTGGCGACAAACACATTTAACCGATTTATAAACAATGCTGATAAGCTGATTAGAAAAAAAGTAATAGGAAGTGATTGAACCTGGTTCGTTGTCGACGTCAGTTGTAACCTTTAACAGTGGGAGCCGTATGACAGTATAGGTGTTTTGGGGCAGATCTCACTTTCTCAAACTGAGAAAGCCACGTCCTGAACGCTCCTCATTAGTGTCTCTATGAAAGGCGAATCTCAGCACAGCATTTTAATCTGCAAGTGCACTGTTGGCTTGCGGAGTGGTTATTCCGGTTTCCCAGCCCTTCACAGGTCTTGCGGTTGCAGCCTGTTCTGCACGTACGGTACGGTCACTTGTGTCTGTTTTCTCGCTCATTCCCAACTCCTCCATATTTGCAATGAATTCCTTCCTTTAAAATGAAAAAACGGTGTTGTTTGAAACTACAAACTGGTGTTCACGTACTTCGAATAACAGTTTCTAATTGAAGCACACAACATTCCATTAAATTAGAAACACTTCCTTCGCAAAAGTCACATTTTTCATCGAAAACAGAAATGGAAATCTACTACATATGCCTTCATATCGAAGATTACCCAATTCTGCATAACATTCCTCAGTAACAGAAATAATTACTAACATTTTCGACATGAAACATTTGAATTTATGAGGACATGTTGCTGCATTGCACAACTACGTTATTGAGAGTAATCATCTTATGAAGAAAGTGTGTGAAAAAAGTTTGAAGTAAAGACAGGCGAACTAACTAACGGTGCTTATACTCTGACATACTCACTTCAAAACATTCTGCTCAGAAAATCGCAGGTCGGTATCAGTCTTCTCAGACCAACCGCAAGTGAGAAGTGGTATTACTTTATTTGAATCACCTGAGAAGCAGTCACTGATAACCAATATGAAAAATACGTCGCTGAACATACAGTACTGGCGAAGAAAAGAACCAACTGCCTCGTTTTGTATGTAGATGATGCAATACATATGACTTTGATAGTGACTGCGCCCTGTTGTTGGACACAAGCTACGAAAACTGTCGACTAACATGTCGTAGGCCGTAAGGTAAATGAAAACATGCTTCACTGTCGAACATTATCTGCAATATCAGTTTCTTTTTAGAAACTGTTGCGAACGTTCACAGTAATTCACTCTTTTTGCCTTCGGTCACTGCAGTACCTGCGGACTAACACACTCGTCCAATTTCTTGTAAGTTTTCCATGCTAGACGAATTACTTCGTCGATAATTTTTCATCCCTAGCTTCTGACTTCAGCAACACATCACACTTTTCAACACCATATCCGTCTCTGAGCACCCTTCTGCTGCGAAGAGAATTACTATGGAGTTGTAGATGTGATGAGCTCAACGTACCTCTAAACGTTGATTAAACTATCAGACCTCTCAGCAAATCAGTTTTCAGTTGCTGAACGGTTGACTCATTCGCAGACACACTCGTAGGTCATCTTCTTCCTCGCACCGAGAGCAAGAGCTGCCTCCTGTCAGGTCTACTCACATTATTATTTTCCCCATTATGCTACTTGGAAGGAACGTGACGTCGCCATAAAGTCTAACATTTCACACTATGATTACAGTAATCAACTATTTTATGTTGCCAACATAGGAATCACACAGTCAACCGGTTGGCAAACATCTGACTAGTATGATGTGGTTCGCCATGACTTCCTCTCCTCAGGACCTCTTCATCTCAGAGTATCACTTACACCCAACATCTTCAGTTTTGGATAAATTACAATCTTGGTCTTCTCCTAAAGCTTTTACCCTCCACAGATCCCCCTAGAACCATGGAAGTTATTCCCTCATGTCTTAATACAAGTCATATTATCCTGTCCCTTCTTCTTGTCAGCATTTTCCACACATCTTCATCGTCGCCGAGTCTACTCGAAACCTTATTTCTTATCAACCCACCTAATTTTCTGCGCCTTTTTAATTCCACTGTATCTCAAACGCTTTGATTCTCTTCTGCTCAGTTTACCTCACAGTCCATGATGCACTTTCTTGCAATGCTGTGTTCAGTCACTGGAACTTGAAAACTCTTCTGTGGGTCCGTGCCTGCGTAAAACAGTATGAGATTGTAGGTCCGCCGCCTTGACGCAAAACACTTTCGTTTAATTTCTTCCCCAAGCTAGTTTCACCTAAATATCACGATCATCAGTGGCTTTCTTTATTCTAAAACATACAAAATTAGCGCCGTTACAAAACATTGCGAAAAAACATTGATACGTGTGTCCTGTTTGGTTCCAGGCTGTCTTGTGTGAATAGTTTTGTAATACGTTTTTACTTTTTGTGTTCGTTGCAGCTTTTTGTGGCATACAGCAAGTAAGCTACAACGGTATGAGCGGCTGTTATTAAGAAACATTGAAATGTGAAGTTGCATACGTCAGTGTCGTCCTATTGGGAAATTGTGGTAGTGTTGTGAATACGAGTTTGGTGGGCGCTAGGTTCTAACGTACTCTGTCATCTGCTCACGTTGAATAGTCAGTTCGTACTTGCTTTAAAAACACAGAAAAACCTAGCTCATCGCCTTGGCGATAATTCAAAACAAAGGACCATCTTCCTGTTCTCGTGTTAGTGAGACGTAACTCATGTCGCGAGAATGTGTGTGTGTGTGTGTTATTTCTCTTCTGTGTCCTGCGTGTAACGAGAAAAGAAAATGATTACACGCAAAAGACTGTAGTTATAGCCGAAAACGTAGTAAATGAAGACACCACACCAATAACACATTCTTTACTGCATTGAAAGAACTGATACGGGTCAGAAATACACACACACACACACACACACACACACACACACACACACACACACACAAACGAGTGCGCGAGATCAGGCCGCTATCACAGGCATAGATCTAAGTAAGGAACAGAAGTCGTCGAACCAAACTTCCGCCACAGCTTTCAAAACTTTTTTGCGATACACGCTAACAACATGATGGCGTACTGTTCTGAATTGCTGTCAAGGTAATAGAGTATGTTTACCTGTGTTTTTAGAGCAACTACAAGTCGACCAACCAACGTGAGATGTAATTTGACATTTTCGTATTTGTTAATATCAGCCACAGCCCAATATCACTGCGTTCCCAGAATTTTCTTCTTCAAATCAAGATTATAATTTGACACTTGTAGAAGTCTTTTGGCCAGCAATGCCTTCTTTGCCTGTGCTGCTTTGCTTCTTATGTCTTCCTCACTTCCTCCGTCATAACGCTACTTTGCTTCCGAGGTAGCAGAATTCATTCAGTTCGTCTACTTTAAGGAGAGCAATTTTGTTGCTAATTTAATCACAATCTCGTTTCTGCTACTTCTCATTACTTTCGTCTTTCTTCAGTTTACTTATGCTTCATATTCTGTGGTCAGCAGCCTGTTCATTTCTTTCAGTATATCCGGTAAGTTCTTCTGGCTTTCACTGAGGCAAACGATATCTTTTTCCTTTAGGAACGTTATTCAAACAAATTATGTCAGAGAGCTTATGAGCAGTTTATAAGGCAGAAGAGATAGTACTGGAAGATCTGACCTTTGAATTGTGCCTGAATAGCTTATTTAGTAATAACGTTCCTTGCGACTGCTATAGAGTGAATAATGCGTTCTCTGTCCTCATCTTCTGTGAAAGGTGACGCAATTGTTTCCATTGGGAGATAGTGACAGCTTTCTTGGAACAATGGTCAGAGATCTAGATATTTCGATTTTTTCTGTCATATTCTGGGAAATTTACCGACAGAAGATATCACGTACACGTACACGTACCATAGTACTGTTTTATAGAATAAATTAGACAGTGACTACGCACAAGAATGGGCACCTCGTTAGAAATTAATATCTCATTGTCGTGTAGTCTCTTAGTGGTTGCTTCCTAAATAGTGTCGTACGACTGTGTCACAATCTCTGTTCAACAAATGGCACCATTTACATACGAGTTCAGAGCAACAAATAATAGTGCAAACACGGGATAGTATCATCCGACTATCGTCACGCAGATGAACAACAGAACACTTGAATGGAGCGGGCGCGTGAGAGTTACTACTATGCTTCTCATGAAAAATACCATGGGCGGTAACACATAAGCGTTAGAGTGTGCGGTGGTGCTGTCGTCAGATATATTTCTTTGACACGTGTTCTTTTTCGTTTGCCCAGTCTGAAAACTTCATCCATAGCTACAGTTAATAATTTTGGTGATACTGAACCCACCTAGCTCTACTCCTCTCTCGATTCTGAATGTCTCAATGACCAGGTGAGACTAACGGAAGCTGTAAAATTATAGCATAGAACGGATCAATGCCTTGTTTCAGAAAGGCTGTTAGTACAGATAGTTTTGAAGCGGAGTCAAACATTGTTCATCTTCTGCGGATCGCTAGAAAATGCTAATTAATTCTCACTTCCATGTCCTACAAAGTCTTTCGTGATGCAGAAGGCCCATAGTGCAATAACCGCTTGCCACATGCAACTGATAATATTAGTGAATATCATGTAGATTACGATCGAGGATGCTCAAATGGCTCAAAGCACTATGGGACTTAACATCTGAGGTCATCAGTGCCCTACACTTTGAACTACTTAAACCTAACTAACCTAAGGGCACCACACACTTCCATGCCCGATGCAGGATTCGAACCTATGACCGTAGCAGCAACGTGGTTCCGTACTGAAGCGCCTAGAACCGCTCGGCCACAGCGGCCGGCTAAGATCGAGGAGGCTGACAGATATATCCACAGTTTGTCTGAATATAAGGATTACATTTTCTTCTTGTTATTTTTATTCTTCTTCCTTCTTTCTTCCTAGGCTGAAGCCTGTTTCAATCAGAACTCTTCAGTTTATTTTGAGGTTGTCACTCATATTTTCGTTGGGCGACCTATATTTCTTTTCCCAGCTAGTCACTTATTACCTGAGATTTTCACAATTTTCCGTTCATTCATCCTGTCTATGTGTTCGTTGCATTCATGCTTTCTGTTACGTACCCGCTCATTAACTGAATTCAGTTTACATTCTTTAATAATTCTTTCACTACTCTCCCCATCTCAGTGTCCTTTTTGCAGTCTTCTGCAGAATTTTCATTTCCGTGGTTTCGAAAAGTCTTCTCGTCCCAGCTTGTATGTCATTTATTGTTTTGTATGTTCTTGCCTTTGCAGCTTTTCATAAATGTTTTTCCAAATTGTATCATTTACACACCCTGCAACTTCGTTTGCTTTTGCTGCTTGTCGTTTAATCTTTTCGACATTCCCTCTACTGGACAATTCAGTACCAAGGTATTTAAATGTCATTGCTCGTTGAATAATTTTTCCATCTGCTTCCAGTTTGCATTAATTTGTTTCATATATGCGGCAGTACCTATTGTTTTTTGAGTAGATGAGACTGTATAAATGTTCCTGGCTGCCACTTTAGATATATGTTAAAGTTGCTGCAGGTTATCCTCACTTTTTGCTAGCAGGACTGCAAAGTGAACATAAAAAAGGACTTATTTCTTATGCCCCCCCCCCCCCCAAAAGAACAGACACAACACAAATATAATTAAGTGAAGACGGCCAGTGATCCCTCAGTGAAGATGCACACCAAGCTCGAACACTTACGGGAATCGGCGAGATGCCGCGAGTAAAGAGGCTAATGAGCAGGGGCACTAAATCAGTAGTTGTGTTGGTATTTGTTGAGAATCTGGTTCTGACGAATATAGTGACCACTGTGTCCGGATGATGTAGTGATCAAAGCATGTGCCTAGCAAGCAGGAGATCCAGGTTCAAGTCCTGGTCTATCACAAATTTTTGTCTTGCCCCATTGATACTAATCAATGCCCACTGACAGCTAATGTCTGTAATTCCTCTGAGTCTCAATCTTCTTCACCACCTCCTCCACGTGTGTCTTAAAAAGTAAAGGACTCAGAGAGTCACCTTGTCTGATACCACAGTTAAATAGTATACAGTTAGTTAACCTGGAATTAATTTCCGTCTGGATGTACTTATTGGCGTAAACATCTTCAGCTGATTTTTATTGAGTTTGAAGGAATGCCCAGATTGCCGAGCAGGTTTGCCACATCTGTTACATAAGGATTACATAACACTTCCAGTGTAACAGACCTGAAGATGACCTCTGCGAAGTCTATCGAATTTATATTAGGAATTATATATTGTTTCGCATTCGGCTTAACCATTCCTATACAAATACATCATCTCGTAGCACCTTTCTCATCTTCACACCTTTAACCTACACAGGTAAATGGAGACTTTACACTGCCTATGGAAAAATCAGATGGCATATAGACGTCGATAAATTATGTACAATTTTTCACGCAGATCATTGTTTACAGAGGAATCGCTACTTTCCTCTAGCTCAAGAAGAGTCGGAAAACCATAAAGGGATTAATTCACACTAAAATGATCTCGTTATAAAGATTCCATGTAGCTGCTACGTTTCAGCAGTAAACGAAGTAAATGAAGTTTGTAAAAAAACTCGACGTCACTGGCAATGCTACATGGAACACTGACCTTAATTATTGACTAAATCCTAAGCCAAACCGTAATTCATTGAAGAGACACTTTCGTCTGCAAATAATCTGTACTTTCTGCAATATAAACAGACTGAAAAGTCTGTAACTGTTAGGGCGTGGCAGGGTAGGTTGTACTGAGAAACAATTGTTAAGAAAAAAATTTGATACGTTTTGCGCGCAAATTCAAGCGGCCCGTCAGAGACGGTGTCGCCAAACGTGTCTTCGTTTGGTTTGCTAAAACCGAACAAGGGAGCGATACAAAAATTAGACACGGGACTGTACTGAGGATCAAACCTGACACAAAGGATGAGCAGGCTCATGCGCTATCGTCTACGCTGTGGGAACAACGGACCAATTGTATCTGGCACACCACTTGAATTCGCACGCACAACGGCCCGATTGGCTAACTTCAATAGTAAATAATTCAGAAATGGTGCAACGTATCTTCTTTCTTTCTTCGCAACTATTTTTCAGCGCAGCCCATCTTGCAACACCTCTACAAGCTTTTCAGACTGTCCTGACCATCCTCTATGTATATAGGCTAGTAGTGATCAAGATGTCCCAAAAGTGGTTTTAACTCTATCTCCCTTCAGACTGTCATATTATAGACATGAGAGCAGTACATCACTTTGATCCAGAAAACGGTTCCATGCGGAAGTCCTCTCGCGGAGGAGTTACATAATGATCATTTTCAATTATTCACCGCGTCGCCCAGTGAGACTAGCTGCTCGTCATGCATCCCAAGCACTATGCATCACGGACAGTCCTTGACATATGGATCGGAGAGCTACACTAACCTTGTGCAATTCCTTCCTTAAGGGAGGATAGCGTTTTCCATTCACTCGACGTTGCCGTTCTGCGGTCATTGCCATATCATTTCTTCGGACATCCCACAACGCGATAATATGTGGGCTCGTAAGTAATCGCGGTACAGTGTAAGAAATGTCATATTCTTCTACACATCGTTAATGCAACTCACTGTATATTCTTCATGAATTCTACCGGATACTTTTTTCCTTTGTAAATAATCTGATCACAGCTTAATTCTGGTATTTACAGGTTATTTATCTTGTATCCAAGTCCTCAACTGACTAAGAGTTCCTAGAAATTTCATTTTATTGCTGTAATTTTTTTTATCTGCGTCTTCCGAGTTATTCGCGTGTAGCTACCGTACAGTGCCACTGCTAACACTACTGTCTTGTAAAGCCTTATTTTAGTTCCCGACATCTGAAAGTTTAGTCCTACACAGCGGCCCAAAAATGGAATCACTCGAGCGCTCCGTCCCTTCTCCCCTCTCCTCTCCCCTTCGAAAACTGACTTAAAATTTCAGTTTGCCAGCACCTCTCTTCTTTTGTGCTCCTTGCACATTCCGTGAAAAACGGAAGGTCCTGTTGTTTCGTCTGTCTTCCACATGCTCTTAAATTGTAGGAAGTTTCATAGCAATGTGCGCTCGGCAGTAGAATGAAGGATCCTATTTTCATTCCAGTTCTGTATTTTAAGGGTCCATCAACCGAGACCAGTCTATCGTTTCCCAGGATTTTATTCGAAACTAAGGAAGAAAATTAAGTGTTGAATGCACTACCAACAACGATGATGTGAGTGACAAAGAGCAAGCTGGAATTAGACAAGGGCAGTATAGGAAATTGACCGTGGGCTTTTTAAAGGAGCCGTTCCGACGTGCGCCTTAAGAGACTTTGGGAAACCAGTTTGGCAGAGATTTCAGTTCATCTCCTCTCCAATAGCGATCTACTATGTTAACAATTGTGCTACCTATCTTGAATTTTTTTTTCGTCAGTTAAGTTTATTGTGGAATGCATTTGACACTCGGGAAAATTAGAACTTTGCAACTGATCGAGAATTCGTAATTTGTCTGCATCTTAATTTTTACAGCGTTATTTGGATAGTGATTTTTTTATTCGTACTAGCAACCCAGCCTTAGTGGTAGTGTACTGTTTTAAGATGAGCTCATAAATTACAGGGTGCCTCAAGTCCACTAACATCTGAAAATTCAACACTTCACGGAATAACGTAGATAGAGAGGTAATAACTGGCCAAAATCCTTGAAACGGTATGGGGTTTTATTGAAACCAAAACGAAAGGCACAAAATGGCCAACAGGTGTCGCTTCATATTATACAAAAGCAATAATTAACATAACAACTGATGCTTAGCAAAGACGATATTCTTCATAAGAAATGCTCAACATATCGGCAGCCATTCATCAATAATACCTGTAGCAGAGGAACAATGTTGTGCACAGCACTGCACAGCATGTCGGTAGATATGGTGAGAAATTACCGTCGGATTTTGTCTTTTAGCATATCTAATGAGATCGGACGATCGCGGTAGACTTGCGACTTCAGTTAACCCCACAACCGATGATCACCCGAAGTGAGATCTGGCGACCTGTGAGGCCAAGCTTGATGGAAGCGGTGGCTCAGCACGCAATTCTCACTACACGATGTGCGCAAGATGCTTTCCACACGGGTAGCAACATGTGATGGACCACCACCGTCCATGAAAGGCGTACCAAGCAGCAGGTGTTTATCAACCAGGCTAGGGATGATGTGATTCTGTAACATATCGGTGTCACGCTGACATTTTATACACGATTCTCATGCGGCATCACCGACGTGATGCTGTCCAGCGCCTTATTTTGGCCAGTTTTTGCAGTTGTTTTCGCTTTCAGTCAGACCCCATGTCATTTCAGGTACGTATGCCAAGTTTTAGCTCTCTACCTACATTATTCCGTGAAGTAGTGCACTTTCAAATGTTAACGGAATTTTGAGTCACCCTGTACTTTCTCGCTCTTCTCGAGAGAGACTGACCTGATCACATATGGGGTGCCCTCTGGCTGGCGCAATTCTGCCATCGCAAGGCAGAGGAAAAATATTTAACAAAGCAGAGAGAAGCAGAGATATCTTACGACTAGCCAGTCTGCCCTTGTCTTCCTGGATGATGCTGGCTGGAGAGAACGAACTCTGTGAAAATGTGGTTTGAGCGAATACCTCTGCTTGTAAAATGGCGATTCATTCTGCACCAACCGGACCCGTGTCACGGTTCATTATTCTGGCTTTTTAGAGAGCATTAGGACCCCGGCCACAATTTGCGATAAACTTGCGGTGGCCGTCCGGCTGGCACCCCACCATGGCAATACGTCGATTGTAAATTGTGACTACAAGGCCACACGTTCCACCCCGACTCCTCGCATCTACCTTTTGAAAAAGGATTGCCGTTCACTCAGGTACCATACGGGTGCGAGGGTCACTGGCTTTCGCTTCGTTCTTTTCGTGGTTCTTCATGATCCTCAAGCATACATACAATGAATACGTGAGACTCACGCAGTGTGCGCACATGTGGCCATGTTTTCACGGGCACTTCAATTTGCATACAAATATTTGTGTCAAACTTTGAAGTGTAAATCTATCTAAGCAAAACTACATGCCTTCGCCGAAACATCACACCAAAATTTTTGACTACTTATGACTAATGCGTTGCCCGCAGGTCCCACACGGTTTCTGAGCATGCCTCAAAAAGGTGCAACGAGTCAATAAAGCTTACACTTTTTTTGCAGTTGAGACCGTTTTTCCTACTGAAGCCATATCGCGGTTGCTGCACCTTGGTCATAGAGTGGGAAGGAACAGCCGATAAGGACCTATCCGAATCGAAATCCTACAGATTAATACGCCTTTTAAATTTTCTATCTAAAGTGCAGGGACGGCTCCTATGCAACTGCTTACAGGCGCATAGATAGCTCTGCGGCCTTAGCCCACATCAGCATGGATTCAGAACAGGTAAGTCAATCGGCGACGCAAAAATAAAGTTTTTCAAACTATGCGACACATCCCACTGAAATATGCAATGGTTGTTACTGTGGTCTTCAGTCCAGAGACGGGTTTGATGCAGTTCTCCAAGCACCTCTATCCTGTGCAAGCCTCTTCATCTCCGAGTAATTAGTGCAACCTACATCCTTCTGCATCTGCTTAGTGCATTGATCTTTGTCGCATCTACGATTTTTTCTCTCCACGCTTCCCTCCAGTACTAAATTGGTGATCCCTTGATGCTTCAAACGAGTCCTACCAACCGATCCCTTCTTCTAGTCAAGTTGTTCCACAAAGTCTTCTCCCCAATTCTATTCAGTACCTCCTCAATAGTTGCATGACCTACCCATCTAATCTTCAGCATTCTTCTGTAGCACCACCTTTCAGAATACTACATTATCTTCTTATCTAAACTATTTGTCGTCTATTTTTTACTTCCGTATACAGCCACACTCCATACATATACATTCAGAAAGGATTTCCTGAAACTTAAATCTATACTCAATGTAACAAATTTCTCTTCTTCAGAAACGCTTTCCTTGCCATAGCCAGTCTACATTCTATATCCTATCTACTTCGGCCATCATCAGCTATTTTGCTCACCCAACAGCAAAACTCATCTACTACTTGAAGTGTCTGATTTCCTAATCTAATTCCTTCAGCATCACCTGATTTAATGCAATAGCAATTTTAATTGACATTTCAGGCGCCTTTGGTAATCTTTGGTGTCCTGCATTGTTTGCACGATTCCGTGAACATCAGGAAAGCCAGCCCTGCACAATAGTTTCATCGACTATTGTAAAAGCAAGGTAGCAGATTGGCAGGCGGGCATCCGCAGAGTAATCAAAAAGATTACAAAGAGATCCCCCCTCCCCCCTCCCCAATGCTCGAACTGCAGTCCGGCCTTCTGGGATATCACTTTTGAACTCCTTCTGCAGTAACAGATGTGGACGATCGCGATGACGGAATCGTAGACTATATTGGTATCAGCAGAGGGCAAAGCCAGCGGTATCCTGAACGCTATACAACAGTGGCTCAGTACCAACAAATTAACAATCGTGGCACACAAAGCAGCTTATATGTTAATGAAAGACACACTACAAAGACACCCAACGGTAAAAATAAACAACATAAACATCAAAAGATAAACAATCACATCATGTATGCGAGTATATGTTGAAGACATACATACGAGGGGCGTTTAGTAAGTAATGTAATACTTTTTTTCTGAAAACAGGTTGGTCTTATTCAGGATTCCAAATACATCACTGCCCACTCTTTTGGCTACAAAACCCTATTTTCCAGCCGGCCGGGATGGCCGAACGGTTCTAGGCGCTACAGTCTGGAACCGCGCGATCGCTACGGTCGCAGGTTCGAATCCTGCCTCGGGCACGGATGTGTATGAAGTCCTTAAGTTAGTTACATTTAAGTAGTTCTAAGTTCTAGGGGACTGATGACCTTAGAAGTTAAGTCCCATAGTGCTCAGAGCCATTTTGAACCTATTTTTCAACATAATTGACGTTCAATGCGTCGGCCTTACATCATCCTACTGGGAGGGTCTGTATGTCCACATTGTGCCACTCTACTGCGCTACGTCGGCATCGACGTCGTGCTGCATCAGTAACCTCCCTATCATCCATGTACAGCTTACTGCAGAGTCCATCCTTATTGGGCCAAAGAGGTGGAAGTCGGAGGTGCGAGTTCCGGGCTGAAGGGTGGATGAGGAAGAACAGTCCATTGAAGCGCAGACTCGTCACGGAGAAGGTGTCCTATTGTGATCCGTCGATCACTTCGAACGAGAGTGTCTGCACGTTCCAACACTGCAGCAGTTATAAATGCGTGCGGTGGGCCGACACGCTGGAATCTGACAGGTTTGCGCGACCTTGTTCCAA
This sequence comes from Schistocerca piceifrons, assembly GCF_021461385.2. NCBI lineage: Eukaryota > Metazoa > Arthropoda > Insecta > Orthoptera > Acrididae > Schistocerca > Schistocerca piceifrons. The sequence continues at coordinate 539,999,645 of NC_060141.1, forward strand.
TTATAACAGGCGCCTCGCCCAACGACTCACCGTGCTTTTGTTCTCTACCTGGTCTCCGTAGACACTCTACAAGCGCCTATGATTATCTGCGACACTCTGGTTTTCAGCCGAAAGAAACTCAGTGACAGCTCTCTGCTTGGAACGCAACTCCGTTAGACCCACCATTTGAAGGCTACGTATAGCGCAGCCACCTACTGGAACTTCATGAAACTATAGGAGCTGAAGCGGAAATATTCCACGATGTTTCACGACAGATTCTACATTTTTGAACCGAAACTGGCCGAGAAAAAACTGTGTTGCATTACATATTAATCGGCCCTCGTAACTTCAACAGTAAATAAAACTAACTGCAAATAATGCCGAAAAAAGTGTACAAATTAGCACGTTTAAATATGATGACAGACTACCCGTCACGTACATCAGAGTATACCAATGCGTGGCAAGTGCTTCGGCACATATAGACTCGTTCTCGCGATGAACACGGTAACTGTGAGCCGCCGCGGATAGAGAACTGCTTTCATTAGGTTGCCACGGGCATCCAGAGCCACCTATGTAGAGGCACTGCACATGGCTTTGGGCGTATTTCTAGCAGATATAATCATCAAATATCGAGCTGCATCATCCTACTGGCTGAAGAAGGGAAGATCCGACAACGTCAGGGAAATTACGGGAGAAAATATAGAGCAGATACGGCAACTAAACTCCTGGCGGATGGACATCTGGCAACGAGAGTGGAACAGCGGTGATAAGGGTCGTCGGCCGTACACCTTTTCCCCCAACATCAGGGAACGGCTACGAATGAAAAACGCCTATCTCAGCCGTGGCATGCTTCACTTCCTATCTATGTGCGACCCTTATTTGGCGCATATGCAACGCGTTCCGCTTGCTGACAGCGGCGACTGCCAATGTGGAAAATATGGTTCTCTGGAACATTTAGCTCTGTATTGTGAGTGGTAGGGCCACTTAATTAGAAACATACAAGGAATTACCGCAGACACGCTGCAAGAAACACTGAGTGACGCATACAAATGGGAACTATTGAACAAACACATAGGTCAAATCGCGAAATTGAACGCACTACCTGTAAAGAAACGAGATATTGAGTTAGACGACATTGAGGCGTGTGGGTTAGCCAATATGAAGACTTCAGTACAACGGATTCCTTTGACATTACTACCAACGACTAGACAAATGAACAGAAGCATGTACATGACATATACATGACACTAAATGACGAAGTAGTAATAGACAGACAAATCAGAATAGAAACCTGTATCTATTAACTAGGCCAGTTCGTGGCTAGTTATTGTACCAGGTGTCATTTAAAACATACGATTACATCAACATAGAAAAATCGTAAAACCAATGATCTAGATAATCAACACGTATACTGACGAGAGAAAAATAACACAAAAAAGGACACAAAATGTAGAAATACGTAACAACACACAGATAAAGTAGAACAGAAACCTGTCAATGGATTAAGTAGGGTAGATCGACCGGTTATTGTATCAGGTTCCATGTTATACCTGCAAATAAGTTACATTAACATAGAGAAATTGTAGCAAAGTAGTCTAAGTAATTAGCACAGACCACCTCCCTGATCAGCACCAGTGAGGGGACAACTATCTCCAACACTAATCTTTCCTATATTCTTTTCTATCTCTGTTCTTAAAAATTAATATTTCATAATTTTCCATATCGAAATTTAATGTATTATAATTTCAAGAAGTAATCACAGCTGTATCGTAGGATAAGACAGAAGACCTCTACACAGTCCGACCTCCACGTGGTCCTGCATGGGCAGTGGAGCCCGCGGCCTCGGCTGCGTAATCAAATTACGTTGCACTGTGGGGCGCCGTGGATACCGGCTAAGTGGACTGACAGGGAACCCTTTGAGTATGAGGTTGCTAGTTCAATCTAGTAACTATTATGAATCATTTGAAAGTGTTTTGTTAACAGTTATGACAAGTGAAATATTAGCAGCTAATGACTCACCATGTGCATGAGGTGTGAGGCAGAAAATGAGTGCCCAGAGCTGCAAAGTTTAGCCTTCTGTGGGATGTATGTACTACACTTCGCAATATGAATGTAATCGCGTTCAGGAAATGTTCGAAAAAAATTATTAACTTGCTCCACGAACCCTTTTGTGAACCCTCGTTGCCACTTTTGTAAACACCTCGCCGCTACTGCTGTGGAGGCCGAGTCGCTACTGTTGTTACTGTAGACCGACTTTGTGAGCTCGTGGAAAGGTTTCTCGTGCAGTACACCGCTTAGACAATTTCTCCCTGCCTCTATTACACAGCCATGCCCCAGGGTCAGGTAAAGGGATATGAGAACGAAGGTTCTACATCACTCCAGCAAATTAGTAACAAAGTCACAGAAATGAGTTGAAAAGGTTTACTTATCTTTGCGATTAGTTGAATAAGGATGTCTGCAACACTGCTTGTAATATAACACAAAGAGGCCCTCCATGGCTAAGTGCAAATAATCGTAGTAATCTTCACATTACATAACAAATGCAATTTACAATAAATGTCTGTTCACTTCTGAGAGTTCACTAAACGACGTTCCCTGTCTAAGTCAGCCCTGGACGATGATCTCGAACCATGTGGGCGAGAGCTGCTCTTCGATCTCCAGAGTAGGCTTCTGCTCGTTGTCGTCCGCTCACTGGCCGAGGCGAAGTCGATATCTTCATCCTCAGCGCCGCCCGTTGTGCTGGTGGAACTCATTTAAGTCACGAGTTTCTATGGCACTGGCACCAAGTCGCATCTTTGCACCTGAGGTGCTTTTGCCCTGGCTGTGTCATGTTCGGACGACGCAGCAAACACAGAACAGAAAATGGTGCGCCACAGTGATCACAAAGGTTCACAACATCAAGGTCGAAGGCGATCTCATTGGGAGTTACAAAGGCTGCAGGACGTTCAGCTAGGAATCAACTCTAAAAGAATGCACACAGAGTTATACTGGTGTAAGAAGGTGATGAGAACTGATTGAATGTGATGGCATGCCACCGAATGCGAAACAATCTATTGTGGAGCTTATCGTGAAAATGGCTATCCTTCACATAGACCGATAATGTTTTATAGACACGGAAAAAAACACTGAGACGCTGGATTTGTCCAGTGGTTCCAGGTAATATGAACGGTAATGTCATGCACCTTTCAGAAGGGATAGTTCGCCATGTAGGAGAATGATTGTTATACGAGGACCACGAAACAAGCAAAAGTAAGTTACTTTGACCAGCTACTGGCCAGAAGCAGTGCCCGTATCATAAGTGTAGTTCTTTTACGCCCACGTTTCTACTCTTGCTTGCTGAGACGTAAATATTCCCTGCTGGCCTTCCAATATCATGCACACGAGAAAGAATCGTAGGGGCAAAACACCTCAAACTTCTCGCAGCACAATAAATAATACTCCAGTCGACATAATTGAATACGAATGCGTTAAGACATTTATGTTGGTTGATCTTGAACTTGATACAACTCACTTGGTACCTCTAATTTCCTGAGTTCCTTTCATATTGGGCGGAGTTGGAAGAAAATTCCTTAGTGAACAATGGAACAAGTTTGTTACTTCACCTACAAATTTTCGGGCCGTTTCTGCAATTTGCTGTGGAACGTTAAGTTAATGGGGGGGGGGGGGGGGGCAGGACGTCAAACGGGCCGACTTGGAGCAGGAGAGGCACCACAGGACATTTAATTTTCTACTGTCTATACTTTTACAAATAAATTCATAAAACTTTGTCAGCATGACCAGGAAGGATTCAGGATTCACACTCATAGCAGTGGAAGTGCAAAAACATAACAAAATAATTTTTTTAGACATGAAATTTCATCATTTTTTCACTTACTGTTGGCTGCATTTGTTATAGGTACATTTTTCTTCACACGTTAGAGAGATTCTTTGATGAATTTTGCACAGCATACAAACCATACTTACAGGTGATGAAACTCTAGAATTTTCCAAATCTATTAAAAATTGTGGTAAAAATTAAGATAATGAACTACAAAATTTGATTTTTTTCTAAACATAAAGTTTAAAACGTAACAGCTCATTCATTTTTTCATAAAATAAATATATTCTAGAGTTTCAGACACCTGTATGTATGGGTTGTATGCTGTGCAAAATTCATTGAACAGTCTCTCTTATTTATGAAGAAAAGTGTACCTATAGCAACAAATGCAGCCAATAGTAAGTGAAAAAATGATGATATTTCACATGCAAAAAAAATTATTTTGTTATATTTTTGAACTTCCGCTGCTACGAGTGTGAATCCTGAATCCTTCCTGGTCATGCTGACAAAGTTTTATGAATTTACTTGTAAAAGTATAGACAGTGGAAATTAAAATGTCCTGTGGTGCCTCTCTGCTCCAAGTCAGCCCATTTGACGTCCTACCCCCCTTAACGCTTTGTTGGAAATTTCGTTATTGTACGTCTTCCAATACTGTAGCACTGTTTGAAGTTATACACCCATCCACTGCTTCCCTTAAAATCACTGTAATCAGTGTCTCTCGCAGTTTGATGTGCGTCACGTAGTAGATCACAATCAAGCACATCCTGCAAATTTTATCGAGCATCCTTGAAACGCGCAAACACCAGATTTGTAACAAATGAGCCTTGTGCGTCCTAGAATAAAGGTAGTTTTTCTTATGCACTACACTGTCATGTTGCTATGGACTTATTCGAGAGCTTTTAAGAGTAGTTTTTTTTTACTGTGCTGCGGATATTCTTCCATATACGTAATTATGTTAAGCACCCGCTCCGTGACAACGATTACCCTTTACTACGTTTCACTGGAGGCGGGATCCGTGGCTCCCTGTCCGACAAAGATGATTAACTACATGGCTCAATACCTGTCTCAGTGTCATTTTCACTTGTTAAGTGATTATCGTCGTGATCGAAGTCCTCGTGTACACTGTCCGTAGAGTCGAGCTACACGGTATCACAGATACCATTGACTCATTTTGCAGGAACGTTAATATTTCATCCCCCAATTCTTCGTCACTCTTTGAAATTCCTTGGGTTCCTTTCTCACGAAATATCACCTTCGGCAACTGTTATTGTAAGTCGTGAGAGAACTGACATTTTTGTCTTCAGTCCGAAGACTGGTTTGATGCTGCTGTCCATGCTACTCTATCCTGTGCGATTCTTTCCATCTCTGGATAACTACTGTTACCTACATCCTTCTGATTCTGCTTAAGTATCCATCTCCTCGTCACCCTCTAAGATTTTTACTCCCCCCCCCCCTTTCCCACGTCCATGCAATACTAAAGTGGTGATCTCATGATGTGTTAGAATGTGTCCTATCAACTGATCCCTTCTTTTAGTCTAGTTGTGTCACAAATTTATTATCTCCTTAATTCTACTCAGTAACTCCTCAATAGTTACGTGATCTATCCGTCTAATCTTCAACATTCTTCTGTAGCACTAACTTTCGAAAGCTTATATCCTGTTTTTTTTTTTTTTTTTTTTTTTTCCAAGCTGTTCTTCAACCATGTTTCATTTCTGTACGTGGCTACACTCCAGGCGAATACATTCAGTAAAGCCTTCCTAACACTTAAACCTATATTCGATGTTAACAAATTTCGCTTCTTCAGAAGTGCTTTTCTTGCCATTGCCAATCTACATTTTATAGCCTCTCTACTTCGGCTATCATCAGCTATTTTGCTGCCCAAATAGCAAAACTCATCTACTATTTTAAGTGCCTCAGTTCCTAATCTAATTCCCTCACCATCACCTGATTTAATTCGACTACATACCATTATCCTCGTTTTGCTCTTGCTGATGTTCATCTTATCCTTTCAGGACACTGTCCATTCCGTTCAACTGCTCTTCCATCTCCTTTGCTGTCTCTAACAGAATTAGGATGTCATTGGCAAACCTCAAAGTTTTTATTTCTGCTCCCTGAACTTTAATCCCTACTACAAATTTTTCTTTTGTTTACTTTACTGCTTGTTCAATGTACAGATTGAATAACATAGGAAATAGGCTACAACCCTTTCTCACTCCCTTCCCAACCGCTGATTCCCTTTCACGCCCGTCGGCTCTTATAATTGCCTGCTTGTTTCTGTACAAGTTATAAATAGCCTCTGAATTTCAAAGAGAGTATTCCAGTCAACATTATGAAAACGCTACGGACATTGGTTTGCCTTTCCTTAACCTGCTGTCTAATATAAGTCGTAGGGTCAGTATTGCCTTACCTGTTCTTACATTTCTCCAGAATCCAAACTGATCTTCCCGAGGTCGGCTTATACCAGTTTCTCCATTCCTCTGAAAATAGTTCGTGTTAGTATTTTGCAACCATGACTCATTAAACTGCTAGTTCGGTATTTTCACACCTGTCAGCAATTGCTTTCTTTTAAATTAGAATTATTACATTTTTCTTGAAGTCTGAGGGTATTTCGTCTGTCCAATACATCTTGCACTCAAGATGGAAGAGTTTTGTCATGGATGGCTCTCGCAAGGTTATCAGTACTTCTGACGGAACAGCGTTTACTCCCGCGGTTTTGTTTCAACTTAGATTTTTCAGAGTTCTGTCAAATTCTTCTCGCAGCATCTCATCTTCATCTAGGTTCACTTCCCATTCTATAATATTGCCTCAAGTTCATCTCCGTTTTATACACACTCCACATAGTACTTTTACGTTTGAGCTTCCCCTTCTTTTTTGCTTAGGACTGGTTTTCCATCTCCACTCTTAATATTTACACAGATCCTTCTCTTTTCCCCAAAGGCCTCCAATTTTCTTGTAGGCGATTTCTATCTTTGCCCTAGTGAAATATGCTTCTAAATCATAATATTTACCCTCTAGCCGTTCCTGCTTAGCTATTTTGCATTTCCTGTCAGTCTGACTTTTTAAAGGTTTGTATGCCCTTTCGTTGCTTCATTCGCTGCATTTGTTATTGTTAGTTACCACGTAAGTCCTTGTACACTACTAGCCATTAAAATTGCTACACCACGAAGATGACGTGCTACAGACGCGAAATTTAACCGACAGGGAGAAGATTCTGTGATATGCAAATAATTAGCTTTTCAGAGCATTCACACAAGGTTGGCGCCGGTGGCGACCCCTACAAAGTGCTGACATGAGGAAAGTTTCCAACCGATTTCTCACACACAAACAGCAGCTGACCGATGTTGCCTGGTGAAACGTTGTTGTGATGCCTAGTGTAAGGAGGAGAAATGCGTACCATCACGTTTCCGACTTTGATAAGGGTTGGATTGTAGCCTATCGCGATTTCAGTATATCGTATCGCGACATTGCTGCTCGCGTTGGTCAAGATCCAATGACTGTTAGCAGAATATGGAATCGGTGGGTTTAGGAGGGTAATACGGAACGCCGTACTGGATCCCAACGGCCTCGTATCACTAGCAGTCGAGATGACAGGCATCTTATCCGCATGGCTGTAACGGATCCCTGAGTCAACAGATGGGGACGTTTGCAAGATAACAACCATTTGCACGAACAGTTCGAAGACGTTTGCAGCAGCATGGACTATCAGCTGGGAGACCATGGCTGTGGTTACCCTTGATGCAGCATCACAGACGGGAGCGCCTGCGATGGTGTACCTAACGCTGAACCTGGGTGCACGAATGGCAAAACGTCATTTTATCGGATGAATCCAGGTTCAGTTTACAGCATCATGATGGTCGCATCCGTGTTTGGCGACATCGCGGTGAACGCACATTGGAAGCGTATATTTGTCATTGCCATACTGGCGTATCACCCGGCATGATGGTATGGGGTGCCACTGGTTATACGTCTCGGTCACCTCTTGTTCTCATTGACGGCACTTTGAACATTGGACGTTACATTTCAGATGGGTTACGACCCTTAATTCGAGCCCTGTGAAACCCTACATTTCAGCAAGATAATGCACGACCGCTTGTTGCAGGTTCTGTACGGGCCTTTCTGGATACAGAAAATGTTCGACTGTTGCCCTGGCCAGCACATTCTCCAGATCTGTCACCAATTGGAAACGTCTGGTCAATGGTGGCCGAGCAACTGTCTCGTCACAATACGCCAGTCATTACTCTTGATGACCTGTGGTATCGTGTTGAAGCTGCATGGGCAGCTGTACCTGTACACGCCATCCAAGCTCTGTTTGACTCAATGCCCAGGCGTATCAAGGTCGTGATTACGGCCAGAGGTGGTTGTTCTGGGTACTGATTTCTCAGGATCTATGCACCCAAATTGCGTGAAAATGTAATCACATGTCAGTTCTAGCATAATATGTTTGTCAAATGATTACCCGTTTATCATCTGCATTTCTTCTTGGTGTAGCTATTTTAATGGCCAGTAGTGTGTTATATAAGTGAACTCGTTTTGCTCAGTTGAATGTATGGACGGCAAAGTATAACTTATTTCAATCTGACGTAACTCACCAAAGTAGGTTTATGACTAAGAAAAAGTTATAAGAGATCTTGATGAACGATCATACGATCATGGTCACTTAGTTCCTCCCTAACATAGAGGGCGCTCCTTGCTCCCTGGTACTGGTATTTCGTTTACGCTAGTTGTTAAGTCGTACAAGAACTATCAAGTGCAGCACTAGATCTGTTTTTGTTACTGATCACGTAACTGCCTGTATTATATAAGTGTTCTCGTTCTGCTCGATTGAATGAGCAGAGAGCAAAGGGCAACTTATTTCTATCAGATGCAACTTGAATGTAGGATTACTGACTCAGGAAAGTTGTAATCGTTCTTCATGAACCACATACGAGCAGGGGCACTTGGTTCCTACCTAACGTAGATGGCTGTTCCTGGTTCTAGTAATGGTGTTCCGTGTACCCTAATTGTTAAGCCGAGCGAGAACTGACAAGTACGGCACTAGACACGTGCGACCGCAGCTCCCGAGTGCTTGTCCCCAAGGGGCTGTTTGCGGGTGTGGTGGACGGGCTAGTGCGCCGCTGCTGTGTGGTTAATTTGCGGAACTCAAGACGAGGGCCTGGTCAGCGCGAGAGGCTAGGCGAAGCGAGGCCACGGCAGGCCATTGCGAGCACGTGAGCGCGCCGGCCAGGTCTTGTGACTGACTCCGTTTATATAACCAACAGGTTCTCCAGCGGCGCGCCCGCTCCGCCATCTTCTTTCTGCGCCAGAGCAGCGGCGAGGCGCCCCCAAGACAGTACAGCGAGCAACAGCAGCGCATCCTTCCAGCAGCTCTAGGAGCACCGGACGCCGCCATGGGACGCGGCTACGGCACCTACGAGAACTTCATGACCAAGAAGGTACTGTCCTCCTCTTCCGGTGGTGGATCCGGCACTGTGCACGCAGACGGTGGAGTGGGTGATGGTAGTGGTGCTGCCGCTGCAGACTTGCGTGTTCACCAGTGCGGAAGAAATCACTTCCCTCAGCATGTGTTTTGCGTAACGGATAACTTAACATCTGTGGATCACACACATCAGTTTACTCATACTGTATCCACATCGCACTCAGTGGAGCCCGGAAGGAAATCACATCAGTTCGGTTGCTGGTAATAGGTGTTTGTCTGGAGTCGTGAAGTCGTGGCTAATTCGCAACTCCCCATTCCGTCTTTCGGAACGAAATGAAACATCTATAGACGTTCATCATCGCTGAACTATATAATATAGTTACTATAAAAAAAATTGACTCTTGAACTCGCTCACTGAGGTTTCCGTATACTTAAATATGTGTATAGACATTCCATCCATTCCGGGAACAGAGGAGTTCGACCATTTTGGGGTTGTCGACGTTGATACTGCCAAGATATCGGTCCCAGGGATTCAAAGGCTTTCTAGAATGTTTTAATTTCGAGTCAGAAACCGGATAACAAATGACAAAAGAAATGAAACTTCCTGGCAGATTAAAACTGTGTGCCGGACCGAGACTCGAACTCGGAACCTTTGCCTTTCGCGAGCAAGGTGGAAGAGCACTTGCCCGCGAAAGGCAAAGGTCCAGAGTTCGAGTCTCGGTCCGACACACAGTTTTAATCTGCCAGGAAGTTTCATATCAGCGCACGCTCCGCTGCAGAGTGAAAATCTCATTCTGGACAATATAATGTTTTTTCGTGTGATATAATTACAAACTAACAATTTTCTGATGATTTTTTTCCCTTTTCTTACACCATGATACCTTCCATCTCGCGAGATTTGATGATTCTACGTCCAGTGGAAGTAGCCTATAGGTTTCAATGAGTGTTCGCTAGTGTAATATGTGGTATAAATGGCCGTATCTTTTGACTGCGTCAACTTAGAAGATTAACATTTTTACTCCACCGAAGGACAATAGACCTTAATGTGTGACGTAAATTGCAACTTGATACGACAATCCGTGCCTGAGAACAATGGGGTCTTAATGGACGGACAGATAGACATTCATAACAAGCAAGAAAAAGTTTTTTCAGTTTGCTGTATTTACAAATTAACAGTTTCCGTGTTTTTTTTTCCTTTACGTTTACAGTGAAACCTTGCTTCTTGCCAAATTTTATGACTCTAGGTCAAAGGCAAGTACCCTGTAGGTTTTGATAGTTCTCGAACATCAAAATGTGATATAAAGATGTCTGAATCTTTTGATTGCATTGACTTAGAATCTTCACTTTTTTTGCGTCGCCAAGGCACCGTAGCAGTTTACACGTGATGTAACTGTCGACTTGTGGGGTTTGAGCAGTGGGACACACAGACAGACTAACGTCCGGGCTACAAAGTGATCCTATAAGGGTTCCATTTTTACCGAGATGCGGCATCCTAAAAAGGAAGATTTAGTGTTTAACATCTCGTCGACGGAGCGCAGCAAGGAATGGGAGAAGGAAACATCACGAGATATGCCTTAACGTTATTTAGGGAAGTTATGGAAAAGCTAAAGCCCGAAGGCACGTACATACTTTCAGACTGCAATTTTGTGTGTTGCTTAGGTGATTAATTAAGATCTGAGTCGGTCCAGTAACGTGATTAGCCGATACAAATAATTGGCATGCAAGTAAAAAATGTCAGTCAGGTGAGCACTGTGACTGCTAAAAATGTTGAAAGACATTTTCCACTTCGGCTGTAAGTTGATTTGTTTTTCTTGGTTATATAACAGGTTTCAGATGAAAAACCCATTTTCTAGTGTTTACCCAGAGCAAGCTACCATCCACATGAAAACGGCAGTGAAATCAGACGATGGTTTACGAATTATTCCGTTCGCAATGGTTTGACGTATAGTCGGTGCACTTCAAGGCGGCAAAAGATGTTGCAAAAACGACAGAATATCATCTCATATCTCCGCCATATTTATATGTATTTCGTATTGCTCAGGGCAAACTGTGAAAAGAAGTAGCCGGCCGAAGTGGCCGAGCGGTTCTAGGCGCTACACCACCACCAGGTGAAATGCTTCGTTTGCGTAGCTATTTTAGAGCCGGTTTCTTTCACCAGCATTTGAGGTGGCTGAGAGGTTCGATCGCGGTTTATGTCGTTAATAACTAACTGAATCAGCCACATCATTTACGAATTGATGTAGCGTATAGAGAAGAACTATTATAT